>NC_026006.2:69372922-69675594 GCF_000442705.2 Elaeis guineensis | reverse complement strand
GCCCTCTCGAGCCGTAGGCGCCTTCCGTTCCTCGCTCCCCAGGCCCCAGAGCAAGATAGGTTAGTGCCCACCTTCTCCTTCTTACCGCTTAGGGTCCTCTCCTCCTTCCTCTTCTTTCGTGTCCTCTCCGAGTTGACTTCCGCGTCCCCCTCCTTTCTCGGCTTGCATTTCTAGGGCCTTTAGGTTCTCCCCAAAAAAAATGTCTTCCGATTCTTCTGCCCCCGTAAGTTCTGGGAGTTCTTCTGCTTCAAACCCCCAGGCCCCTGTCTCTGCGGACGAACCCGCGTTTGGGGCAGGGTCTCGCCCGGTCTTTCGCACCGGGCGCTATTCCTTGTTCGTCGACTCCGGACGAACTTCTCCTGATAAGGGCTCGGTACGGGGTCCCTTCAGAGTACGATCTGGAGCTTCCTGGCCCCTCGACCGGGCCAGCGCTCCCCCTCCTGGTCGCTTGTTTGTACCAGGAGGCATTCCGTGCCGGACTCCGGCTTCCGCTCCCAGCTTTTGTTGCCGCCTTCTTTCGTTTCTTAGACATTTCTCTCGCTTCTGTCGCCCCGAATTCCTTTAGGTTTTTGATAGGGTTTCTCTCCCTCTGTCACATAGCCGAGGTCCAGCCTTCCCTCTCCTTGTTCAGACATTTCTACACTTTCAAACGCCATCCTTCAGCGAAGGACTGGTGGTACTTCTCCCCCCAGTTCGGTAAGAAGGGGTTGCTGAAGGGCGCCCCTTCTTCGATTCACAACTGGAAGGGGAAATTTCTCTTCATTTACTGCCCGACCCTGGAATTGGGCCTGCCCCCTTGGGGGTCTCTGAGGGATTCCGTCCGCCGGGCTCCCGGCCTGGGAGAGGACGACCTTCAGGCCGCCCAGAAGCTCCTGAGTTACCCCGCTCCTTCCCTTCCAAACCTACTGAGGGAGCCGCTTCTCTTCAACATCGGCCTGAGCCCTCAAGATCCAGCAAGTATACATCTTTCCTTTTCTTGTCTTCTTCTTCCCTCTCTTCCTTTCTCTCCTTTTCCTCTTTTCTCTTTCTCTTTCTTTCTTCTTCTTCTTCTTTCTTTTCTTCTTTCTCTTTTTTTTTTTTTTTTTTTTTTCGGACTGATTGGTGCTGCTTTTTCCTTCTCTTCTTTTCTTTTCTTTTTTTTTTTTTTTTTTTTTTTAGCAATGGACGCCGAAGCCACACGGATGCTCGCCAAGGCCATGAGAGCCCAGAAGGAAGGGCGGACGACTTCGGCTCGGCGAAGAGGGCCAGGGTGGAGGAGACGAGCTTGGCCCGCCCGTCCAGGCGACCCCGGCGATCGACATTCCTTCGGATGCCGAGCCAGCGGCCCCCCGGGCTCCCTCAGGAGCCCACCGACTGGGGTCCCCATTCCGGAGGTCCGCCCCGCGGAGGCGCCTGCCGCGGGGAGGAGGAGAAAATCGGTGGCCCGCAGGCCGAGCAGCCACCGAGCCGCTGCAGACGAGTCCGTCTGCTCCGAGGGGGATCGGAGAACCCCTTCAACGACAAGGCCTGATCCGCCGCTGCTCGATGGTTGCATCCTGTCCGATGTCGTGGAGAGGATCGACCGCGCCGATCCCGAGCAGCGGGCCTGGGACACCTTGGGGTCCTTTCTTGAGGTAAGCGGATTTTTACTTGCTCAGTTGCTCGGTCTTTGTTGTAATTCTCATCTGTCTTTGCAGATCGGGCACCAGCTCTTCGCCTATGTTGAGGCGTCGGCCGCATGAGAAGGGATCTTCTTCGGGCGGAGGAGCGCTGCCAAGACGAGGTTGCTCGTCTTCAAGCGAAGACGGCCGAGGTGGCCGCCCTCCGGGAGGCTCTGGAGAGAGAGAGACAAGATCGGGAAGAGGAAAGGCGAGTCTGGGAGGAGGAGAGGCGAAGTTTGGAGGAGTCGGCAAGGAAGGCGGAGGCCGAGGTCGCCCATCTGGCCGAGCAAAACTCCGGTTCTGGTCTCGGAGGCCAGGACCCTTGCAGTGGAGGAGTTCAAGACCTCCGCAGAGATGAGGGAGCTGAACGTCCAGTTCGGCCTGGAGGCATTCACCAAGGGGTTCGAGCTCTGCCGAGAGAGGATGGCCAGCAGATATCCCGACCTTGATCTCGGCTTTTTGGAGGAGTCTGACGATGAGGCCGCCCCTCCGTCCGCTACTGTCGCAGTCGCGCCCCCGCGTCGAGCTCTCCACCCCTTGCCCCCGAGGTCTGAGACTTTCGATCTTGTATCTTTCTTTTGTCGCCATATTTCCCTTCCGCTTGTCTTCAAAATTAATAAAGTCGAACTTTTATTGTGGATGGCCTTTCCTTCCCCCTGCTTCTTCTTTTCTGCCTTTCTTCCTGTAAAGAGTTGGTCTCTGATGTTTGCATTTTTCGATGGCAGCATCCTGCCGAAGCACTTCCCTTGCCCCTGGAGGTCCCGCTGAAGTCAACTATCCAACGGCTAAAAAAGGAGGTCCTCCACCTGACGAAGAAGTTGAAAAAGTCGGAGGGCGAGCTCCGCCAGGCGAAAAAATGCTATTCCGAGGCCGCCGCTGAGGCCGCCCATTCAGGAGTCTCCAAGTGAAGGCAATCATGGGACTACAGCCGGAGGAAGGCGAACTTTGCGAAGGAGCTCGAAGAATGCACGAAGAGTGCTAGCGACCGAACTTGAGCTCAAGAAGCCAGGATCAGCGCCCTTAAAGTGGAGCTGTCGGCTGCCAAGAGGAGGATCGGCCAGCTGGAAGGGAACTCACCCCGGCTACAGCGCGGGATGAGCGGATATGGTCACAAAAAGTTTTGACCTCCAGAAGCAGCTTCAAGATGCCGAGATGAGCCACGATGTGCAGCGGGCCAGCTGGCGCCGACAGGTAGAGGAGCATAAGGGGAGATTCCGTCGAGCGGCGGACGAGGGTAGTCCGTCTCCAGAGGCAGTTGGTTACTAGGGCGCAGCTTGCTAACGCCCAAGATAACGAAGAGCTCCAAGCCCTGAGAGGCTCTGTCGAAGGGATTTCTGTCTCCCTTGGGGAGAAGACAGCTGAGCTTCAACAAGTAAAAATCCAACTGGGACTTGAGCGGAAGGTCGTCGCGGACGCAGAGGCGGAGTCCGAAGTTTTGCGGAAGTGGCATCGGGAAGCGGAGGCTGAGAGCCGGCGACTTCGTCAGGCGCTCCAGGATATGCTGCAAAAGAAGGAAGAACTAGAGGAAATGGTGGAGACCCTGAGGCAGTCCTGGTCGGGGGATGGAGGTGATCACCCTATGTTAGAGGGAGCAGGACCTCCTTAGAGTTCTTTTGTAGTCATCCCCTTTTTGTAGCTGCCCCCTTTTCTTTTCTTGTCGTTTTGTCCCTCTTTTTCTGGCCGTCCTGGCCCTGTAGTACATATATCGAAAATGAGAAAAAGGCATTTTGTGTTACCTTGTCCGCGCGTAGCACTAATATTGTCGTTCGCTGACCCTTTCTCGTTGTTTGGCCTGTTTGGCTTAGAGGTCGTCGTGGGAAAGGGCTCTTCCCTTCCATCCGATCTCGCCATGTGGCCGAGCCTCGCCACCGTTTTTAACCCTTGCTGGCGAAGTGGCGGATGGAGCCCGGCTTTCTTAGGAGCCCGGGCGAAGTCTTTCTTGGGGGCGGAACCCGGCTCCCGTAGGAGTCCGGGTAAAGTTTACCGTGGCGGCGGAACCCGGCTCCCGTAGGAGTCCGGGTGAAGTTTACCTTGGCGGCGGAACCTGGCTCCCGTAGGAGTCCGGGTGGAGCTTTACCTTGGCGGTGGAACCCGGCTCCCGTAGGAGTCCGGGTGAAGCTTTACCTGGCGGCGGAACTCGGCTCCCGTAGGAGTCTGGGTGAAGCTTTACCTGGCGGCGGAACCCGGCTCCCGTAGGAGTCCGGGTGAAGCTTTACCTTGGCGGCGGAACCCGGCTCCCGTAGGAGTCCGGGTGAAGCTTTACCTGGCGGCGGAACCCGGCTCTCGTAGGAGTCCGGGTGGAGCTTTACCTTGGCGGTGGAACCCGGCTCCCGTAGGAGTCCGGGTGGAGCTTTACCTTGGCGGTGGAACCCGGCTCCCGTAGGAGTCCGGGTGGAGCTTTACCTTGGCGGTGGAACCCGGCTCCCGTAGGAGTCCGGGTGAAGCTTTACCTTGGCGGTGGAACCCGGCTCCCGTAGGAGTCCGGGTGAAGCTTTACCTTGGCGGTGGAACCCAGCTCCCGTAGGAGTCCGGGTGAAGCTTTACCTGGCGGCGGAACCCGGCTCCCGTAGGAGTCTGGGTCTTCCATTTTGCTTGAGCCGGCGCGAGGTTCTCGTTATCAGCCTGGCTTGTGGGGGCGCGTTAGGGTGCTGTAAGGCCTCTCCCCCTCCGGTCTAAAAGAATCGGGCCTTCAACTTTACTCATGTCAGGACGAGGTTCTCCTCCTGTTCCTGGCATGGCTATGGGGCACATTAGGGCGTTGCAAGGCCTCTCCCCCATCCGGTCTAAAAGAACCGGGCCTTTGACTTTGCTCAAGTTAGGGCGAGATTTTTCTCCTGTCCCTAACAGGGCTGTGGGGCACATTAGGGTGTTGTAAGGTCTCTCCCTCCATCCGGTCTAAAAGAACCGGGCCTTCGACTTTGCTCAAGTTAGGGCGAGATTTTCCTCCTGTCCCTAACAGGGCTGTGGGGGCACATTAGGGCGTTGTAAGGCCTCTCCCCCCATCCGGTCTAAAAGAACCGGGCCTTCGACTTTGCTCAAGTTAGGGCGAGGTTTTCCTCCTGTCCCTAACAGGGCTGTGGGGGCACATTAGGGCGTTGTAAGGCCTCTCCCCCCATCCGGTCTAAAAGAACCGGGCCTTCGACTTTGCTCATGTCAGGACGAGGTTCTCCTGCTGTTCCTGACATGGCCGTTGTTTTTTGGAGAGGTCATATCCAGTCATAATACATCCGCGTTAAGCAGGAGGAGTGCGTTAGCTAGAAAGAAAAGTAGATTCAAAATGAAACAGTAAGCAATACATTTACAGTTCTCCCGCTCCTCCTTGAGGCCCTCCGGCGATGTAGTCGATGGTCCCGATAGGAGGCCGGTCCCCGGGCTGCTCCTCCCTCTTCTGTGGTTCGGGCGGCGGGAGGGCTCTTGGCCGGTCTCCTCTACCCTCAGGCCTGCGGCGGATGAATCTGTCGAGCCGACCTCGTCGGATGAGCTCCTCGATCTCGTCCTGGAGCTGGATGCACTCTTTGGTGTCGTGGCCGTGATCGCGGTGGTAGAGGCAGAACTTGTTGGGGTTGCGCTTCCCGGGGTGCGTGCGCATCCTCTCCGGCCTAGGGATCAGCTCCCTGACCTCCATCAGTACCTGGGCTTTCGAGGCATTGAGGGGGGCGTAGCTGCGGAACTTCCCTGGCGGGGAACCCCGCCGAAACCTGTTGTCCGGGCTTCTCTGCCTGCATGCCCGGGGTGGAGTATGGGCGCGCTTGTGCCCAAGAGGGGATCGGGAGCGAGGCCGGGCTTCCCTTGGCCTCTTCTCAACTGTGGGCTTGCCAGAATCTCCCGCCTGGCGCTCCCTCGCAGTCTCTTCATCCTTCATTCTGAAGGCCTCTTCCGCTCGGGCGTATCCTTCAGCCCGAGCCAGCAGATCAGCAAAATCCCTGGGGTACTTCTTCTCCAGGGAGTACAAGAGATCATTCTTCTGAAGGCCACCTTTCAGGGCGGCCATGGCAACCGACTGGTCCAAGTTTCGGACCTCCAACGCCGCGATGTTGAAGCGGTTGATGTAGGCCCGTATGGACTCCCCTTCCCTCTGCTTGATGTTGATGAGGGACTCCGAACCTTTCCGGGGACGTCGGCTGCTGACAAAATGGGCCACGAATTGGTGGCTCATTTGGTCGAAGGAGAAGATGGTACCCGGCTTCAGTGCCGAGTACCAGTTTCTTGCTGCTCCCTTCAAAGTAGACGGGAAAGCCCGGCACAAGATGGCGTCGGGGGCACCATGAAGCAGCATCATCGTTCGGAAGGCCTCCAGGTGGTCCACCAGGTCCGACGTCCCGTCGTAGCTTTCAAACTGGGGGAGCTTGAAATTCGGCGGGATCGGTTCCTGCATAATCATTTGGGAGAAGGGAGGGTCAGTGCAGATATCCTCACCGTAAGCGGGAGGCGCATGGCGGAGTTCTTCGATCCGCCGGTTCATCTCCTGGAGCCTCCGGTCCAGGAAATCCTCTCGACTTCGAGTCTCGAGGGTCCTTTGGCAGAACGGGGGCAGGGATCTCCCAGGGGTGGAGTCGTGGTCCGACTGAGGGCTCTCCACCCTTGGATTCGCCTTTTCGGGAAGGACGGGACGGCTAGCCCAGGTGGCCCGCCCCACCGCCGGGTTCTGGCATTCCGGAGATGCCCCTTCCGGATGCGCTGACGCCTGCGGCGGTTGCTGCTGCATCGCCTGTACGGCCTCGATGAGGCCCTTGACCTGCTGCGCCAGCAAGTCAAACTGCTCCGCGCCGACCGCCGTCGCCGGAGGGGGAGGAGGAGCTGGCTGAGAAATGGGAGGGGAGGCCGGAGCCTGAGATCTGGCCGCGGAGGCCGTGGACCGCCGGGTGGACGCCCTGCGCGGAGGCATCGGGTGTCGATCTCGCGGGGGAGGATTAGGAGTAGATGACGGAGAGATGGCCGGAGGTGGCTCCGTTGAGCGCTCCTTCAAGAACAAGGGTGCTGCGAAGGCACAAGGCCCTTCCTCTAGCGCCAATCCTGTTGGTGCAAAAATCAGCCTGCACCGGAGAAGCTGGAGTTGAGGAAGCCGCGGTCGCCGTCGGGACCTGCAAGGGAAGTCTAAACCGGAGGTGGGGTTGCTCCGGCAAGACCCTCCGACGCTCAAGTCAGTTCTCTGCCTCAACAAGAATGGAGTGCTCGAACGGAGAATTTAGCAGAGTTTTGAGATAAGGCAAAAGAGCTTAAAAAATAACGTATCTGAGTCCCCCCTTTTATAGGCGGGGGAGGCAACGGACTGATGGCGACGTGTGTAACCGCCTGGTAGTGGGCCGCCCATGGTCAGGGGAATTGATTGCGAAAGATAATGTAGCAGACACATGGGTATCACCTCGACTTGCCACGTGGAATCCGTTATGAGGGGTGGAGCAGCATCCGTCGTCAGGAGAATCGCATGGTATCCGTCGCAGGAGGTGGAGCAGGTTCGTGGCCGTTACTGTGGCCTGCCAGGGGGATAATGGAGCTGTGCGGAGTCCGCCACAGGAAGTGGAGCAGGGCGGCTATGGCTGCTGCGGCTTGTCAGGGAATGATGATACTGCGTGGAGTCCGCCACAGGAGGTGGAGCAGGGTCGCGGCCGTTTTGAGGGCCTGTCAGGGGGCGTGGGTCTGTCGATTGAAGCTCGGCAATGGTCGGAGCCATCGTGAGCGGAGCCCGGCTCCCGTAGGAGTCCGGACGGAGCTGTTCTGATGTCGGCGGTGGAGTCCGACTCCCGTAGGAGTCCGGGCGGAGCTGTGCTAATGGTGGCAGAGCCCAGCTCCCGTAGGAGTCCGGGCGGAGCTGTGCTGATGTCGTCGGTGGAGCCCGGCTCCCGTAGGAGTCCGGGCGGAGCTGCGCTGCAAACAAAGTCAAGGGTGAAGTCCGGCTCTGATAGGAGTCTGGATTGAGCTTACCAGCAATTGATATTGAGGGCGGAGTCCGGCTCCCGTAGGAGTCCGGGTGGAGCTGTTTTGATGTTGGCGGCGGAGCCCGGCTCCCGTAGGAGTCCGGGCGGAGCAGCGCTTGCTGATGGTGGTGGAGCCTGGCTCCCGTAGGAGTCCGGGCGGAGCTGCACTTGCTGATGGCGGTGGAGCCCGGCTCCCGTAGGAGTCCGGGCGGGGCTGCACTTGCTGATGGCGGTGGAGCCCGGCTCCCGTAGGAGTCCGGGCGGAGCTGCACTTGCTGATGGCGGTTCCGCCGTGGGTTCCGGCTGTGGATATTTTATACCCAACAGAAAGAGTGAATGTGTATTGATTGAGAGTGACCTACTAAGAGTAGGTCCACAACTACCACAACTTTATTTACTTAGGTATTATAGAAGAGAAGTCAAAGCAATCAGGAGCAACCTAGCTCGACATTACTATACCTTAACGAGTTCTCTATTTTAGCTCATCAAGGAGCCTTTGGTTTATTGTCTTTCATTCTATTTCTATTTCTTTGATTGTAGCAAGTTTCAAGAGAGTAAAACTTGGGGCAAAGTGTCGGTCCAAATATTGAATTGAATAGTATTGTGAGACTAAGCCAAAAGGATGCTTAGTTGGAGAAGTTTTGGTTGATTTTCTCTTCAAAATCAACAAGATTGATCGTAAACATATGCAAAACAATTAGATTATAATTAAGATTATTATAGTTGAATTTTTAATAAAAAATTCTCATACAAAGGATATAAATGCTAATTTTGGCACCAAACTATTATAAAATTATGATGTTTGATTGTGATTGTCTTTTTCTCTTTTGTCTTCACTTAATACTGCATATTATCGCTTATATTCATTGCCTTCACCCCACACTCACTTAATTTAGTAGTACTAGAATGCATAATTGTTTTAAATTTTTAAGAATTCAATTCATCATCTCTTCTTAGGTTGTATATCTAGGCAGTAGAGATAAAGTCTGTGATTGATAGGACTTATTGTTCACTTCATCTCTATACATATTCTTGGTCCCAAGTTGTCACATTCAATTCCTTATAGGGTGACCACACCATTGGTCGGACAAAGTGAAATGAAGGCCTTGATTGCAACTGCAAAGGGGAAAGTAGTCTAAAGTAATGATGTGTAAGACTCAATATAATTTTATAATATGATAATTAATATTATCATTCATTGAAACCTTTTTTTTTATTTCCCCTAATGTCTATATTCATACATACATATGCACATGAGTATGTATGTATGTGTGTGTGTGTATGTGTGTGTGTATATATATATATATATATATATATATATATATATATATATATATATATATATATATTATATGCATAAATAGAAATCAAAGTGAACCGAGAGTTTTTGTATTTTTAAATACTGATATTTGGCATTACATGGCTTTTTTATTTTATAATTTTTTTTAGTGCCATCTTTCAAGATACTTGATCAAAATTATCAAACTTCATCACTAGCATCTTGTCCATTCTCTTTGAACTCCAACTCTAATCCAAGATTCTACAGCCAGATGTGTTGAAAAAAATAATTTTTTAGCCTAAATAACCTATAAAATTAGTTTATGTTATGCAAAAGCTTCTCTTGAAAAAATGACCTACCATACCAAATAGACATAGGCCCTAAAAGGTCCATCAAGGTGCATCCTTCAAACAAAAATCATATGGGGTGGGCACCAAAGAAAAATTATGGGGTGAGCTATATAGTCTGCCATATTTCTCCTAATACCAATCTTAAAGAAAAGAAACCTAAAAATCAAAGATTCTTCCTACCATTTATTAGTCTCAAAACTAAAAATTAAAAAGCATGATATTTTTTCTCTTTCTTATTTTTATAATATATATTTTTATTAATATATACTATATAGCCAAATGATATATAATAATTTTAAATTAATCATCAAGTAAGTTAATACACAACTCTAAGTAAATCAATACAGTTTTCAGAACATAGAGTTTATCAATATGTAGTATGCAGCCAGATAATATATATTTAACAAATTAATCACCGAGCAACCAAATATATAGCTCTAATCAAATTGATATATAGATTTTAGAATATTTCGTTCATTAATATATACTACATAATATGGCATGATACACACTTATCAACTTTCTGATATATACTGTAAGTTTTTTTAATACATATTTAACAGTGATCCAGTATACATCTTTAGATAAATTGATATATAATTTTTAAAATATAGAGTCCATTAATATATAGTACATGGCTAAATAATATATACTTAAAAAATTAGTTATTTAACAATCTAATACATACCTCTAAGTAAAATAATATATAGTTTTTAAAATATTATATTCACAAATACACATTACATGCCATAGTGATACACACTTATTGATTTTTTAATATATATTGCCAGCTACTTTGATACATATCTAGCAATAATCCAATACACATCTTGAGGTAAATTGATATATAATTTTTAAAATATACTTTTAACCTGGAGATATGTATTGGATCACTACTAGATATATATCAAAGAAGCTTATAATACAAATTAGAAAGTTAATAGATATGTATTACCAAGTTATGTAGTATATACTAGTGAATATAATATTATAAAAATTATATATAAATTTATTTAGAAGTGTGTATTGGATTGTTAGATGACTAATTTGTGAAGTATGTATTATTTGGTTGCATGTGAGCATTAGTAAACTTCATATTTTGTAAACTTTCTCAATATATTTGGAGATATATATTGATTTGCTTGATGACAATTTATCTACTATGTATCATATCATTATGTAATATATATCGATAAAAAATATATGCTAAAAATAAGAAAAAAAGAGGATACTATATTTTTATAATCATGGGACCGATAACTCTATTGACTTTTAGGATTCATTTTTAAGATTGGTGTCAGGAGAAACATGACAAACTACAAAGTCTACTTTATAATATTTTTCGCGAGTGCCCGCCTCCTATGTTTTTTGTTTTTCTCCCTCGGGCCTCTTTGCTTCAAGCTCTAAAATTCAAGGTCATGGGTAGTTTTAAGTGTTTATTACTTGTTTGCTCGAAACCCTCTGCGTGCAACTACAACATCAAATGTGCATTCATACTGACCCGCCATTTCAGCATCAATTGCTAACCTTTTATTTGTTTGAGAACAAACTCTCCTAAATTTGGGGCAACCCCCACCCTACTAAACCCGTCCATTTCTACCCAGTCCAACCATCTAGAACCTTTGTTACACAGACTTTATTCTACATACACAGTAAACCAAAGATAGGCAAGCAAGAGGAGAGGTGAAGCTTATCAGTTCTTCTCCAACCGGCTGAGCAGTGCTGCCCGGAGGCTATCATCGCCCTGCAGCGCGTAGGGCACCCTCACCACCACATCTTGCAGCATCACCTCCTTCACGGTTGACACGCTTGCATGGTGTACGTTCACCTCCAGGTCCCGCAGCGCTCCCATCAACTTTGCCGTCGGGTGGTTCAGATTATCCGAATGTACTCTGATTAGCGCGTCCGGCCCGAGCATCTTCACCTCCAATTCCATCGTCAGCGGCCCTGACGACACAGTGGTGGTGGTACTAGTAGTAGCCGCCCCGCCGACGCCCTGGTCCCCTATTACCTCCTTCTTGATCCTCTTGGCCTCGGCCTCCAGCTCCTCCACCTTGGCCCTCAGCACCTTGATGTAGGACACGGCGTCCGCCAGAAGCGACGCCTTGTCCATCCTTGACACGTTCGGAACCACCGAACGCAGCGCATAGAAGCGGTGGTTCAGCTTCTCCCGCCGCTGCCGCTCCGCCTCCACGTGGTTGACCGGGGTCTCCCGCCCGGTCCCTGGCTTCCGCCCCCTCTTTTTCGGCCGGCGCTGTTCCATCATCAGCGCACCCTCTGAGTCAGAATGCTCCGAGTCCACCGAGGATGACAGGCCAGTGATGCCGGCACCTGCCACCTTATTCATCACCAGGGGCGGCGCGGGGACCATCGGCCCGACGATGGCGTCGTCGGGCGCAGAGAGAATAGCCTTGGCCTGTTGCACGAGGACCCAGTTCTCCCCGATGAGGTCGGAGGAGCCGAGCTCGAGAACGCCCCCAGAAAGGGGGACGCATACCAGCGTCTCGATGCCGTGGAGCTGGGCCTCGCGGGCGCGGTCGCAGCCGCAGGTCTGCAGTGCGTGGGCGCCCGCCACCCAGACGGGCGCCAGGGACCCGTAGGCGCGGGCGGGGAGCACCGGCTCCTGGGCTGCGAACGACCGGGTCAGTGACACCACGTAAAACCACTCGACGTCGTCGCCGTCGGAGGCGATGTCGCCGGCGGTGGTGCCGGTGACCTCGCTGAGGAGGGCCTGGATGCCACCGACGCGGCTTCGTAGCCCGTGCGGCTTCCGATCGACATCGCGGGTGCCGCGGAAGTGTCCCTCGCCGAAGGAGAGGAGGTGGTGGTCCGGGGAGGCGCGCCAGAAGATGGCGTAGGCCCACCACTCGGAGCGGGCATGGAGAAGGTACTGGAGGCGCTGCTGGAGGTTTGGACCCACGGCGGCGGTCTGGACGGTAGGGATGGAGAGGAAGGGAGGCGGAGGAGAAGGAGAGCAGGAGGAGGAGGGCGAGATGAGCTCTTCCATGTGATCAAGGAGTTCGAGTCTTGAACAATTGGATAGGCTGGAAATGATATGGCCGGAGGTTTTACTCTATCGGTCCGCAGGTGGGAGGATTGATGGGAGTAGAAGTTGAATTAATAATGGGAGAGGGTGGTCCCTTTGTTTGTTGCTACCTCGGAGAGGGTGGGAGGCCAATGGGGTCTTTTTATTTTTTATTTTTTATTTTTTTTATTTCATATTTTCAAAACTACTCCTTTCTTAACTTATTTTCAAAACTACTGTCTACCTCAAAATCACCAGTTCAACTGGCCATTTTACGGCCACCTTGATGCTGAGGTGGTAGGGGAGAAAAAATCGTCGGCTGCACTAACGATTATAGAGATCGCCCACTCAACCGGTGATTTTCCTTCTCCTATTTTTCTTTTTTTTTTTTATGGGGGGCCGACGGAGGGCGGAGGAAAAAGGGGAGGGGTTTGGGGGTCGGCAGGGGGGCGGCACTGAGGCCAGTGGGGGGTGGCATGGGCGGGGGAGATGAGGGGTGGTGGGGGTTGTAGGGGTGGGTGTGTGCGGTCGGGGACGGCATGGACGGCGAGTGGGGCTCGGGAGGTGCGTGGTCGGAGGAGGGCGGAGGGGATTGCGGAGGGTGGGAGTGCACGGTCGAGGGCAGTGTAGGGACCAGGGTCGCGAGGGGCCGGGGGCAGGGGCCAGAGGTGGGTCGGCCAGGGTTTGGGAGAAAGGGAAGGGATAAACGAAGGGAGAAAAAAAATTAATTTTAAAAATAAAAATATTAAATTTAAAATAATTTTTAAATAATAAAATAATTTTATTTTTAAAAAATAATTTTGATCTTTTTAATAAAAATAAAATAATATTAATGTTTAAAATAAATTTTTAAATAATAAGAAAATATTAATGTTTAAAAATAAAAAAATAATAAGAAAATATTAATTTTAAAATAAATTTTAAATACTAAAAAATTTTAATTTTAAAAAATAATTTGAAAACATATTGGACTGGATAATTAGTAATTAGATATTATTATTTTATTAATAAAAAATATTATTGCATGATTAATAAAAATATTAATTTTATTTAGTGATAAATATTATTATATGATTAATAATTTATTATTATTATTTGATTAATAATTAATTAGAGGGGCAATGGTGGTGTCATGCGGATCGGTCGTCGGCAAAGGGAGGTCAGTCGGGGGGGGGAGTGAGAGGAAGGAAAGGAAGAAAATAATATTTGAAATAAAATATTACCAAATTATTACTGAATCATAGATTTTTAAAATAAATTATTTAAAAATAAATTATTTTTTGTAATAAAAATAATTAGATTTTTAAACTAATGATATAATATTATTTTTTTAAAAATAATTTTAAAAAATAATCTATAAAAAATAATTTTAAAAATATATTTTATTTATTTATATTCTTTATTTTATTTTTTTCGGTTTCTTTCTTCTTCCCCCTTGGCTCCATGCCGAGCACACACCGCCACCCCTCTTGGCGTAGATTAGAAAATTGATTTGAAACTATAGTTACCACTGGACCTTAGCAATGTCAAATTATTATTAATCAAATTATAATAATTTATTATTAATCAAATAATAATAACTTATTATTAATCAAATTATGGATTTGATACTGCTTCCATTTTCAAGCTCCTTCATGGCAATCTTGAGCTTAGACAGCCTTAGTGACGTCAGAATGATAAGCTACATATAGGGTCCTCATATTTTCTACTACTATGGGTTCTTAAACAACCTTTCTTCTCTAATTTGATTTCTAGACTAGACTTATCTTTTTAACTTGATTTAATTCTCATTAAAATTTCTTCAGGTGGCAATTTTAGTGACCCCTGCCATGGGTTATGGCATGCGGAGGAAGAAGGAAGGAGAAAGAAAAAATAAAAAAAATATTTTTTAAAGATAAAAAGATGAAGAAAATATACACTAATCAGAAGACCACTACAGCATTAGAACACATTTCCATAGGCCTTTCCACAGTAGCAGCAAAGTAGTCTTTATTATGTTCGTAAATGAATATTCTAGAATACTATGGGGGCTTTGGTGACCCAATTTGATCACTGCCATGATCTAAGATCACTGGGATCCAATCCTGAAATGATCTATCTATAGTAATCTAAAATCACTATGTTTGGTTTGCCATATTGCAGTGATCTAATATTTAGTGATCTAAGGGAAGGTATTCCCTTTCCTTTCTCCCAAAAAAAAAAAAAGAGAAGAGAAATCGTCGATTAAGCCAGTGATTGTTGAAATCGCCTTTGTTTATCAAGGTCCCGATAGTGCATATTCGAAAAAAATAGTAATACCCTTGGCCTTTATTTTCCCCCATTCGTTTTCCCTTCCCTTCTCCCAACCCGACGACCCTCCTCTCCCCCCCGATCCTCGGCCCCTATGCCCCAACCCTCCCAGCCCTCGCACCACTCGTGCTGGCCCGCACCCCACCCTCGCAAACCCCGCCACCCTCTCTTCCTACTGCCCTCATGCCACCCCTTTGCCGGCCGTGCACCCCCACGCGAGGGGCAAAGGCGGGTTGGCCTGGGGTTTGGAAGGAAGGGAAAGGAGAAACAAAGGAGGAAAAAAATATTAATTCTAAAAATTTAAAAAATATTAATTTTAAAATAATTTTTAAATAATAAGAAATATTAATATTTCAAAATAAGAAAATAAGAAAATATTAATTTTAAAATAAATTTTTAAATACTAAAAAAATTAATTTTAAAAATAATTTAAAATCATATGGACTGGATAATTAGAAATTAAATATTATTACTTTGTTAATAAAAATTATTATATGATTAATAAAATATAATTTTTATTTAGTGATAAATATTATATTTGATTAATAATTAATTATTATTATTTGATTAATAATTAATTAGAGGGGTGGTGGTGTTGCAGGTCGACCGTCGGTAGAGGGAGGTCAGTGGGGGGTGAGAGGAAGCAAAAGAAAAAATATATTTAAAATAAAATATTATCAAATTATTTCGAACCATAGGTTTTTTAAAATAAAAATATTTAAAAATAAATTATTTTTTGTAATGAAAATAATTAAATTTTAAAATAATGATAAATATTATTTTTAAAATAATTATAAAAATAATCTTTAAAAATAATTTAAAAAATATATTTTTATTTATTTATTATTATTTATATTCTTTATTTTATTTTTTTCATTTTCTTTCTTATCCCTCCTGGTTTCGAGCCGAGCATTGCACCACCACCCTCGGCGTAGATCAGAAAGTTGATTCCATGGTTGCCTTGTACCTTGGTGATATCAAATTATTATTAATCAAATAATAATAACTTATTATTAATCAATGTTTGTTTTTACTACTAATATTTTCAAACTCCTTCATGACAATCTTGAGCTTAGACAGCTTTAGTGAAGTCAGAATGATAGGCTACACATAAGGTCCTATATTATCCCCTGCCATGAATTTTAGACAGCTTTTCTTCTCTATTTGATTTCTAAGCTAGACTTGTTTCTTAATTGATTTAATTCTCATTAAATTTTTTAGCTGGCGATTTCAGTGACCCTACTATAAGTTGTAAATGCGGGGGGAGGAAGGAGAAAGAAAAATAAAAAAAATATTTTTTTAAAATATAAAGATGAAAGAACATATACTAATCAGAACATCACTACAGCATTAGAACACATTTCCATAGGCCTTTCTACAGTAGACAACAGTAGCCTCTTTATCTATGTTTGTAAATGCATACCTAGAGTATTATGGGGCGTTTTGGTGACCTAATTTAGATAATCACCGTGATCTAGATCACTGGTGATCCAAATCTCAAATGATCTAACCTGTAGTGATCTAAATCACTATATTTGGTTTGCCATAGTGCAGTGATCTAATCTATAGTGATCTAAGGGAAGGTGTCTCCCTTCCTTCCTCCCAAACAAAAAAAGAAGAGCTGGCAATTTTAAAAACCGCTGGTTGAGCTAACGATTTCTGAAATTGCCTTTGTTTATTAGGTCCTAGCAGTGCATATTCTAGAAAAAAAAGCAATATCTCTGACCTTTGTTTTCTCCCCTTCGTTTCTCCCTTCCCTTACTCCCACCCCGGCTGACTTGCCTCGGCCCCCGATCCTCCGGCCCCACACTGCCCTTGCCAACCCAAGCGCGCACCCCCACCCCTGCAACCTTTGCCACCCCCTCTTCCCTGCCCTAGCACTCGCCAGTCGGCCCCTATGCCACCTCCCGCCGTGGTGTTAGGAATAGTGTCCCAAGCAATCGTCAGCCTGTTGACGGTTGTGCTCCTTTGTATTAGTACATGAATTATAAATAAATAAAAGTTATTTTGATATTTTTTCATCACAAATGTTTCATCTTCTAATGAACTCCTGTGTTGTGGTGAAGTCCTTAGGACTATTTAGACTCGACAAAGGAGGATTTGTCGTTTAGTCCTTAAACATGTTCGCGACCAAATGATACGTTGTTACCAAGGACGACAATATTTATCGAGCATAGGTCGTTGTGTGCCATATGGGTTGGTTGTCCTCATAACCAAAGAGTGTGGAGACACTGGTATGGCATACAGGTGAGATGTAATGGTACATCTGCACTGAACGTGACCAACTCTGGAGCTATTTCTGCTGTCAAGATTTGCTCCGATGGGATATGGGTATAAATGTCCCTCCGACCTGAGACCGCCACGGTGACTTGCAAGCAACTCACTGCACTTAGGCACTGGACTACCTGAATTTCTAATTCAGTGACGGAAGGTTGCTGGGTGTAGTCAAGTACTTGACTTGTCGGTGCGTGTGTCAAGATGGGATTGACCACTCCAGTTTAGGAGCTGTGTACAGTCGTGTTTCAATTTAGCAAAACCTTGGCCAGGGTAGTCTAGTAAGGAGTCACAGGACTAATTGAGTTGAGCACGATTCGGATGATATCATCAGGGTTGACAGTTTAACCCTGAGTCATCCTAAACACAGGGTCAAAAGGATGAATTATACGGTAACCATATTCACGTAGGTTCTGAATGTTGCGATTGCGATTATTCGACCTATCCGATCTCGGGTACCATTGCTAGATGGTCACTTCGATTAGTACAGAAATTGGTTCCTGTGCTACCGGCTTAGTTCGAACCTGCGGGGTCACACACATTAGAGGTTCTTTCTGATCTGATGGCTGATTATGAGTCTTATCTATCTGAGACTCTATGATTGAGAATTAGGATTCTCTAATCATGAGTTCCACACATTTTGGGTACCGGGGTCAAAATTTTGAATTTCGAATTTTGAATTTGAAATTTGAACTCTTTGATCAGGGTTTCATATCGATGGTCTCTGATGCCTGATTGCCCATCGGATTTGGACTCAATATTTATGAGAGGTTTAATTAGTGATTTAATCACTAATTAACTCAATTTGATTGAGTAATTATTTTTGGATCAAGTCCAATTGAATTGGATTCAGTTTGGATTGACCCGATTAGGTTAAATGTTGACCTAATCGCTAAGGTGGTTTAGTCCCTGATTTGATCAGGGTTAGGTTTAGTTAATTCCTGATTTGATTAGGATTTTATTAAGCCTAATTAAGCCTAATTATGTTGGGTTTAATTTGGTCTAATTGTGCTCAACCTATTTTAAACTAGGTTGGCTCAATTTGAATCAAACCACCTTGTTTTAAATTCCCTGCGACACCCAACTTCCTTGCACCCATTTGAATTCACGAGAAGAAACTTCTCGTGAAATTTTTCTCACGCAAAACCCTTCCCCACGTCCTCATTTGTGCACCATATGGATGGATAAAATAATTAGTTAGCCATTCAAATTCAAAGCATGTTTGAATTTGAATGGATAACTTATCACTTGCCCTTTCATCCTTATCCATTTTGTGCGCCACATTACTTACACGAGAAAAGTTTCTCGTGAAACTTTTTCCACGCACAAAGAGCCACGCCCCTTCTCTTCTCATGCCCAAAAGGATAGGGATAAGTTGGTTTTCGTTTGAATTCAAATTTGATTTGAATTCAAATGTGTAACCTCTTGTCTTTATCCTCTCACGCGGATAAGACACGTTTGACGTTGTTTTAAAAAGAGGAGAAAGGTGGGACGTGCGTAGAAAAATTAGAAGAGAAACTTTGGGGCGTGAGGAAGGCTTCTGATAAGGTGAAGGTCCAAAACCTTCCGAGAGAAAAAGAAAGAAAAGAGAGAAAATTGGGCGCAGGGTTTTTGGTGTGTACCCTAGGGTTTCTACCTAGGGTTCGGGAAGTGAGATTGGTGTGCCACGAGTGTCGTGAGTCCACCAAATTTTAGAGAGAGATCCATCAGCCTCTCAAGTAACTGTGCAGATGATCCGGAGTGTCCGAGAAGTCGGCACACATCGATCGAAGGAGTTCGATCAACATCTGCCATCAAAAGGGTGAAATCACGAACTAGCATTCGTGAGGAGCTGATCAGACGGGAGCTTCGTGTGGACGATCCCAGAGGCCAGACAGTTGGGTGGCTGTGACGTGATGATCAGACCCTCCGACGGTGATCAGATTGCGGTGATCGACTACCCGCAAAAGGTGATGTGTTCTGAACACAGTACTGTAAAACGTTTACTGATTCAAATTTGAATTTCAAATTTAAATGCATGCTGTTGTATCATATTTAGATCCTAGTGTAGGGTTAATTAGTATTAATTAATGAGATTAATTAATAATTCTCTGTAAAATAGTAATTTTGAAAAAGTTTTAAAATTACCATTTTGCCCCTGCACTAAATTTTGCTTCAATTGGTATCAGAGCAGGTTCTAGAATATGATATACATATGCATGCGTAGATTAAGGTGTAATCTATAAGTTTAAATTTGAAATTCAAAATTCAAATTCGAAATTCAAAAGATTGAAATTTGAAATTTGAAATTTGTTAGAAGTTTCAAATTTGAAATTCAAAATTTGAAATTTGGTTGAAATCTCAAATTTGAAATTTAAATTTAAATTCAAATTTGAATTTGAAATTCAAATTCAAAATTTGAAATTTGAAATTTGGTTGAAATCTCAAATTTAAATTTAAAATTTGAAATTGAAATTTGAAATTTGAAATTCAAAATTCAAAATTTAAAATTCAAAGATTGAAAATTCGAAATTTGAAATTTGGTTGAAATCTCAAATTTGAAATTTAAAATTTGAAATTTGAAATTTGAAATTTGAAATTCAAAATTTAAATTTTGAAATTTGTATATTTAGATATACTTGATCCAAGTAGCAAGTAATCTAATTGGGTTGGTTGCCATGGCCGTCCGGTCATAGGAGAAAAGTAGGGTTTAAAGGCCCTCTCTTCCATTCGATGGGGTCTCCTATGGTGGTAGGGGTGCCGATGCAATTATATCCCATGCCGATGAAGCAGCGAAAGACTTAATTAAGAAATTTATCATGAATGTGTTAGATTAGATCTAAAAGAAAATTTATGATTTATTTTGAGTTATTTTCTGTTATGAAATGAGCAATAGAATTGCTGTTTATGAAATGTGCTGACCCGTTTGTGAAATGAGTTAACACATTTGGTGAACAGAAAATAAAATCTTTCAAATTTGAAAATTATTTTCGAAATGCCAAACCCTGACCCATCAGCCCAAGTACTTATTAAAAGAATTAAGTGTTGTCTAGTAGGTCTAGAATTATGAATTAAGACCTAAGACAATTGCATAAACTTTTGGTCAATGGGTTAGATGAATTAGGTCCATAATTGGGTTAGACCTAAGGTTAGTTTAAAAAATAGACTAATTGGAGTAATTGGTCAAATCTAATCAAAAGTTGAATTAGATTAGGTCAAGGATACTCTAGACTCAACTTCAATAGTTGTAGTTGAATGGGTCCATGTCTTTAACTAGACCAAGATGGACTTAATTCATGGCTACGCGGTGGAGCTCTATTTACTAAGTTGATCAAAATTAAAACTAATGAACCGGTTGGTGTCTAAGGTAAGTTCGGCAGTTTTGACCAGTGGTTCTTAAGCGGGAGCTACTCGCATTGATTCGATCATTGATGAGTTAATGGCAAATCCCACCACTGATCTCACTTACCTGGCCAATCTGGTAAGTTAGATTTTGATTAGATCACTTGGTGATTAGAGCTCACCCATGTCATTAGGTAAATCAGTATGATTGATTTAGGTGCTCCTAATGCCAGCTTTAATTAAATCCTTTTTAATCTGACTTGGTGAAGTCAGTGGGAGGATTGAAATTGGCTGGATGATTTCTTCTCTACTATTCTTTAATAAAATTCTCAAAATTATTAGGTCCCTAAAATGATTAAGTTATAATGATAACTAAGTCATAGCCTCCCATTAAGTGAATGATAATGAGTCCATTAGTTCAATGATCATTGGAGGCCCAAAGGCCTGGTGCTCATTGGCTAATGGAATTATTATTCATAATATGATAATTTGATTGAGTCTTTCTGATGGTGGTTAGGTTGGCCGGCCAAAGTCGGGCCTGATCATTTATTGGTCCGATTCACTAAATTAAGTCATGTTAATGGTTGGACCTAACCAGATCTTTTCAGTGGAGGCCAAAGCCTACTGATTAGGTTCTGGGGCAAAATAAATTACTAGAAGTTGTTTAGAGAAATAACTGGTTAAGAACCTACCCATAGATGCACATGGGTTGACCAACCAAAGTTGGGCTCGTGTGTAGTCTGTGTGGATTCTAGTACCCATTAAGGAATTAAAGTAATTCCTCGAATTGGAGGATGAGGCTACCAGTTCGTAAAAATATTAGAAAAAACTTTAGACTAAAGTCCAAGTCTTTAGTATTAATTTATGTACTAATAGAGGTCTCGTTTTCTTTAAGCAGCTATGGCCACTACCCTGTCGCTCCGGTCATTATTAGATAATGAAAAGCTCATGGGACCCAATTTCGATAGCTGGTATCGAAAATTGAAAATCATCTTGAGCATGAGCGGATCCTTTATGTAGTAACGGATCCAGCACCTGAGAAGCCAGCTCCGAACGCTAGTAAGGCGATCCGAGACACTTACTTGAAGTGGCTCAATGACCGCACCACCGTTCGATGTATTATGCTGGCAGCAATGAATGATGAGTTCAGCCGAAGGTTTGAGAACGCCCAGCCACAGGAGATGCTTCAAATGTTGAACGACTCCTTTGGCACGCCTGACGACGTTGAAAGGCACAAAACTAGTTGTGCTATTTTCAATGCTCGGATGAGGGATGGGGCCTCAGTCACTGATCATGTACTGTATATGATCGAGATGATTGAGCGCCTAAGCAAATTGGGCTTTCCTCTGCACGAGCAGCTCGGTAAGGATGCGATCCTTAATTCCTTGCCCAAGTCCTTCCTCCCATTCCTTACTCATTTTCGAATGACAAAGCCTGCAGTAAACTACCACGGATTGTTGGGGTTGCTGCAGAACTTTGAGAAGGATCACCAACTCCATAAGGAGTCGGTGAATGTAGTGGGAGGGTCTTCTTCTCGTCGTCAACCCTTTGGGAAGGGGAAGAAGAACAAGAAGAAGAAAAATAAGAAGGTGCAATCTCATGCTGGGACAGTAGCACGGGGTCAGACCAAGAAGCGCAAGCATGACCAGAGCCAGGCGGAGTATTTTTTTGCAAGAAGCACGGGCATTGGAAGAGGAACTGTCCTCAATACATTGCCTCCCTGGACCCGAACAGGCCAAAGAAGAAGCAAGGTAATTATATGATAACTCCTTGCAATTTTTCGATTTGTGATACTACTACCTGGGTATTGGATACCGGAAGCCCTTATCATATTTGTAATTCGATGCAGGGTCTGCAGGTCAGTAGGAGATTTGATGAAGGCGAGAGGTTCCTGAATGTTGGAGATGGAAGCAAAGTTCCAGTTCTAGCTTTAGGAATCATGAGTCTTGTAATCAATTCTCGTAATGTAATTCTGAGTGAATGTCACTATTGTCCAAGTTTTTTATTAAATATTATTTTGTAGGCCTTTTGGCCATGTACGGTTATGATTTTTTAATAAAAGAAAATATTTGCAATATCATTTTGAATGGTGTTACAATATTTGTTGGATAATTAAATAATAGAATTTACTTACTATCACAGCCTGTTAATATGGTTCAAAAATTCGGTAAACGCTCTAGAATAGATAATGTGTCAGAAGTCTACCTTTGGCACTGTAGGCTAGGTCATATCAATAAAAACAGGATAAACAGGTTGGCTCAAGAAGGAATTCTTGAAGTTAGTGATTGTGAATCACTTCCAACCTGTGAGTCCTGTCTTCTTGGAAAGATGACCAAGTCACCTTTTACTGGAAAAGGTGAGTGAGCCAGTGAACTCTTAGGTCTGGTACATTCTGATGTATGTGGACCCATGAGCTCAAGTGCAAGAGGTGGATTTTTCTACTTCATAACCTTCACAGACGACCTATCTAGGTATGGGTATGTCTATTTAATAAAGCATAAGTCGGAATCATTTGAAATGTTCAAACTATTCCGAAATGAGGTAGAAAAATAAACTGGAAAGTGTATTAAAACTCTTCGATCTGATCGAGGAGGTGAATACCTTTCCAATGAGTTTCTGACGTATCTAGGGGAGAATGGGATTCTCTCTCAGTGGACTCCTCCTGGAACACCACAGCATAATGGTGTGTCTGAAAGGAGGAATCGGACCCTGTTAGACATGGTTCGATCCATGATGGGGTTTGCTGGTCTGCCGATCTTCCTCTGGAGATATGCGCTCGAATCGGCTTGTTACCTTCTAAATAGAGTTCCGAGTAAGTCTGTAGCCAAAACGCCATATGAGATATGGATAGGACGTAAGCCAGTACTCTCGCACCTTAGGGTTTGGGGGTGTCCGGCTTATGTTAAACGTTTAATTACAGACAAGCTTGGACCTAGGTCTGACAAGTGTAATTTTATAGGGTACCCAAAAGAGACCAAAGGGTATTATTTCTACCTTGCTGATGAGCAAAAGGTGTTTGTCAGCCTTAAGGCAATCTTTTTAGAAAAGGAATTCTTTAGTGAAGGAACTGTTGCCTCTAAAGTCGAACTTGACGAAGTTCGACAGGTGGAAAAATCGACACATGTTACTGAACCTGAACCAGATTTGATTAGATCAGATCCGGAGCCCATTGATTATGCACCCTTAAGGCGGTCTGGTAGAGTACCACATCAACCAGACAGATACTATGGTTTCTTGGTCCGGGATGGTGATCCTATCGAACTTGATAAAAATGATGAGGATCCGATCACCTACATGGATGCAATGCAGAGACCTGATTCTGAGAAATGGCTAGAGGCCATGAAATCCGAAATGGAGTCCATGAAGGTCAACGATGTGTGGACATTGGTTGACCCACCCAAAGGAGTAAAACCCATAGGGTGTAAGTGGGTCTTCAAAAGGAAGAGGGGCGCAGACGGAAAGGTGGAGACCTATAAAGCCCGTCTAGTTGCCAAGGGATATCGTCAACGTTATGGTATAGACTATGACGAGACGTTTTCTCCTGTGGCAATGCTCAAATCCATTCGGATTATGCTTGCGATAGCTGCCCATCTGGACTATGAAATCTGGCAGATGGATGTGAAGACAGCTTTCCTAAACGGAGAGCTGGACGAAGAGGTGTATATGATACAACCTGAAGGGTTCACATCCACAGATGAGTCTAAGGTGTGCAAGCTACAGAGGTCCATTTATGGACTTAAGCAGGCATCTCGGAGTTGGAACATACGTTTTGATAGGACGATCAAAATGTATGGCTTCGTTAAGAACGGAGAAGAACCCTGCATTTATAAGTGGGCTAATGGTCCAGCAGTAGTATTTCTTGTATTGTATGTGGATGACATTCTCTTAATCGGGAATGATGTCCCTGCATTACAGAGAATAAAGATTTGGCTATCGTCACAGTTCTTCATGAAGGATTTGGGAGAAGCTTCCTACATCCTAGGGATGAGGATCTATAGGGATAGATCCAAAAAGTTGCTTGGCTTATCCCAGTCCACGTACATTGATACTATGCTGAAAAGGTTCAGCATGGAAAATTTCAAGAAAGGCTATCTACCGATAGGCCATGGAATTTCTCTCTCGAAGAGGGATTGTCCGACAACACCTCAAGAGAGAGAGCGTATGGATAGGATTCTATATGCTTCGGCAGTGGGATCTATCATGTACGCCATGACATGTACACGACCAGATGTGGCATACTCACTAGGGGTAGTGAGTAGATACCAATCTGATCCAGGAGAGAATCACTGGAAGGTTGTTAAAACCATCCTGAAGTATTTAAGAAATACTAAGGACCAGTGGCTTATATATGGTGAATCAGACTTGAGACTTATAGGGTTTACAGACTCTAGTTTCCAGTCTGATCGCGATGATAGCAAGAGTGTGTCAGGATTTATTTTTACCCTTAATGGTGGGGCTGTCTGCTGGAAGAGTTCCAAGCAGCACACTGTGGCTGATTCAGTATGCGAGGCGGAGTATATTGCTGCATCAGATGCTGCCAAAGAAGCGGTGTGGCTGAGAAAATTCATCACCGAGCTCGGAGTAGCACCCTCCCTTGTTGGTCCAGTTCTGCTCTATTGCGACAGCTCTGGAGCCATTGCTCAGGCGAAGGAACCAAAGGCACACCAGCGAACGAAGCATATTCTGCGCCGCTACCATCTCATCCGGGAGATCATGGATCGAGGTGACGTTGACCTTCAGAAGATCGACGGGAAGGAAAACCTGGCCGACCCATTCACTAAAGCCATTGCGGTGAAGGAGTTCAACGACTACAAGTCGAAGATGGGTATTAGATACTGCACCGATAGGCTTTAGGCCAAGTGGGAGATTGTTGGGAATAGTGTCCCAAAGCCAATCGTCAGCCTGTTGACGGTTGTACTCCTTTTGTATTAGTACATGAATTATAAATAAATAAAAGTTATTTTGGTATTTTTTCATCACAAATGTTTCATCTTCTAATGAACTCCTATGTTGTGGTGAAGTCCTTAGGACTATTTAGACTCGATAAAGGAGGATTTGTCGTTTAGTCCTTAAACATGTTCGCGACCAAATGATACGTTGTTACCAAGGACGACAATATTTATCGAGCATAGGTCGTTGTGTGCCATATGGGTTGGTTGTCCTCATAACCAAAGAGTGTAGAGACACTGGTATGGCATACAGGTGAGATGTAATGGTACATCTGCACTGAACGTGACCAACTCTGGAGCTATTTCTGCTGTCAAGATTTGCTCCGATGGGATATGGGTATAAATGTCCCTCCGACCTGAGACCGCCACGGTGACTTGCAAGCAACTCACTGCACTTAGGCACTGGACTACCTGAATTTCTAATTCAGTGACGGAAGGTTGCTGGGTGTAGTCAAGTACTTGACTTGTCGGTGCGTGTGTCAAGATGGGATTGACCACTCCAGTTTAGGAGCTGTGTACAGTCATGTTTCAATTTAGCAAAACCTTGGCCAGGGTAGTCCTAGTGAGGAGTCACAGGACTAATTGAGTTGAGCACGATTCGGATGATATCATCAGGGTTGACAGTTTAACCCTGAGTCATCCTAAACACAGGGGTCAAAAGGGATGAATTATACGGTAACCATATTCACGTAGGTTCTGAATGTTGCGATTGCGATTATTCGACCTATCCGGTCGTCGGGTATCATTGCTAGATGGTCACTTCGATTAGTACAGAAATTGGTTCCTGTGCTACCGGCTTAGGTTCGAACCTGCGGGGTCACACACATTAGAGGTTCTTTCTGATCTGATGGCTGATTATGAGTCTTATCTATCTGGGACTCTATGATTGAGAATTAGGATTCTCTAATCATGAGTTCCACACATTTTGGGTACCGGGGTCAAAATTTTGAATTTTGAATTTTGAATTTGAAATTTGAACTCTTTGATCAGGGTTTCATATCGATGGTCTCTGATGCCTGATTGCCCATCGGATTTGGACTCAATATTTATGAGAGGTTTAATTAGTGATTTAATCACTAATTAACTCAATTTGATTGAGTAATTATTTTTGGATCAAGTCCAATTGAATTGGATTCAGTTTGGATTGACCCGATTAGGTTAAATGTTGACCTAATCGCTAAGGTGGTTTAGTCCCTGATTTGATTAGGAGTTAGGTTTAGTTAATTCCTGATTTGATTAAGATTTTATTAAGCCTAATTAAGTCTAATTATGTTGGGTTTAATTTGGTCTAATTGTGCTCAACCTATTTTAAACTAGGTTGGCTCAATTTGAATCAAACCACCTTGTTTTAAATTCCCTGCGACACCCAACTTCCTTGCACCCATTTGAATTCACGAGAAGAAACTTCTCGTGAAATTTTTCTCACGCAAAACCCTTCCCCACGTCCTCATTTGTGCGCCATATGGATGGATAAAATAATTAGTTAGCCATTCAAATTCAAAGCATGTTTGAATTTGAATGGATAACTTATCACTTGCCCTTTCATCCTTATCCATTTTGTGCGCCACATTACTTACACGAGAAAAAGTTTCTCGTGAAACTTTTTCCACGCACAAAGAGCCACGCCCCTTCTCTTCTCACACCCAAAAGGATAGGGATAAGTTGGTTTTCGTTTGAATTCAAATTTGATTTGAATTCAAATGTGTAACCTCTTGTCTTTATCCTCTCACGCGGATAAGATACGTTTGACGTTGTTTTAAAAAGAGGAGAAAGGTGGACGTGCGTAGAAAAATTAGGAGAGAAACTTTGGGGCGTGAGGAAGGCTTCTGCGCAAGGTGAAGGTCCAAAACCTTCCGAGAGAAAAAGAAAGAAAAGAGAGAAAATTGGACGCAGGGTTTTTGGTGTGTACCCTAGGGTTTCTACCTAGGGTTCGGGAAGTGAGATTGGTGTGCCACGAGTGTCGTGAGTCCACCAAATTTCAGAGAGAGATCCATCAGACTCTCAAGTAACTATGCAGATGATTCGGAGTGTCCGAGAAGTCGGCACACATCGATCGAAGGAGTTCGATCAACATCTGCCATCAAAAGGGTGAAATCACAACTAGCATTCGTGAGGAGCTGATCAGACGGGAGCTTCGTGTGGATGATCCGCAGAGGCCAGACAGTTGGGTGGCTGTGACGTGATGATCAGAACCCTCCGACGGTGATCAGATTGCGGTGATCGACTACCCGCAAAAGGTGATGTATTCTGAACACAGTACTGTAAAACGTTTACTGATTCAAATTTGAATTTCAAATTTAAATGCATGCTGTTGTATCATATTTAGATCCTAGTGTAGGGTTAATTAGTATTAATTAATGAGATTAATTAATAATTCTGCTGTAAAATAGTAATTTTGAAAAAGTTTTAAAATTACCATTTTGCCCCTGCACTAAATTTTCGCTTCAATATCAATGCATGCATTAAAGCACGATCGGATCGTGATCCAAATCCAAATCAGATCCTGACCCAGATTTCAGATCGGATCCCAACCCAAATTCCAGACCTATGATTTTATGCAATGCAAATTTTGTAAAAAAATATCTAATTAATCATTTAAATTAATAAGTAATTATAAAATATAAATTCACCAATAATAATAGTTCATATGCATTAAAAATTTACTGGATGATTCGGCTAATCCTAGTTAAAACATTAAATCATAATCACAATAAAACATAGGGATAAAATAAATAAAAATATTGAATTATAACAAGCAAAAGCAATGTGCATGAACAATGTGAATGCAAATAATGTAAGCATTCAGTGAGGCAACGATATAGAGTATTTTCAGAGCAATTCTACTGCTACTTTTTGGGAGTATCAGTCAAGAAATAGCACGTCCAATTGGTCGCAGGCTGATACTAGTGTCAACTGATCCATCGCCCCCAGTCTCGATGGCCGTCCCCTCCCTCCGAACTCTGGTGATCTGCCACCAACCTTCGCGTGACTAGCCTCCCAAGGCCCCAGTGCTCCGCCCCCTAGCAGTTCCCCCCTTATATTTTTTAAAATTATTTTTTTTTAAAATAATATTTTATCATTATTTTAAATTTTTAATTATTTTTATTATAAAAAATAATTTATTTTTAAATATTTTATTTTAACAGCTTTATCATTATTATTTTTTAATATTTATTATTATTATTATTATTTTATTTATTTTTATTTATAAATTATTAATTTTTAAAAAAATAATTTTAAAAAATAATTCTTTTATTTTTTTTCCTCCTTCCCTCACATGCCACAAACCCCCCCAAACCCGATCGTGCCACCCCCGATTCGATCCGACCTCAGTAGTCATCCCCTCTCCCCCGGGCCTCGATGGTCCACCTCCGACCTCCGTGTGACTAGCCCCCCTCCTCCCCTTCCCCCCGGGCCCCAATGGCTGTCTGTCGGAACACAAACCCCCTCAATCCTCCGCCTATAGCCTCAACGGCCATCCCCTCTCCCCCGAGCCCTGATGGTCCGCCCCTGACCTCCGCGCCACCAGCCCCCCTCCCCTCAGGGCCCTGATGGCCATCCGTGGGGGCGGAAGATGAAAACATGTGGAGGGAAATGGGTTCGTCGGATTTTATATTTGCAACTATTTACTGATGCAAATTTTGCTTCGATAATAATGATGATTATCGATGTAAAATATACCATCAACAAATATAATATTTACCTACGCTAAATTAGCATCGATAAATATTTTACTAAAATAAAAAAAATAATAAAAAATAAAAACTTTTACCGACACTAATTTAGCTAGGAAATTATCTTAATTACTTGCGTAAGTTTTAAGCGTAGGCAATTATGCTTATTTCCTATGCAAACTTTGCATCGACAAATATTTTTTTTATTTAATTTTTTATTTTTCATAAATAATTTACGTTATCTAAATAGTTGATATAATTTTAGAGTTTAAAGTCCATCTTCATTATTCATTATCTAAATAATTATCTTTAAAGTATCGACACAAAAGATCACCTCGATCCGATAGTCCTAACTATGTCGATCAATAAAATTTAATTTCGATAGCCACAAACGACAGCTTGATGATCTGATTGATAAAGATCATCGATGGACCTAAAAATTTATAACGATGATCTTAATGATATTTATATCACACTATCAAAATTTTACTTTAATCAGACATCATTATCATGATTAATTTAGTACAGAATGATTTCAATCGTTAAATAAAAAATGAGTAATCAAAAAGTCAAATGATATTCGATTAAGATAATTTTTTAGATAAATGATCTTTTCTACTATTTTTATCTTTATACGATAGTGATCATAAAATTCAAACCATATATATATGAACCATACACATTAAGCAGATCTTACAAAAGTATATGTATAATTATTTAAAGACTTTAAGAATGAGTATCAAGAGATATACAATTTTGGATCGTTTATATACATATGGTTCGAATTTTATGATCACCACCGTACAAATAATAAAAATGGTAGCAAAGATCATCTATCAAAAAAATCACCTTAATCGAACATCGTTTGGCCTTTTGATCACTCATTTTTTATTTAATAATCGAAATAATTTCATACTACATTAACCATGATAATGATGTCCGATTGAAATAAAATTTTGATAGTATGTTACAAATATCATCAAGATCATCGTTATAAATTTTTAGACCCATCTATGGTCTCTATCCATCAGATCATTATGCGGTCATTCGTGACCGTCGAAATCAAATTTTATTGATTGACATAGCTAGGACTATCAGATCGAGACAGACTTTTGTGACGATACTCTAAAGATAATTATTTAGATAATGAATGGTGAAGATAAATTTTAAATTTTAAAATTATACGGATAAATTATTTTAAAAAAAATTAATTAGCTACGTAAGTGATAAGCATAGGCAATTAGAGTTATTATCTACGCTAACTTATGTCGACAAATATTTTTTTTAAATAAATTTTTTATTTTAAAAAATAATTTTTAATATTAATTTTGTGTAGACAATAAGCCTAATTGCCTATGCTATAAATTTATGTAGGAAATAAGGTGAATTATCGACACAATTTAGCATCGACAAATATCCCAAAATAAAAAAATTTAATTTAAAAAAAAAATATTTGCCAACTCTAATTTTGCATCAGGAATTAATATTATTTTTTATGCAAAAATAAAGCATAGGCAATTAAGCTATATTGCTTATGCAAATTTAGCATCAGCAAATATTTTTTTTTTAAATATAAAATTAATTTTAAAAATATTTATCAATGTAAAGTAAGCGTCGACAATTATCTTAATTAGCTATGGAAGAGATAAGCATAAAAAATTATACCTTATTTTCTACATTATTTTGCATAGGAAATAAGGCTAATTACCAACGTGATCATGATTGTGTAGGAAATTATATAATTGCCGATGCTAATTTTATGTCAAAAAATATTTTTTAAAATAAAAAATTAATTAAAAAAATTTTTTTGATATAAAATTAGCATAAAAAATTAACATAATTACTTACATAACCTAAAAGAGTAGGTAATTAGGTTAATTGCTGATGCTAATTGTGTGTTAGCAACTATTTTTTAATTAATTTTTTATTTTAAAAAAATATTTACTGATGCTAGCTTTATGTAGGTAATAATGCTACTTGCCTATGCTTCCATATGGCGTAGGTAATTATGTTAATTACCGATGCTAAATATGCATAGACAAATATTTTTTTTAGTTAATTTTTTATTTTGGACAATGTGCCGACACAATTGTTGCATAGGCAATAGTTCCTAATTGCCTACATTTTATTTGAGCATAGGTAATTAGCTTAATCACCTATGCTAAGTTTGCATCCAAAATTGATTTTACTTTTTATTAAATTTTTTAATTTTATAAAATATTTACCGATGAAATATTAGCATCGGCAATTATCATAATTACTTACGTATAAAGGAAGCGTAGGTAATTAGCATTATTTGCTACGTAAAGTTAGCATCGAAAAATATTTTTATTTTTAATTTAATTTTTTATTTTAGATAAATATTTGCCGACATAAATATTACATAGGCAATAATTCTATTTTTCTATGCTTCATATTTATGTAGATAATTATGTTAGTTTCTGATGCTAATTGTACGTCGATAATTAATTTTTACGACGTATTTTAGTAGCATAGGTAATTATTCTAGTTTCACTGTCGTTTACTTGTTTACATAGCTAATTTGCTTTTTAGCTATACAAAATTTTATGTAGGTTAATCTTGCATCGGTAAAAGTCCTATTTCTTATAATGATATATATATATATATATAGAATAAGATAGCTTTGGAATCATGGAATCAAGAATATTGAATAAATGAATCTTGCATTGTTAGCAAAATGGGCTTGAAAATTCATGACAGGTTCCGAATTTCCTTGGTGGAAGCGAATCAAGTAATTAAGCTTACTATATTAAGAAAAAGTTCAGCACGAGAGTCAAAAGAAGTTTCAAAAGAATATCTCCAGTTTGGAAGGATATCAGTAAACAACTCAAGACCTTTTGGAATTATCTCTCGTTCAAACTAGGAGATGGCTCACAAATTAGATTCTGGGAGGATATTTGGTGTGGGCCTACTCCTTTGGATGGTCTTTCTGAGGAGTTTTACATACAAATTGTCAATCAAAATTGTTCAGTAACATCACAATGGTCGAAAAAAATCTAATTTGGAATATCAAACAGCTCCAAGGTCTTCTTACTCTTCTCTTATCAAGGCAAGTGGAAATGCTCAAAGGATGCTTGGTCAGTGTTCGGCCTTTGTGAATTGCAGATGTCTCAATATGAAAACTCACCTCTAATGGTTTGTTTTCCATGGATTCATTATATAGATTCATAAATAATGGTGGATTGTTTTGTTATTACTATATAAAGTTATTTGAAAAGCTACAATATCAGAGAAGATAAAAATGTTCTTATGGCTCGTCCTTCGAAATTGACTCCACACTAGAGAGGTGTTGGCCAAGAAAGGCTGGTTAGGTAGTTCCGATTGCCCTCTCTGTAGAGCCAACTCGAAAACTATCTCTCATCTTTTGGTTAGGTGCTCTTTTGTGTGTTCTATTTGAATGGCATTAAAAGTTCAGCTGAATATTAGAGGATGCCCCAAACTTTGCATGCCATGTGGATTGATTGGAGAAGAAAAAAAATTAACAAATTCAGAAGAAAAGCTACAAATCAACTAATGGCTGCACTCTGCTGAGAGATTTGGCATGAACGAAACTCAAAGGATCTTCTTGGAGAAAAATTATCCTAAATATTCCCTTCTACAAAAAATCTTGCATTCGTATCATTGCTGGGTTCACTTATGTGCTCCTAAGAGCCAAGATGGTCATGAAAAGCTATAGAGGAATCTACAACCTCTGCTTCAACATCAATTGGTTTAAATTTTCTTTTTGAGTTCCATGCATCTATAAGCCCTTGTTTCATCTCTTGTGATGCGATGCCAGTGAGAGATTGCAAATTTGGAAGTTGATATTTCAGGTGTTTCAGGCTACAATTGCATAGGAGCCCCTGTTGCTACCGAGAACAACGAGCTTCATCCTGTTTTCAGATTTTCAGCAGCATTGTTTACTTTCTTATGTCTTTATATGAGGTTTTCGGTTGTGTATAATTAAACTACAAACTGAGTTGAATACCTCAGTTTTGTTTGCGTGTATCTTGAGGGTTCTGGTGGACTATCCTGTTTTGTTTGGTTCATGGAGAAAACAAATATTTACTCCCTTTACTGTACATTCTTTTACTACTCCCTATTAATAAAATCTAAGTAGCCGTCTTGCCTCCTATTACATCACAAGACTAATTATCACCTTTGAGGAGCTTTAAAACAAGAATCTGGCCTGCTTTGTCAGAATGATGAAGAAAATATAGGGATTGACATAAAAATCTACCAGTGGACGGATAGGGAATGGATATGAGTGAATGGGTGGGAGTGGAGTTGGAATTGTTTGGAGAAGGCAGTATATTGAGGAAAAAAAGGGACTAGTACCAAGGACTATAACTTGGGAAATCAGAGAACCATGTGGAAAACGGGAAGTAACTTATATTCATTGATTAGAAAAAGATACATGTGTATATAAAACAGTAATCCCATGATTCGTGGAATTCATGATAAATATAAATAAACGAGTTAGAACCAATTTGGTTAGAGAAAGTTGTAAGAGCTTTTGATAAGGCCAATCTTGCTTATTCTCGTCTCCCAATAGCGATAAGAGTTTTTTTCACCTCTTGTACATCTTGATACGAAGGTTGGGCCCGGGCCCAGTACTTTCTGAAGTAGGTTATATTAAAAGAGAACATAGAATCAAGTAAATCCTAAGCTTCAGTCAAAAAAAAAAAAAAAAAGAGAGTAAATCCTAAGCTACATACCTGTCATATGTACCTCGCAATGAAAAAAAAAAAATGGTAATCTAGGTCATTATTTCTATTAGAAGTCCGTATACAGAAGAAAGGAATCATTCGACCGAACTCGGACCAGCTCAAGCTCTTGAAATTCCGTCTCTTGATGTTAAAAGTTCTTTCACAACGCTGAGCAAAGACGCGAGTCAAGTGACTAGAAATCCTTGGAATCTACAATGCTTTTAGGAAGTTTTCCGGCAAAAGAGTAGAATTGACTCTTTCTGAGAACGGTAACGTCGATCCAAGTGGAGTTGATCGACCTCACAAGTTTGCATATGTAAATGTTACAGCCATCTGGGCTTTTATCTATTGAGAACCTGGTAGCATGCAACATAAATAAAATCCAATTGATAAGGCATCAAGTGATTCAGGTCATATCGAGATAGGACTGTAAGAACCCTACAGCCATATACACTGAGTAACATGAGAAATCAGTTTGTAGCAGCAGTCTTATGGTAATTGAAGATAGCTTGTGAAGATCTGGATATATATTTAGTTCCACATCAACTATTTTATTAGTTAAAATTTTACTTATTCTGTCTGAGATGTTGAGTACTTATATGGAGTAAAAAAACTTGAATAATATATTCTGACTTATTTTTTTGGTTGAGATACTAGATTGTGATAAAGGATATCAAAGCAGACTCGGTCTCTAATATATATAGACTAAAGAATATTATAATATAAATCTATTGGGATTGACCATAAGCAGATCATGATGCTTGTAATTAGATTTGAATGAATTTTATTGCAGCCAAAGGCTCATTAATGGCTCTGTATATGAGATATTATCTGCTCGACCCATGGGCCTTACATTTTGCCCTTCAAAAAATATCTCATATGGAAAAGATGGTCCCTTTCTATATAACACAGAGTTTCACTTGACTCACAACCAATGTGGGACTAATGATATCCTTCCTTTTATACCATAATATAGCCCTCTAGTTAAAAGAATTGTGTATAGATGGAAGATACCCTCCTCTTTATTTTTACTACGGACTGGTGTACAGACGAGAGGACCCCAATAGTTGCAAGGGTGATCCCCTACCTAACATACCACTATTACGGTCAAGGGTTCATGACTCGATACATAAGATATTGTCCATTTTAGTTCATAGATCTCACGATTTTGCCTTTCAAAAAGTACCTCACGTAGGAAAGATGGTTCCTTTCTATATAAATCAGAGTCTTTCTTGACTTATAACTAATATAAGATTAATGATACTTTTTTTTTCTATACTATAACAGATTTTAACCCTTAGTCTAGCAAGACCATCTTTTTGGATGAGATCCTAAATCATGGCACAATTTTGGACATGAGCCATAGCTTGAGATCTATGTTCCATGTTAAATGTACATACAATATATAGGCACGAAATGGAAGGCTAGTGTGGCTCGACATTGAATCAGTGTAGAACCTTTATCATGTTAATGGGTTTGCCTCCCTCAAGGCTTAATAGAGAGGAGATGCCTGCCTGTTTAGATGGGTTCAGATTATATCTATGTTTAAAAAATGGTTGATACACCAATCATTGGATCATATCTTACATAGATTTTAAAGTACTCCGGATTATCTCTTTCATCGGTATGCATAGATCACTCCCGTTACAGGAGAGCAAAAGCAAATAAGAAATAAAAATAAAAAGAGAAAGTTCATCTTTGGTGCCAAAGATACAACTCGAACCCTGTTTAGGTACGGCTACAGCCCCACGACCACCTCGCTGCGGATCAACTAACTGCCATGCCAAGCGGCAACCGGCCACCCTGAGGAGCAAGCGCAATGACGTGGTACCGTCCAAGTGGCGAGCGTCGTCAGTGGGGAGGAGCCAAACAAATTAATGCGTGCAGGCAAAGCACAACGGCGACGATTCAGAATCCATGCTTCGTCCCTCACACAATTTCAAAGCTTCCGAACCTTCCAACCGGGCGGGCGGACGGCCTCCACGGTCCGGGAGCGCGTGTGCGACACGTAATGGATCTGCTCGGTGCTATATATGGGACCCATTGTCGCAATGGCAGAATGCTGTGCCAACCAATACCGCGTTAAGAAAATTAACAAGAAAGTAGGTGGTGGAGACAATGTTGACGCGCAAAGCCTCCAAAAGAGAGCGTAGTCGTCGATCGGGGCACTTCCGCCACCCTTCATTTCTCTCTCTATTTATATCTTTAAGAGCCACAACCCGTTCCCCCACCGTCCCCCTCTCTCTTGCCGATCTCCCACTAGTCCATTCCTCGTTCTCATCACCCAATTTACAATCTCTCAAGGCTTTCCTCTGAGGAAGACCTAGCTAGGCAGCAAAATCAAAGACGCGAAGAAGGAAAACCTGCCGCCACCGATGGTTTCATCAGCTTCATCTTCCAAGATGATGGCCTTCCCCCTTCTTCTCCCCCTCTCCCTCTCCCTCTCCCTCCTCCTCCCCTCTGCCTTCGGTATGTATATATGCTTTCCAACTCCACCTTCCTTTTGATGGCAAATCAATATATACTAATCGATATGTTGTTGACGGTGGATGATGTCACATGCAGCGCGGGTGATCTGCGAGGATCTACCGCAAGACCTGGAGGCCTTTTCTTAAATAATACAAAAAAAAAATTATTTATCTAAATAATATAATTTTAATTTATTTATAAAAGTAATGCAAAAGGGATAAAACATCATTTTCAATGATATTTTCACCCTGCCACGTTACCCATATTTTTCATGTAGACGTCGTCCAAAAAAAAAAAAATAGAAAACATCATTTTGAATGACGTTTTTAAAAACGCCATTCCAAATGGCGTTTCTTATTTTTTTTCAAAAAAAAAAAAAAAATCGAAAAAAATAGAAAAAAATAAATTTAAAATTTTAAATTTATAAATAAATAAAAATTTCAATTTTGAATGAAATATAAAATATAAAAATTTAAATTTTTAATTCAAATAAAAAAGATGATTTTAGATGATTTTTTTCTTTTCAAATTAATTTTTTTTAAAAAAATATCTAAATAAAAATCTTAAAAATTTAAAAAAATAAAAATATCATAGAAAAAGAAAAAAAAGAGAAAGAAATGTGAAAGAAATAAAAATTATAAATTTAAATTTAAAAAAATAAAAATTTTAAATTTAATTCAAAAACATCATTTCAAATTCTTTCCAAAATTGTTCAAAAAAATCAAAAAAAATAAGAATCATAATTTAAAATTTTAAAAAAAATTAAAATTAATTAAAATAAAAAATATCATTTTAAATTACTTTCTCAATTTCAAATTAATTTATTTAAAAATATTCCAAACAAATAAAAAATAGCTTAAAAAAATTTCATAAAAACAAAAAAAATAAAAAAAATAGAAAAATTATATAATTATAAATTTGAATTAAAAAAATTAAATTTTTAATTTGAATTAAATTTTGATAAAAAAATAAATGCCATAAAAAAGTGAAAAAAAGAGGAAAAAATATGAAAAAAAAAGAAATTTATAAATTAAAATTTTTTAAAAAATAAAAATTTTAACTTTAATTCAAATAATAAAAATATCATTTCAAATTACGTTGTCCATTTCAAATTATTTTTTAAAAAAATTATCTGAAGAAAAGAAAAAGAATATTGTAAAAAAAATAAAAAATACCATAAAAAAGAAAAAAAGAAAAAAAATAGAATTGAAAAAAATAGGAATTGTAATTCTAATTGAAAAATAAAATTTATAATTTTCAATTTTAAGAAATAAAAATTATAATTATAATTGAAATAAAAAATATTATTTTAAATAACTAAAAAATGGAAAAGAATGGGAAAAAATAAAATATATAATTTTAAATTTAGAAATAAATAAAAATTTTAATTTTGAATGAAATTTAAAATATAAAAATTTGAATTTTTAATTAAAATAAAAAAAGATAATTTTAAATTATTTTTTTCTTTTCAAATTAATTTTTTTAAAAAAATATCTAAACAAAAATCTTAAAAATTTAAAAAATTAAAAATATTATAGAAAAAGAAAAAAAGGAGAAAAATGCAAAAAAAATAAAAATTATAATTTTTAATTTTTAAAAATGAAAATTTTAATTAAAAATTATAAGTTAAAAATTTAAAAAATAAGAATTTTAACTTTAATTTAAATAAAAAATATCATTTCAAATTATTTTATCTCTTTCAAATTATTTTTTAAAAAAATATCTGAAGAAAAGAAAAAAATTGATGTAAAAAAATACCATAAAAAAGAAAAAAAGAGAAAAAAATAGAATTGAAAAAAAAGAAATTATAATTATAATTCAAAAATAAAATTTTAATTTTTAATTTTAAGAAATAAAAATTTTAATTATAATTCAAATAAAAAATATCATTTTAAATAATTTCAAATTATTTTCTCCTTTTAAAGTTTTTTCTTAAAAAAAATATTTTAAATTTTTTTTTAAAAAATTAAAGAAATAAAATATACCATAAAAAAAAGAAAAGATGAGAAAGAAATGGTAAAAAAAATAAGGTATAATTTTAAATTTAAAAAAAATCTAATTTTAATTCAAATAAAAAATATCATTTCTACTTACTTTTCTCATTTAAAATTAAATTTTAAAAAAATATATTAAAAAAATAATAAATTTAAAAAATAAAAAGTACCATAAAGAAACCATAAATATAAAAAAATAAAAAAAATAAAATTATAATTTTAAATTTGAAAGAAATAAAACTTTTAATTTTAAATAAAATAAAAAATATAATTCAAGTAAGAAACATCATTTCAAATTACTTTCTCTATTTAAAAATAATTATTTTTTTCATACCATACCGTACGTACTTATTCGTACCTGTATCAGATCGAGATATACCAATACAATCCAATTCATCTCATAATTAAATTATTCGATATATTATTATTATTTACGTTATAATTTTTATAGTCTTTTTAGCATAACTTTTTCTCTCCTAATATTCTGAGACACATTCGAGTATGTGTATCCATATGTACAAAGTATAAAATTCGATCACTTAAAATTAAATATTATAAAATAGAATCAATATTTAATATTATTAAATAGAATAAAAATATCAAACGTACAAAAAATAGTATAATAAAAATGTAAAAAATACTAAGTACAAATATAACAAAGACTAAGTCCCACAAGGACGTTGCGGTGCCCGTGGTCGCTTGGACCTTCTCAGGAAGGTCCTCGCCGGCTGCTCCTACTGTGATGGCTCCTCCCCTATATCAGTGGAGGAGATCTGCTGATCATGCTGCTCAGGAATAACTAATACTGTCGGATCATCTACGGACTGAGAGACCCATTCAACCCTCTCATCTGGATACACGGATGGATCTGAAAAGAAAGTATCATACTCATGTGGCCAACCGGTACCTGATGATGTTATTTGGGAGATGTAAGAAGAAGAAGGCGCTACCATCTGTGGATCAAAAGGCGGTAGCATCTGTGCAGCATCTAATGATGACATCTGCGGAATATGTGGTGATGGCATATGTGAAACATATGGTGACGGCGTATATCTTATATCTGGCACTGGTACCGGGACTACTCTATCCAAGGTGCACAGCTATATGGGTCAATACCAATCGCCACCAATATTTCGGAACTTGTTCTCTCTATCTCCCACAGTATCCGGATCCATTCGTCCTCATCAGTCGTAGATAAAGCACAACGAGCGTCCAATACAAGATCCGACATAGAATCAGTCTACAAAATAAAAATAAAACAGTCAGTATACTGTAAAATATAAAATAAAAATATAACAAAAAAGGAGAAAGAGAGGAAGAGGAAGAGGGAAAGGAGGGGGAAAAGGGAGAGAGAGAGGAAGAGAGAGAGAGGAAGAGGGAGAGGAGGGGGTCCGCCGTGGTGTCACGGACGTCGCCTCTTGGACGAGCAAACCCGTGCGGCGCCCCGATATCACCTGCACAAAGGAGCCAGCCAAAATGCACCCAGCAAGATGCACAGAAAAACATAAGAAAAATGCACGGCAACACGCTCAGATATGGCACTGTAAGAACAGTATTTTTATTAATAAAATCAGAGGAATACAAGCCTATACAACCGCTACTTAGACTACAATTAGGGGCTCAGGAGGCAGGGGAGGCAACAATGGATATTGCAAGAATCCGCAAGAAAATCGGCCCACTGGATTGTTCTCGCCCAGCCTCCCAACACTATACAAGCAGGGCATCCACCCAAATCCCACCCCGGGAGTTCCAAATGATCGAGCGGCATTGCATTTTCATGGCTTGCCTTCGGAAGCCCCGACATGATGAAAACACCCCAAAACCCATCCAAAACAAGGAAAAATGGTGTGGCAGCGGTTGTTCATGCCATCTAGTTACAAAGTATGTACAAGATTATGTCAGAGGCCATTGCCAAACAGAAATGCAAGGAAAAAGGCCCTGACAGACTCCCCCACTTGATCAGATCGACATCCTCGTCGATGTGCTCCTTCTGTATGCTTCGACCCGATCCTCCTCGTGCCGTAGCGAATCCTCCGATTCCCAGCTGGCTTCTGACTCAGGAAGTCCTCTCCACTTCACCAAGTATTGGATTTCTTCCGCACCACTGGGTAAAACTTGAACTCTATCCGCCAGAATGATGTCGACCCGTCTCTCCAAGGAGGTAGAAGTAGGGGTTGGACGGCTTGACATGTTCCTCGTGGGATCCACCTGTTCGGCATGGTACGGCCTGAGGCAACTTCCATGGAATACAGGATGCACCTTGAACCATACGGGAAGTTGCAGCTGGTAGGATACATTTCCTACCCTTCTAATGATAGGGAATGGGCCTTCATACTTGCGAACCAGTCTTTTATGCACTTTGCGAAAGAACCAAAGTTGAGCTGGTTGGAGCTTGACCAGCACCATGTCGCCTTGCTTGAAGTCCAAAGGTCTCCTTCCCCTATCAGCCCACTTCTTCATCTTCTTAGCAGCCTTCTCAAGGTATGCCCGTGCAATCTCCGTATTGCGATGCCACTCCTTGGCCAAATGATATGCAGATGGGCTATTTCCTGTATACCCCACAACCACTGTATGCGGAGTGGAGGGTTGCTGACTAGTGATGATTTCGAAGGGGCTCTTGCCCGATGCAGAGCTCCGTTGCAAGTTGTAAGAGAATTGGGCTATATCGAGCAACTTCACCCAATCCTTTTGGTTGGCACTCACAAAGTGCCACAAGTATTGCTCAAGAAGAGCATTTATTCTTTCAGTCTGGCCATCAGTCTGGGGGTGAAGGCTAGTGGAAAAGTATAGTTTGGAACCAAGGAGTTTGAAGAGCCCGATCCAAAATCATCCCAAGAACCTGGAATCTCTATCACTGATTATGTTCTGAGGGATGCCCCAATACTTCACCACATGCTTCAAGAAAAGTCGAGCCGCCTCCTCTGCAGAGCAATGTAGGGGTGCAGGAATAAAGATACCATATTTGGATAACCGATCTACCACCACAAGGATCGATCAAAAATCCCTACTCTTGGCAAACTCGAGATGAAATCCATTGAGACGCTCTCCCTAGGCCGTTCAGGTATAGGTAGGGGTTCAAGGAGGCCACCAGGTTTGCACCGCTCTACCTTATCCTGCTGGCAAATGAGACACGTCCGAACATATTCTACCACATCCTCCCCCATTTTTGGCCAGTAGTATGCCCGCTCCAAGAGGGAAAGTGTTCGGTGCATTCCTGGGTGGCCTGCCCAAAGAGTGTCATGACATTCTTGCAAGAGCTCTCTTTTAAGGTTGCCCACCTGAGGAACATACACCCGACATCCTTTTGTGAAGATGAGTCCATCCTCAATCCAGAATCGCCGCGTCTTCCCTTCTTCGATGAGCTGCTTCAGGATCACAGCTGCAGGGTCCTTCAGTAGCCCCTCTCAAATCTTTGGTAGAAGGGTTGCTTGAACTTGGCTGATTTGACTTTGCTCATCCACCATCAGAGCCGTGAGCTCAACCTTACGACTTAAAGCATCAGCCACTTGATTCATGCACCCTGGCCTATATTCCAAGACCATGTCAAACTCTGCCAGAAAATCTTGCCAACGGGCTTGTTTGGGAGATAGCTTCTTCTGTGTTTGGAAGTAGCTAAGGGCCACATTGTCTGTCCGAATAACAAATCGTGACCCAAGGAGATAATGCCTCCACACTCTCAGACAGTGGACCACCGCTGTCATCTCCTTCTCGTGGACAATGTATCGTCTCTCGATATCATTTAACTTCCGACTTTCAAAAGCCACCGGATGGCCCTCTTGAATTAGGACCCCTCCAATAGCATAATCGGAAGCATCAGTGTGGACTTTGAATGGCAGTGTATGATCTGGTAGCCGTAACACTGGCTCCTCCATCACTACTGCTTTCAAGTCCTCAAAGGCTTGCTGACACCTTGAGGACCAATCCCACGATCGGTCCTTCCGCAATAACTCTGTCAAGGATGCGGCACGACGGGAATAACCGGCAATAAACCGCCTATAGTAGTTGACAAGTCCAAGAAAGGATCGTAGCTCCGTCACCTTGGTAGGGGCCTGCCACTCTTGGATGGCACGAACCTTCTCCTGGTCCATGCGTATCAGACCGCCCCCAACACGATGGCCCAAGAATAGAATTTCTTCCTGGGCAAAGTAACATTTCTCCTTCTTTACATAAAGGGAGTTCTCCCGTAGGATCCCGAGAATAGTCCGCAAGTGTTCCACATGTTCCTCCAATGTTCGACTATACACGACAATATCATCCAAGTATACCACCACGAACTTGTCGAGATAGTCATGGAATAATTGGTTCATCAATGTGCAGAATGTGGCTGGGGCATTCGTTAATCTGAAGGGCATCACCAGGAACTCGAATGCTCCATACCTTGTCACACAAGTGGTCTTGCCTTCATCTCCTCCTGCAATCCGGACTTGCCAGTATCCAGATCGAAGATCCAACTTGGAAAAATATTGAGCTCAACCCAACTAATCGAACAAGTTCGCAATTAAGGGGATTGGATACTTGTTCTTCACAGTCACCTTGTTCAAAGCCCGATAATCAACACACAATCGAAGACTCCCATCTTGCTTCTTCTGGAAGAGAATTGGGGCTCCAAAAGGATCTTTTGAGCTACGGATAAGCCCTCCTTTCAATAGCTCATCAAGTTGATTTCGAAGTTCTGCAAGCTCCGGTGGGGCCATTCGATAGGGCGGACGAGCTGGACATTTTGCTCCAGGCTCTAATTCAATCTTATGGTCCACCGCCCGCCTGGCGGTAAAGTCTTAGGCAACTCGGGGGGCATCACATCCTCAAACTCCTGTAGGACTCTCAAGACCCCAAGAGGAAAGGACCCATATCCTTTGGCTCCATTTCTAGCTTCAAGGCAGCCACATATGTTAGTTCTCCCTTCTTTATTCCCCTCTTCAATTGAAGAGAAGAGATTTGATGTATCCTTTCTTGAGTTTGCCGAGCAACAGGAACAACACAGGGAGACTCATCTCCCATCATGCATAAAGCATCTAGAAAGGGCATTGGCACCACCCCAGCAGCTTGAAGAAAATCCATACCCAAGATAACTTGAAAGTCATCTAAGGGTATGGCCATGAAATTGGCCTTCCCACTCCAAGTTCCGACCCGAATATGCACATCCCTTGCAAGCCCAGCAATGGGCCGTGCTTCCGAGTTCACCGCCTTCATTCGACTGGAGTCCCTCTCCAGCTTCAACCCAAGACGGGTAGCTTCACGATCGGCAACGAAGTTGTGGGTTGCCCCTGTGTCCACCATCGCTCGAGTCACATGACCGTTGAGCTCCACTTGCACATACATGAGTTCACTGATCCATCGGTTGGATTGCTGGTGAGTCTGCTGTGGCTTGAGTTGTTGTTGGTGGTGTGGCTTCTGCTGTTGTTGCTGCTTGAATGGCTTGGACTGCTCCCCCACTTGACCTTTGATGGCATTCAGCAACCTAAGGGCACCCATGCGAGGGCCCTCAGCTTGCTCCTCCTCATCACTGCTGTTTTCGTCAGGGTTGGTCGGACTCTTCTGCACAGTAGCCTGTAGTGCATTTAGAGCTTGTTTTTGGGGACAGTTCTTCACCATGTGTGACCCTCCACATAGAAAACACCCCGACTTTGGGGCCCTTACTGTTTTCTGATCTTTCATCTTGAAGTCTCTCTTCTTCTCATTGATCACAGCCTTACCCTTGGATAGCTTGTGATTCTTAAAGGTATTCGGAGTGGGCTTCCTCCTCTGGTGGTCAGAGAGGAGGTAATCTGTCAGACGCTCGGCTGCGGCCTGGGCAGATGCCAAGTCTGCGACACCCCTCCTCTGTAACTCCTGCTGGGCCCATGGTTTCAAGCCCTCCAAAAAGTGAAACAACTTATCTTTTTCAGACATGTCTCGAATGTCCAACATCAATGCCGAGAACTGCTTGACATACTCTCGAACAGTCCTAGTTTGTTTGAGATGCCTTAAATTTCGTCGGGCAATGAATTCTACATTCTCTGGCAAAAACTGTGCCTTAATCTCCCTCTTCAAGTCCTCCCAGCTGGTAATGGTACCCGCCCGGCTTGGATGTCTTCATACCGAGTCCGCCACCATAATTTGGCATCCCCGGTTAAGTACATTGTAGCCAAGATAATTTTGGTGTCTTCAGAGTCAGGCCGCACCACTCGAAAGTACTGCTCGATGTCGAACAAGAAGTTCTCTAACTCCTTTGCATCACGAGCTCCACCATAACTTCGAGGCTCTGGTGCTCGCATTCGGCCTTGCCCACCATCACCAGCAGTTGGAGTTGGTATGGTACTGACTGCTCGGGTCAAGACTGCAACTCTAGCGGCTAGATCATTGAATTGCTCCCGCAGGTGCTAGATAGACTCCTGCGTGTTGTCGCTAAGGTTGTCCACCATCTCGATGAGCTGCTCTTGATTCAACTCCAGGCTAGTCAGACGATCTCTCAGGGAGAACAAGGGCACCAAGCCCTCCTCAAGCTGAGCCAAATGGGTTTCCACTATAGAGATCCGCTCTCGATGGCTTCGCGGTTTCTCAATGTCGGCTTGTCCTTCCATAGGGGCTGAGGCAGCAACCATTGCCTCCTCCTCTTGCATCATCCCACTTGTCTCACCACTGTTCTTGCGTCCCATCTGTGTTGCGCAGGTTCCTTCGATCGTGCCTGCTCTGATACCACTTTATCACGGACTTCGCCTCTTGGACGAGCAAACCTGTGCGGTGCCCCGATGTCACCTGCACAAAGGAGCCAGCCAAAATGCACCCAGCAAGATGCACAGAAAAATACAAAAAAAAGGCATGGCAACACGCTCAGATATGGCACTGTAAGAACAGTATTTTCATTAATGAAATCAGAGGAATACAAGCCTATACAACCGCTACTCAGACTACAATTAGGGGTTCAGGAGGTAGGGGAGGCAACAATGGACACCGCAAGAATCTGCAAGGAAATCAGCCCACTGGATTGTTCTCGCCCACCCTCCCAACACTATACAAGCAGGGCATCCACCCAAATCCCACCCCGAGGGTTCCAAATGATCGAGCGGCATTGCATTTTCATGGCTCGCCTTCGGAAGCCCCGACATGATGAAAACACCCCAAAACCCATCCAAAACAAGAAAAAATGGTGTGGCAGCGGTTGTTCATGCCATTTAGTTACAAGGTATGTATAAGATTGTGTCAGAGGCCATTGCCAAACAGAAATGCAAGGAAAAAGGCCCTGACAGTGGGGCGTGCGGCCCGCTGTCGACCCTCTGACGCTGGCGGCCAAGGAAAAAGAGGGAGAGAGAGGAAGAGAGAGAGAGAGAGGAAGAGGGAAAGAAGGGGCCGGCCAAGGGAAGGGGACCGCCGGCGCCGTCGCGGGGGCCCGCGGTCGCGGTGCGTGGGCCGCCGCCGGCCGTCTGTCGCCGGCGGCCAAGGAAAAAGAGGGAGAGAGAGAGAGAGGAAGAGGGAGAAGAGGGGGCCGGGGCCCGTCGCCAGCCCTCTGACGTCGATGGCCAACGAAAAAGAGGGAGAGAGAGAGAGGAAGAGGGAGAGAGAGGAGGTAGCTCACCGTCGCCGGGAGCTCGCCGCCGTGCCGTCGAAGAAGGGAGAAGAGGGAGAAGGGAGAAGAGGGAAGGGAGAAGAGGGAGAAGGGAGAGAAAAAGGGGGAGAAGAGAGAAAACGCCATTTCCTTTGGCGTTTTCTCTTTTTTTTTTCTTTTCTTTTTTTTGGTTTTTTATTTTTTTTCTTAATTTTTTAATTATTTTTTTGTGATTTTTTAATAAATAAAATTAATTAAAAATGAGGATAGTAATTTGAATGATAATTTTTAATTTGAATTAAAGTTAAATTTTTTTAATTTATAATTATTATTTCTATTTTATTACCATTTTTTTCTCTTTTATTCACTTCTTTTATGATATATTTTTTTTAAATTTATTTTAAAATTTTTATAATTTTAAATTATAATTTTAGGTTTGTTCCATTTTTATCTTTTTGGCATTCTATTACGTATTTTTTTTTATTTAAAATATTTTTAAATAATTAAATTTAAATTAATTTAGTTATTTAAAATGATATTTTTTATTTCAATTATAATTATAATTTTTATTTCTTAAAATTAAAAATTAAAAATTTTATTTTTCAATTAGAATTACAATTTCTATTTTTTTTCAATTCTATTTTTTTATGGTATTTTTTATTTTCTTACAATATTTTTTTCTTTTCTTCAGATAATTTTTTTTAAAAAATATTTTGAAATGGACAACATAATTTGAAATGATATTTTTTATTTAAATTAAAGTTAAAATTTTTATTTTTTTTAAATTTTAATTTACAAATTTCTTTTTTTTCATTTTTTTCCTCTTTTTTTCACTTTTTTATGGCATTTATTTTTTTTATCAAAATTTAATTCAAATTAAAAATTTAAAAATTTATAATTTATAATTTTTATTTCTTTCACATTTTTTTCTCTTTTTTTTTTCTTTTTCTATGATATTTTTATTTTTTTAAATTTTTAAGATTTTTGTTTAGATATTTTTTAAAAAAATAAATTTGAAAAAAATATCTAAAATTATCTTTTTTTTTGAATTAAAAATTTAAATTTTTATATTTTAAATTTTATTCAAAATTAAAATTTTTATTTATTTATAAATTTAAAATTTAAAATTTTTTTTCCATTGTTTTCTGATTTTTTTTCTTTTTTTTGTGAGAAAAAAAATAGAAAACATCATTCAAAATGATGTTTTTAAAAACATCATTTCTATTTTAAATGATATTTTTAAAAATATTATTTAAATTTTTTTGGACGACGTCTACGTGGAAAATATGGGTGATGTGGCAGGGAGAAAATACCATTCAAAATGATACGCCGAATCTTCGTGTTCTCACATCTTTGGGGAGTCGAACCAAGAGGGGGATGATATTTCAAATTCATGAGCTGGGTCAAGTCACCATGGCATGCTTGCTCCCCCCCCCAATTCATGCGGCGGGAGGAATTCCAGATGATATTTAGCTGGAAGGATCCAAGCGCATAATCCATTCCAGGTAGAAGAAATAAGAACCACGTTGCTTGAATTGAATGGCTTGGATCATCCATTTTCACCAAAGCATGTGAACCAGGCAGGATTCATTAAAACAAAGCGTCGTGAAATCTTAAAGCCTTTAACACGCGCACCTGCCCGGGCGTGCCTATGCGGAGGCAAACCTCCCTGGGCTAACACACATCGGACTCAGTTACCCAACATCAAAATCAGCCCCTCCCACAACCCAAAATCATTGGGCTCGATGTTTTATACTCTGGAAGATGCGCACATCTGATCAAAAAAAAAAAAGAAAAGAAAAAAAAAATCTGATCCATCACCATGAAATTTTAGATCCGATCACGAACGGTGTTGATCTTTGTTTAAGATCCTAGATCCTGTTATCGACCGCCTGAGGGGGAGAGTACCGGCAGAGCTGGGTCAGAAGCCTCTCGTCCTCACTTGTTGCCGAATCCTCCTTTCTCCTCCTCCCCCTTCCACTGCCATGGCGGATTGGGCGACTGGTCCCGCCGGCTGCTGCGGGAGGAGGGACGGCACCAGTGGCGGATGTGGTTGGGGAGAGGTGCCGGCGGAGGACCGAGCGAAAGGGCCGTGGTCTCCGGAGGAGCACGCGATCCGTAGCATCCTGGTGAACTAGTCTGGGGCGAGGATCCCTGGCCGCTTTGGAAAATCGCTTCGCCTCCTTACGTCTAACGCAAGCCCTTCACTTCGGTGCCATGCTTCTCGCATTCTTTTTTCTTTTCTTTTCTTTTTTTTTTAATTTTAAATTTCGTGTGTTAATCTCCCAAGAAATTGTCGCCTATCTGATTAGCTTTTTTGAGTGATCTTTATATTATTATTATTATTCCTTGAACAATTTTTTTCTGGTGTTGATGCGGATAATTTGCATTTGGTTTTGGTAGAAGATTGGTGGGTCATGAAAACCCTAAAACTGAGGGTTTTGTCAAATGTAGGTTTCTCTTGAACATACATGTGATGCAAATAGGAAATGTCCATCTGTCAACCTTTCTAGGGCTTCGTCATGGCTTGGGAGCTCAATATACGTTTTTTCCCCTCCGTCTTATGCCAACTGCATATATGCATTTCCACCTCAGGGGCGTTGATTCCTTCTGAGTTGCAACTTGTCTGAGAATTGATGCAGCCTGCATCACTGTAGGTCTTTTGTAGGTCTGAATTATTTTGGAGGTGATGCGACCTTCAAACCGCACACGTTATGCAAAAAAAAAAAAAAGGGAAAAAAGTTTTGAAATACCATCTAACAACCTGTTACAAAAGAGCTATGTTGGCTTGTGAAATTCTTGAAGGTAAAATAGAAGGCCATGCATCTAGCTAAATAATTTCCTTCTCTTGTCAGATTCAACATCCATGCAATATTTATTTGCAGGTTCTTCTTTCATCTCGTAATCAATCATCAACTGCTTATTCTTTTATCAAATATATTGTAAGGCAACATAAGGGATGATGGCCCACATTCTTCTTTAACAGTCTTACATAATTGCTTTTTAAATTGACATAGACATGGCACCATAATTGAGCCAGAATATATGCAAACCTATTTGAGTCTTCACTTGAAGTATAATCTATTTGGTTGTTCCTTAGCATCCATATTATCCAGCTTGTCATATATGTTAACATTCAAGGAAAATAAACTAAGGAAGGTTTGTGAGAGAGCATTTGATTTGTGTCTAGCAATCAGATCGACAACTAAGTAGCTATATATATCGAGTAGGTTTCATTTATCTTTCTTATTTTGGTGCATATGAGCATAAGCGATCACTTGAGATTGCAAGTATAATTGAGATTGGTGGGTGTGTACTTGAACTTCAAATCATTGTGCTATATGTTTTGTATGTTCCATTTTGTTGAGTGATTCATTTGATGACGATATTTTACCTATGGCAGCTGCCAGTACAGTGGACATGTTGTCAATGTCTGCTCTACATTTTGTTGCCAGCACTGACAAGATGTGTATAATCCTGCCTCTTTTTGTATTTTCTGTCGGCTTTTTTCATATATCGAAGTCTCCTAGACTGCTGAAGTATCTGTGCTCTTTTTTCATTAACAATAAAAGAACAGTGCTGGTAGCGCCACCTTTCCAAGTTGAAATGTGTACCTCTCCCCAGCAAAAGCACTGAAGAGAGAGGTGCCAACTGCCAGACACTCATTGGCATACTTGCAAATGATATATATCATTTAATGTGTGTACTTTATATTTTTCACTAATACTTAACCGATATAAGGTTCCAAATCATTGAAAAATCCTTTCCAGATTTGGATGTGCCAACTTCCAAAAATTGTTATTCTTATGCCACACATCGACTCCTAAGAGCAGAAAATGAAGAGAAAGTAGAATCCATTTAGACTTTAGAGGTGTTCTATGTGGAGAAGGATTTCTATGTCATTGTGGAGTCTTCAAATTCTTCGAAGGTGATCCCTACTTCTGTGATCTCTGATCACCATCTCATTTTTATTCAAAGTTGCTACATTGGCATTACTGGCTCATTTCCCTGCATGCCTCGGTAAGTGCCTAGGTACTTCCTTAGGCTGCATGAGTTATTAAAGCAGCTTGCAGCCTGAATTCTAAAGCTAGGATTATACTGCCCAGCAGACTATATCAAAGGCGAAAAAGCATATTGTATTAGTTGGATATGCACTAAATTCATGATAGAATTTACTATGCACTAAATTTGCGATAGACTTTACTATGCAACTTTAATCAGGAAGGTATGCTCTATATGTGGAATAGTTTTGGGTCTTTATATTGTAATTAATTTATTTTGGTCTTTCGTTGCATGCAGGAGACCCAATAGAACATCTAAGTACCTTTCTTGCTAGAGCTATCTAACTTTCTTATGTAGTTGTTTAATAGAAAGTTGCTAACAATTGAATATATTTAACTATATTACTTTTTATACTATCATCTTTTGGTTATGAGTACCAATTATTCTAAGAAAAAGGGTGCCGAGGCTCTCATCATGTTAGGGTTTAGGGAGAGTCAGATGTATACAACCTTATCCCTATATGCAGAGAGGTTATTTTCGTGTTTCAAACTCGTGACACTCAGGTCATAGTATAGTAATTTTGCCGTTGCGCCAATGCTCACCCTCTTACTAAAATTTTATAGCCAAATTGCCATCTTTTCCATAAGAGAGGTATGTTGTCAGATGGGCCTGGTTGGTTGTTTAGGGGCATTACATGATAAGGTAAGCTCATGGGACCGAACATAGCATACTAAGGCCTTGTTTGGTTCAGCATAAGTGGGATGAGCAGGAAGCCCATTTTGCTGAAGTGACTTGGCTCTCTCTAGCCTAAGTCACTTCGGGCCATTTTACGAACCCCCTTCAGCTCCACTTCAGGTCAACCAATACCTAAAGTGAGCTCCTGCTGGGCTGATTTGACTTCGGATACCCAGTTACGAGCAAGCAAATAGGCCTTAAGTATCTTTATGGGATGATGGTGCTTGGAGTTCTTGGCAACCTCTGGTAAATCCCTCCCTCCATCTTTCCTTGATGGCATACCTTACTTCATTCAGCACCTATTGTGTTGCTTTTTCAGTCATATACTTGAATTAAATGCATTTTCCAAAACTCATATCTATCAAGTAGTTGGGTATGAGATATTTTGCTTCATCCCCTGTTTACTTCATCATCATTGTTCGTAAGGCCATAGATGGGTACTGATCCATGCATATTCAGCCATTTGCAATTTCCTGTGCTGTCCTCATTGAGTCACTTCCGAGGCTCGAATCTCAAAAACTCCATCATAGAGGGGTTGGTAGCAACCACTAGGTTGTCCCCTGCTTGCTATTTAAAAGCAATAATTAAAACCTGTTTTACAATCTGTATAATTTTATTTCTGTCACTGTCAAGAGACATGCATGAGAGCATGCAAAAGCTCATGAAAAATCACAACATACTGTATCTAAACAAAGATTATACATTATAAGCTCATTAAAATATATCACCATCAGAATAGAAGTCTCATCATTTTTTATCAAATCTTAACAGTCTACATGGTAAACTACACCTTCCCATATTTATCATCATGTTTTATGATGTTGTGAGCCAGGCAACAGGAATGTAAATTATCTACTATGCATCAAGGAGTGGAAACTCGGATTTGACTTGTGGAAAGCACCATAAAAATGACCATACTTTCACATTCAAAAGCAGTTCCATTGTTTTTCAAAATGGAGGACATTGTTTTGGAACTTATTTGCAATATCATGTGCTAATGACTCGTATGTCTTTGTTTTGTTATCGAACCTGTTATTGCATATCATTGTATTTTATACTCAATTCCCTTGATTTTTGCTATATGTGATTAATAAACCTGAAGCTGTTATTGCATACAATTGTATTTTATGTTCAATTGCCTTGATTTTTGTTTTATGTGATTAATACCTCTGAAACTTGATGAGCAAGACCAATGATACATACGTTTGCTACTGAGAAGGCGGACTGTATCATAAATGCTGCCGTGCAGTCCATGGTAACAAATGGGCATCAAGTGCAAGGCTTTTGGAGGGGAGAACAGACAATGCAATGAAGAATCACTGGAATTCCACTCTGAGGTGTCGAAGCATTGAGGCTGAGTGGTCAGAACTGCCACATGTGATGCTTTGGACAATACTAGTGTAGAAAAAACCAAAGGATCCTCAGAAGAAACTCCATCTATTGGGGATATCAATTTCTTTGAATCTTTGAAGGGAGAGATATTAATTCAAGGGAAAACATTTCTGAAAAATCTGAATTAGGGTCATCCTCAAAACTCTTTGCAGGGACTTGAGTTTTTGAGCTTGTGGAGCATCCACCTGTTCTAAATATTGAATTGGATTCAGTTCCATTGTAATTAAGCAGTATTGCATGGCTTAGAACTGGCTTCTAGACTAGTTGCACCTTTATGTATATTGGTTGTTTTGGTCTCATTGATTGTTATGTTGGTTGCATTTATAGCGTTGCTATTATGGCATACTGCAAGGAAACATTGTTGCCATGTTTAAATGCTGGTGTTCTTTATGTTTTATAACTGTTAAGCATCATTGTTCTTTTCTTTATATGTTCAGGTCAGAATATTTATTTTCTTAGGAAAATTTTGATTTATTTGTGCTGTAAAACACTGTAGGCTTAAGATAGTTGGCCTCTAGAACATAATCTTTCACTGTTTTTGTCATGCAGTTTAGATTTCTTTGATATGTCGTGTTCTATTGGTGCTTGGATATGCTTGTATACCCTAATCAATGGAGCATGTTTAAGCAGTATTGTTGAGCTCAGTTTGCATTAAATATTCTTAATGGACTCAAAAAGGTAAAAATGGTTGCTTGAATGAAAATATGGTTACTGAATATCACATTATTATAGTAAAAATGCCAATTAATGTCACCCTGTGTGCATGGGAATTTGCTATTCTCTCTGAACTTATTTTCTCTTTTGTATAGGGACTATTAGCTTCCATTATCTTGTCTGAAAGCTCTCATTTATCTTAGTTTTATAAAATACTTAAAGATGTATGCTCTCAAGCTTTGTTATGCTAGGATGGCTTTCCTATGTGTATCTTCTTGCTTGTGTAGCTGTGTCCTCTACCATATGTCAATTGCCTCCCACTGCTCTTTTATGTGTGGTTGTGTCTCTGCCACCCTTCTACTTGTGTTTTTGACTGTTTTATCTACCTTCTGTAGTTGAAATGAAATATGGCAAGGCTTGAGTCCTCCGTGTACCAAGTTGGTGCTCTGTCCTAATCACAGCTATGCAATCAAACAATGGATGAGTCAAGGTGTGGGACCCTTTTGGACCGTCACCACATGAATATAATTGTGGTTTCAACTTTCTATTCTAGCTTGCAACATGATTTTGCACCTGTGATCGGATATATGAGGACTATATCTAAACGAAGATTATATTTTATAAGTTCATTAAATATATCACCATCAAAATAGAAGTCTCATCGTTTTTTATCAAATCTTAAAGGTAAACGTCATTAACTACACCTTCCCATATTTATCATCATGTTTTAAGATGTCGTGAGCTGGGTCTACAGGAATGTAAATGATCTACCATGCATCACAGAATGGAAACTCTGGATTTGACTTGTGAAAGGCACCGTACAACTGACCTTACTTTCACATTCAAAGGCAGTTCCATTTTTTTTCAAAAAGGAGCACATTGTTTTGGAACTTATTGGCACATGCATGTGCTAATAATTAATACATCTTTGTTCTGTTATCTAACCTGTTATGACATATAATTGTATTCTATATTCAGTTGCCTTGATTTTTGCTATGTATGATTAATATCCCTGAAGCTTGATGAGCAAGAACAATGATATGTACATTTGCTACAGAGGAGGCAGACTCTGTCGCAATTGCTGTCCATGCAATCCATGGTAACAAATGGGCATCAAGTGCAAGGCTTTTGGAGGGGAGAACAGGCGATGCAATGAAGAATCACTGGACTTCCACTCTGAGCCATAGATGCCGTGAGGCTGAGCGGGACAGAACTGCCGCATGTGATGCTTTGGACAATGCCAGTGTAGAAAAAGCCAAAGGATCTTCGGAAGAAACTCCATCTATTGGGGATATCAATTCCTTTGAATCTTTGAAGGAAGAGATATTAATGCAAGGGAAAACATTTCTGAAAACTCTGGAGACATGGTCCATATTACAGATGACGCTTCTAAGCCTGAGGATCCACTTTACCTGTTTCAGCTAGTTGCCAGAGTAACTGCTTTCTGCCAATATAATCATGTACCTGGTCAGTCGGGTGGTTATTTATTGTCAAGACCAGCTCAAATGCATGGCATCATCCTAAGCCTTTCCACCCGACTGTGGAATCTGCAAATTGCTTCGTGGTATTTGCAGTGAATATCAGGTGCCAATGCCATGTGGAGTATGGCTGCTGTAGCATTCAAAATTAGTATTGTTGGGTATAAAATATCCACAGCCGAAGGCCTCAAGAAGGACTCCGTCCGGACTCCTACGGGAGCCGGGCTCCGTCGCCAACTTCAACTGTCGGTAAGCTCCGTCCGGACTCCTACGGGAGCCGGACTTCGCACCTGATTTTAATTGCAGGAGTCTCCGCCCGGACTCCTACGGGAGCCGGGCTCCGCCCACGACTTCAACTCCGAGAGGACTCCGTTCGGACTCCCACGGGAGTCGGGCTCCGCCCACGACTCCGACCTCAAGGAGGACTCCTACGGGAGCTGGGCTCCGTCGCCAACTTCAACTGCCGGTAAGCTCTGTCCGGACTCCTACGGGAGCCGGACTTCGCACCTGACTTTAATTGCAGGGGTCTCCGTCTGGACTCCTACGGGAGCCGGGCGGATTTGCAGGGGTCTCCGCCTGGACTCCTACGGGAGCCGGGCTCCGCCCACGACTTCAACTCCGAGAGGACTCCGCCCGGACTCCTACGGGAGCCGGGCTCCGCCCACGACTCCGACCTCAAGGAGGACTCCGTCCGGACTCCTACGGGAGCCGGGCTCCGTCGCCAACTTCAACTGTCGGTAAGCTCCGTCCGGACTCTTACGGGAGTCGGACTTCGCACCTGACTTTAATTGCAGAGGGCTCCGCCCGGACTCCTACGGGAGCCGGGCTCCGCCCACGACTTCAACTCTGAGAGGACTCCGCCCGGACTCCTACGGGAGTCGGGCTCCGCCCACGACTTCAACTCCGAGAGGACTCCGTCCGGACTCCTACGGGAGCCGGGCTCCGTCGCCAACTTCAACTGCCGGTAAGCTCCGTCCGGACTCCTACGGGAGTCGGACTTCGCACCTGACTTTAATTGCAGGGGACTCCGCCCGGACTCCTACGGGAGCCGGGCTCCGCCCACAACTCCGACCTCAAGGAGGATTCCCCCGGACTCCTACGGGAGTCGGGCTCCGTCGCCAACTTCAACTGCCGGTAAGCTCCGTCCGGACTCCTACGGGAGCCGGACTTCGCACCTGACTTTAATTGCAGGGGACTCTGCCCGGACTCCCACGGGAGCCGGGCTCCGCCCACGACTTCAACTCCGAGAGGACTCCGCCCGGACTCCTACAGGAGCCGGGCTCCGCCCACGACTTCAACTCCGAGAGGACTCCGCCCGGACTCCTACGGGAGCCGAGCTCCGCCCACGACTCCGACCTCAAGGAGGACTCCGTCCGGACTCCTACGGGAGTCGGGCTCCGTCGCCAACTTCAACTGCCGGTAAGCTCCGTCCGGACTCCTACGAGAGCCGGATTTCGCACCTGACTTTAATTGCAGGGGACTCCGTCCGGACTCCTACGGGAGCCGGGCTCCGCCCACGACTTCAAGAGGACTCTGCCCGGACTCCCACAGGAGCCGGGCTCTGCCCACTACTCCGACCTCAAGGACTCTGTCCGGACTCCTACAGGAGCCGGGCTCCGTCGCCAACTTCAACTGCCGGTAAGCTTCGTCCGGACTCCTACGGGAGCCGGACTTCGCACCTGACTTTAATTGCAGGGGACTCCGCCCGGACTCCCACGGGAGCCGGGCTCCGCCCACGACTTCAACTCCGAGAGGACTCCGCCCGGACTCCTACGGGAGCCGGGCTCCGCCCACGACTTCAATCACAAGGAGGGCTCCGTCCGGGCTCCTACGGGAGCCAGGCTTCGTCACCAGCTCCGACCACTGCCGAACTTCAGCCGACGAATCTGCACTTTCTGGCGCAACACAGCAACCACCACGATCCTGCTCCACTTCCTGTGACGGATTCTGCGCAGCTCCATCATTCTCTGACAGACCGCTATGACGGCCACGGCTCTGCTCCACTTCCTGCGACGGATCCCGCGGGCTCCATTATTCCCGGACAGACCGCTATGATGCCCACAATCCTGCTCCACCTTCTGTAACGGATACTGCGCGATCCTTCCATCCGCTGGCAAGTCACGACAACGGACGTCGCTCCACTCCCTGCAGCAGACTCCACGTGGCGCGCTGCAGTGAGGGCCACGGATCTACTCCACTACTCGCAACAAATTCTCCTGACGGTGGGCGGCCCACTACGAGACGGTTATGAACGTCGCTATCAGTCTGTTGAGCCCTCCGCCTATAAAAAGGGGATCCCAGATACGTTATTCTATAAGCTCTATTTTCTATCTCAAAACTCTGCTAAAATCTCCGTTCAAGCACTCCATTCTTGTTGAGGCAGAGAACTGACTTGAGCGTCGGAGGGTCTTGTCGGAGCAACCCCACCTCCGGTTTAGACTTCCTTTGCAGGTCCCGACGGCGACCGCGACTCCCTCGACTCCAGCTTTTCCGACGCAAGCGGATTTTTGCACCAACAAGTATCATCCTCAAAACTCTTTGTTGGGCCCTGAGTTTGCTGAGGTTGCGGAGCATTCTAAATCTTGAATTGGATTCAGTTGCATCAGGATTAAGCAGTATTGCATGGCTTAGAGCTGGCTTGCAGACTAGTGGCTCCTTTATGTATATTGGTTGTTTTGGTTTCATTGATTGTTATATTGGGTGCATTAATGTCGTTGCTATCAGGGAGGACTGCAAGGAAACTTTGTTGCCACCGTCAATTGCTGGTGCTTTTAAAGTTTTATAACTGTTAAAGGATCATTCCTCTTTTCTTTATATTTTTAGGTCTGAATAATTACTTTTTGTAGGAAAATTTGATTTATTTGTGTAGTAAAATATTGTAGGCTTAAAGATCAAGATTTTAAATCCCGTGCAATAAAGATGTTCTAATTTCTTCATGAAATGAGATGCCCCATTGTCCCGTTCCATCTTAATAGCAGTCTTGGTCATATGTCTTTGTGGATATCTTTTATCTTTTTTGATTTCTCTTCTTCAAATTTTTTTTTCTTTCTTTCTCTATTTTTTTTCTTCTCCCTTTTTTTTAATTTCATTTTTCTTCTTCTATTCTTTTATTTTTTTCTTCATATTTTTCTCATTTCCTTCTTTCTTGATGGGTTTCAGAGTCTCGAGCCCATCTCGCTTCCGTTTTCTCATAGAAACGAGATGAGATGATCGGAATGCTCTCCATCCAGTTGGGGTGTAAAATCTTGCTTAAGATAATTAACCACTAGAACATAACTGTTTATTGTTTTTGTCATGCAATTTATATTTATTTGATATTTCATGTTCTATTGGTGTTTGGGTGTGTTTTGAAACCCTAATAAATGGAGCATGATGAAGCTGTATTATTGAGCTCAATTTGCATTAAAAATTCTTGATGGCCTCAAAAAGGTCAAAAAGGTTGCTTGAATGAAAATATGGTTATTGAATATCACATGATTATGCTCCATCAAAAGAATATCGCATGATTATGGTAAAAATGCTAATTAACTTTACTCCGTATGTGTGAGAATTTGTTAGTCTCTCAAAACTTATTTTCTTTGTCTGTAGGGACTATTATTTTCATGTATCTTGTCTGCATGCTCTCATTTATCTTTGCTTAATAAAATACTTAAGGATATGTGCTGTCAATCTTTGTTATGCTAGGATGGCTCTTTTTTTTTTTTTTTGGGTAGGATGGCTTTTCTCTGTGTATCTTCTTGCTTGTGTGGCTGTACCCCCTACCACATATCAGTTGCATCCCACTGCCGTTTTATGTATGGCTGTCTCTGCCACCCTTCTACCTGTGTTTTCGACTGCTTTCTTGACTTTTTATAGTTGAAATGAGATATAGCAGGGCTTGAGTCCTCCATGTGCCGAGTTGGTGCTCTTTCCTAATCACGGTATGCAATCAAACAATGGATGAGTCCAAGGTGCGGGACCCTTTTGGACCGTCACCACACAGATATATTGGTGGTTTCAACTTTCTATTCTAGCTCGCACGGCATGATTGGGCATGTCCAGCATCTGTGCATGGATTTATCCTAATTGTTACCCCACCTCTACTTACCCTTTTATTCTTATTCTTTTTGACCCTTGATATTTGTTGGGTGTAAAATATCCACAGCTGAAGTTCTCAGCAGAATCAACTCCGAGAGGACTCGCCCGAACTCCCACAGGAGTCGGACTCCGCCCACGACTCCAACCTCAAGGGAGACTCCGTCCGGACTCCCACGGGAGCCGGGCTCCGTCGCCAACTTCGACTGCCGGTAAGATCCGTCCGGACTCCTACGGGAGCCGGACTTCGCACTTGACTTTAATTGCAGGGGACTCCGCCCGGAATCCTACGGGAGCCGGGCTCCGCCCGTGACTTCAACTCCGAGAGGACTCCGCCCGGACTCCCACGGGAGCCGAACTCCGCCCACGACTCCAACCTCAAGGGGGACTCCACCCGGACTCCCACGGGAGCCAGCTCCGTCGCCAACTTCGACTGCCGGTAAGATCTGTCCGGACTCCTACGGGAGCCGGACTTCGCACCTGACTTTAATTGCAGGGACTCCGCCCGGACTCCTACGGGAGCCGGGCTCCGGACTCCTACGGAGCCGGCTCCGCCCGACTTCAACTCCGAGAGGACTCCGTCCGGACTCCCACGGGAGTCGGACTCCGCCCACGACTCCAACCTCAAGGGGGACTCCGCCCGGACTCCCACGGGAGCCGGGCTCCGTCGCCAACTTCGACTGCCGGTAAGATCCGTCCGGACTCCTACGGGAGCCGGACTTCGCACCTGACTTTAATTGCAGGGGACTCCGCCCGGACTCCTACGGGAGCCGGGCTCCGCCCACGATTTCAACTCTGAGAGGACTCCGTCCGGACTCCCACGGGAGCCGGACTCCGCCCACGACTCCAACCTCAAGGGGGACTCCGCCCAGACTCCCACGGGAGTCGGGCTCCGTCGTCAACTTCGACTGCCGGTAAGATCCGTCCGGACTCCCGTGGGAGTCGGGCTCCGTCGCCAACTTCGACTGCCGGTAAGATCCGTCCGGACTCCTACGGGAGCTGGACTTCGCACCTGACTTTAATTGCAGGGGACTCCGCCCGGACTCCTACGGGAGCCGGGCTCCGCCCGCGACTTCAACTCCGAGAGGACGCCGCCCGGACTCCCACAGGAGCCGGGCTCTGCCCACGACTCCAACCGCAAGGAGGACTCCGCCCAAACTCCTACGGGAGTCGGACTCCGTCATCAGCTCCGACCGCTGTCGAACTTCAGCCGACGGATCTGCACTCCCAGGCAGGCCACAATAACAGCCATGATCCTGCTCTACTTCCTGCGGCGGATTTCGCGCAGCTCCATCACTCCCTGACAGGCTGCAGTAACGGTCACAGCACTGCTCCACTTCTACGACGGATCCCGCGCAGCTCCACTACTCCCTGGCAGGCCACAATAACGGCCACGATCCTGCTCCACTTCCTGCGACGGATACCACGCGATTCTCCCATCCGCTGGCAAGTCGCGACAACAGACGCCGCTCCACTCCCCGCGGCAGACTCCACGTGGCACGCCCCAGTGATAGCCACGGGTCTACTCCACTACTCTTCGCAGCAAACTCCGCCTGATCCTGGGCAGCCCACTGCCAGACGGTTACAGATGTCGCTATCAGGCTACTGCCCCCTCCGCCTATAAAAGGGGGCCCCAGATACGTTATTCAATAAGCTCTAATTTTTTACCTAAAAACTATGCTAAATTCTCCGTTCGAGCACTCCATTCTTGTTGAGGCAGAGAACTGACTTGAGCGTCGGAGGGTCTTGCCGGAGCAACCCCACCTCCGGTTTAGACTTCCTTTGCAGGTCCCGACGGCGACCGCGACTCCCTCGACTCCAGCTTCTCCGGTGCAAGCGGATTTTTGCACCAACAGGATTGGCGCTAGAGGAAGGATGGCGCGAACCTCCGCAGTACCCTTGTTCTTAAAGGAGCGCTCAACGGAGCCGCCTTCGATCGTCTCCTCCGACATCCATTTCTTGTTTCCCCCACGGGATCCTTACTTGATGCCTCCCCGCAAGGCGTCCACGCGACGGTCCACGGCCTCCGCGGCCAGATCTCAGGCTCCGGCCTCTCCTCCTGTTTCTCAACCTCCTCCTCCTCCGACGGCGGCGGTCGGCGCGGAGCAGTTTGACCTGCTGGCGCAGCAGGTCAGAGGCCTCACAGAAGCTGTGCAGGCTATGCAGCAGCAGCAGCCGCAGGCATCAGTACGCCCGAAAAGGGCATCCCCGGAATACTAGAATCCGGCGGCGGGGCGGGCCACCTGGGCCAGCTGCCCCGTCCTTCCTGGGAAAATGAACCCGAGGGTGGAGAGCCCTCAATCGGACCACGACTCCACCCCTGGAAGATCCCTGTCCCCATTCTGCCAGAGGACCCTCGAGACTCGAAGTCGGGAGGATTTCTGGACGGAGGCTCCAGGAGATGAACCGACGGATCGAAGAGCTCCGCCATGCTCCCCCCGCTTATTGTGAGGATATTTGTACTGACCCTCCCTTCTCTCAAATGATCATGCGGAACCGATCCCGCCAAACTTCAAGCTCCCCCAGTTTGAAAGCTACGACGGGACTTCAGACCCGGTTGATCATCTGGAAGCCTTCCGGACGATGATGCTGCTTCACGGCGCTCCCGATGCCATTCTATGTCGGGCCTTCCCGTCCACCTTGAAGGGAGTGGTGAGAAACTGGTACTCGGCTTTGAAATCGGGTACCATCTTTTTCTTCGATCAAATGAGCCACCAATTTGTGGCCCATTTTGTCAGCAGCCGGTGCCCCCGGAAGGGTTCGGAGTCCCTCATCAATATCAAGCAGAGGGAAGGGGAGTCCATTCGGGCCTACATCAACCGTTTCAACGTCGCGGCGCTGGAGGTCTGAAATTTGGACCAATCAGTCGCAATGGCCGCCCTGAAGGGTGGCCTTCAAAAGAATGACCTTTTGTTCTCCCTGGAGAAGAAGTACCTCAGAAATTTTGCTGATTTGCTGGCCCGGGCTGAAGGATACGTCCGAGCGGAAGAAGCCTTCAAAATGAAGGATGAAGAAACAGCGAGGGAGCGGCAAGCGGGAGACTCGAGTAAGCCCGCAATTAAAAAAAGGCCCAGAGAAGCCCGGTCGCGTTCTCGATCCCCTCCTGGGCACAAGCGTGCCCATACTCCACCCCGAGTATGCAGGCAGAGAAGTCTGGATCGCGGGGTTCGACGGGGTTCCCCACCGGAGAGATTCCGCAACTACGCCCCCCTCAACGCCTCGAAGGCCCAGGTACTGATGGAGGTCAGGGAGCAGCTCCCTAGGTCAGAGAGGATGCGCACACACCCCGGGAAGCGCAACCCCAACAAGTTCGTCTCTACCACCGCGACCACGGTCACGACACGGAGGAATGCATCCAGCTCCGGGACGAGATCGAGGAGCTCATTCGGCGAGGTCGACTCGACAGGTTCATCTGACGCAGGCCTGAGGGTAGAGGAGATCGGCCAAGGGCCCTTTCGCAACCTGAACCACCAAGAAGGGAGGAGCAACCCGGGAACCGGCCTCCCATCAGGACCATCGACTCCATCATCGGAGGGCCTCAAGGAGGAGCAGACCTCTCGCAACCGTGGAACTCAAAAAATCTGTAAATGTATCACTTACGATTTCACTTTGAATCTAAATTTCTTTCTACTTGACGTACTCTTCCCATTTGGCATGGATTTGCCACGACTGGATATGACCCCTCCAAATGCCTGAAACAAAGTTATGTTGGGAACGGGGGGAGAACCCCATCCTAACATACCTGAAATGAAAGTCCGACTATCTCGAGATCGGATTGGGGGAGAGGCCTTACAATGCCCTAATGTGCCCCCACAGCTATGTCAGGAACAGGAGGAAGACCTCGTCCTGACATGAGCAAAGTCAAAGGCCCAGTTCTTTTAGACCAGATGGGGGGAGAGGCCTTACAGCGCCCTAATGTGCCCCCACAGCCATGTCAGGAACAGGAGGAAGACCTCGTCCTGACATGAGCAAAGTCAAAGGCCCGATTCTTTTAGACCGGATGGGGGGAGAGGCCTTACAGCACCCTAATGTGCCCCCACAGCCATGTCAGGAACAGGAGGAAGACCTCGTCCTGACATGAGCAAAGTCAAAGGCCCGGTTCTTTTAGACCGGACGGGGGGAGAGGCCTTACAGCACCCTAATGTGCCCCCACAACCATGTCAGGAACAGGAGGAAGATCTCGTCCTGACATTAGCAAAGTCAAAGGCCCGATTCTTTTAGACCGGATGGGGGGAGAGGCCTTACAGCGCCCTAATGTGCCCCCACAGCCATATCAGGAACAGGAGGAAGACCTCGTCCTGACATGAGCAAAGTCAAAGGCCGGTTCTTTTAGATCGGATGGGGGGAGAGGCCTTGCAGCGCCCTAACGCGCCCCCACGGCCATGTCGGGAACGGGAGAAGAACCTCGCCCTGACTTGAGCAAGGTTGAAGGCCCGGACTCCTACGGGAGCCGGGCTCCGTCCGTGACTTCTGCAGCAAGGGAGACTTCGCTCGGACTCCTACGGGAGCCGGGCTCCACCCACGACCTCTGCAGCAAGAGAGGCTTCGCCCGGACTCCTACGGGAGCCGGACTCCACCCCACGACTTCTGCAGCAAGGAAGACTCCGCCCGCCCTGGCAATGGCCCTTACGTGCCCTCGGGGAACGGGAGGAGAACCTCATCCTGATGGTGACGAAACCTGGCCGCCCAACGAGATCGGATGAAGGGAAAAAGCCCCTTAGCGGCACCTCCACGCTCCTGTGCAACCCCGCAAAGGGCGAGGGGAGGGCCCTCACTCGGAGAAGAGGAGGAAAATTAAAAAGAAAGGATGACGAACTACGACGGAAACAGATGAAGGACGAACTGCACCAAAAACCTAAAAGACTTCATCCCAACGGAGATGGGGAGTTCCTACCAAACACCCCCGGCCTCTAAAAAGACTCCCGACACAGGTCAAGAGGACAGCGACATCCCCGAAGTAATGTGGAGTCCGGACCGTCAAGCTCGGGCTTACGGCCATGTACGACGAGGAAGGCAAGCTAACGCATCGACGACTGGGCACCTCCCAACGATGTCTACATCAGACAAGACGAACGACAAGAAAAGTTCGGCGGACGACAATCTAATACAATGCGCGGACGAGGTAACACAAAACATCTTTTTCATTCCATTTCTGAAATACACGCTACAAAGCCCGGAAGGCCAAGGAAAGAAAAGCAAAACAACAAAAAGGGAAGTAAATACATGAAAAGACAGAAGGACGAAAAGAGCTCTAAGGAGGCTCTGCTCCCTCCGACCTAGAGTTGTCTGCTCCACCCCTCATCCAGGACTGCCTTAGATTCTCAATTTTTTCTTCTAGCTCTTCCCTTTTCTGCAGCGCGTCTTGGAGCGCCCGACGAAGTCGCTGGCTCTCGACCTCCGCCTCTCGATGCCTCTTCCTCAAGACCTCGGATTCTGCCTCCGCGTCCGCGACGGCCCGCTGCTTGTATGCCAGTTGAATCTTCAGTTGTTGCAGCTCGGCTGTCTTTTCCCCGAGGGCGACAGAAATCTCTTCAACGGTTTCTCTTAGGGACTAGAGCTCCTCAGAATTCCGGACGGAAGTAAGTTGAGCCCTGCTGGCCAGCTGCCTCTGGAGACGGGCGACTTCGTCGGTCGCCGCCCTGAGTCTCCCTTTATATTCCTCCACCTGCCTGCGCCAGCTGACCCGATGCACGTCGTGACTCACCTCGGCATCCTGAAGCTGCCGCTGAAGGTCGGAGACCTTCTTCGACCACTCCTGGTCGCCGTCAACCCGAGCCAAGAGCCGGGACGAACTTCCTTCCAGCTGGCCGATCTTCCCCTTCGCGGCTGACAGTTCTACCTTGAGGGCGCTAATCCTGACGGCCTGAGCCCAAATTCGGTCGCTGGCGCTCTTCTTGCATTCCTCAAGCTCCTTCGCGAAATCCGCCTTCCTCCGGCTATACTCCATGATCCCCTTCACGTGGAGATTCCGAAAGTGGGTGGCCTCCGCGGCGGCTTCAGAATGACCTTCCCTCAATCTGCGAAGCTCGCCTTCCATCTTCTTTGACTTCTTTGTCAAGTGAAGGACTTCCTTCTTCAGCCGCTAGATCGTCGACTTCAGCGAGACCCCCAGGGACAGGGGAAGTGCTTCTGCAGGACACTGCCATCGGAAGGCAAAAGCGTCAAAGCACGACTCATCGCAGGAAGAAAAACAGAGAGAAGAAGGGGAGGGAGGAGAAGCCATCCACGACAAGAAATTCAGCTTTATTGATTGGATGATTCTTGAAGATAAAAAAGAAAAGAAAAATTACGATGAAATAAAAATACAAGGTCGGAGGTCTCAGACCTCAGGGGCGGGGGTTGGAGAACTCGACGTCCCCGGCAAGGGGGCTGCAACAGCAGTAGCGGCTGGCGAGGGACCAGCCTCGTCTTCGGACTCCTCGCCTAGGAAACTGAGGTCGAGCTCCGAAAATTTTCTGGCCACCTTCTCTTGGCAGAGCTCAAACCTCTTGATGAACGCCTCCTGGCCGAATTGGACATTCAGATCCCTCATCTCCGCGGAAGCCTTGAATTCCTCTACCGCAAGGACTCTGGCCTCCGAGACCAGGACCGGAATCTGCTCAGCCAAGTTGGCGACCTCGGCCTCCGCCCTTCTCGCCGACTCCTCTAAGGTCTGCCTCTCCTCCTCCCGAGCTTGTTTCTCTCTTTCCAGGGCCTCTTGGAGGGCGACTACTTCGACCGTTTTTGCTTGGAGGCGAGCAACCTCGGCCCGGCAGCGCTCCTCCACCTGGAGGATGTCCCTCCTCGCACGGTTCACCACCTCGATATTGGCGAGGAGCTGGTGCCCAATCTGCAAGGGCAGCTAGGGGATCAGAACAAAGGCCGAATAGCTAGGTAAATAAAGATTTGCTTACCTCAAGGAAGGACCCCAAAGAGTCCCAGGTCCGCTGCTCAGGATCGGCGCGGTCGATCCTCTCGACGACGTCGGGCAGAATGCAGCCGTCGATCAACCGCCTGATCAAGTCCCTGTCATTGAAGGGATTCTCTGGCCCCTCTTCGGAGCAGAGGGACTCGTCAGTGGCAGTTCGGCGGCTACTCACCCTGCGGGCCACCGATTTCCTTCTCTTCCCCCTCTCGGCCACGGGCGCCTCCGTGGAGCGGACCCCCGAAACAAGGGCCCCGGTCGGCGGACTCCTCGAGGAGGCCCGGGGAGCCGTTGCCTCAGCATCCGAGGGAATGTCAATCGCTGGAGCCTCCTGGGCGGGTGCGGCCAAGCTCGACTTCTCCACCCTGGCCCTCTTCGCCGATCCGGAGGTCGCGACACCCTTTCTTTTGTGGGCCCTGAGGCCCCTGGCAAGCATCCGCGCTGCTTCGGCGTCCATTCCTTAAAAAAAAAAAAAAAAAAAAAAAAGAGAGAAGAAGAAAGAGGAGAAAAGGAGAGAGAAGGAAGATGAGTAAAAAAAGAGAAAGAAAAAGAAGAAGGACAGAAGAAAAGAAGATAAGGGAAGAGATGAAGTACTCGCAGGATCCTGGGGGCTCAGGCCAATGTTGAACAAAAATTGCTCCCTCAGAAGATTGGGAAGGGAAGGAGCAGAGTAGGCAAGAAGCTTTCGGACAGCCTGAAGGTCATCCTCCCCCAGGCTGGGGGCCCGGCGGACAGAATCCCTCAGAGAGCCCCAAGGGGGCAGACCCAGCCTCAAGGTCGGGCAGTGGACGAAGAGGTATTTTCCCTTCCAATTATGGATTGAAGAAGGGGCACCTTTCAGCAACCCCTTCTTGCCGAACTGGGAGGAGAAGTACCACCAGTCCTTCACCGAAGGATGGCGCTTGAAAGTATAGAAGTGCCTAAATAGGGAGAGGGACGGTTGGACCTCGACTACGTGGCAAAGGGAGATAAATTCTATCAAAAACCTAAAAGAATTCGGGGCCACAGAAGCCAAGGAGATGTCTAAGAAGCGGAAGAGGGCGACAACAAAGGAAGGAAATGGAAGCCGGAGTCCGGCACGGAACACCTCTGATACAGACAAAAATGATCGAATGGAGGAGTGCTAGCCCGGTCAGAAGGGCTAGGCGGCTCCAGGTCGTACTCCGGAGGAACTCCATACTGAACCCTTATCAGAAGGAGTTCCTCCAGAGTCAGGGAATATGGAATGGCGCCCGGTGCAAAAATCGGGCGGAGCCCAGCCCCAGACGTGGGTTCGTCTACAGAGCAAGGGACTTGGGGGTTTGAGGCGGAAGAACTCCCGAAACTGCAGGGAGCGGAAGAGCCGGACGACATTTTGAGTAGCTTTGAATGAGGGCTCCAAAGATCCCGAGGAAGATGGACAGGATGAAGGGCGAGGGGTCACAGAAAACTAACTCGGAGGAATACAAAAACAATGGCAAAGAAGAAGTCTCTAAGCGGTGGGAAGAGGGTTGAAGGTGCTGGAACTAACCTAGATCGCTCTGAAGGACCGGAGGGACGAAGACAGGGACAATTTGGAGGGCGCCTACGGCTCGAGAAGATACCAACTGAAACAGGACTCTCGAAGGGAAGGCAGACACTGATAAAACTCTGGAATGGAATAAGGCTCCTAAAGGTGGAAGGACGGGTTTAAATAGACCCTGGGATCCGGCGCCATGATGATCGCGAATCCCCCAGGCCAGCCCGCGCCCGACACGTGTCCCACTCCCCCCGACGGGCGGCTAAAAGCGGCTGACGAATCGGCAGAGCCATTATGGCGCCGTACCTGGGCCAGTGTACCGGCGGAAATTTTGAAGGGTCCCTTCGTATCGCCCCGATTCGAAAAGACTCCAGCACGCGCACATTTAATGCCAAAATATATGGGGGCGGCCGTGCGCAGGATTCGAGGGGACAACTTCGGCTATACCAATCTCTCTGTACTTCCTTCATTCGAAATTCAAACTCGAAAGTAGGGGGACTGGTGTTGGATGTAAAATACCCACAGCCGAAGTTCTCAGCAGAATCAACTCCGAGAGGACTTCGCCGGACTCCCACGGGAGCCGGACTCCGCCCGGACTCCCACGGGGACCGCCGGACTCCCGGGCCGACCCCACGACTCCAACCTCAAGGGGGACTCCGCTCGGACTCCCACGGGAGCCGGGCTCCGTCGCCAACTTCGACTGCCGGTAAGATCCGTCCGGACTCCTACGGGAGCCGGACTTCGCACCTGACTTTAATTGCAGGGGACTCCGCCCGGACTCCTACGGGAGCCGGGCTCCGCCCGCGACTTCAACTCCAAGAGGACTCCGCCCGGACTCCCACGGGAGCCGGACTCCGCCCACGACTCCAACCTCAAGGGGGACTCCGTCCGGACTCCCACGGGAGCCGGGCTCCGTCGCCAACTTCGACTGCCGGTAAGATCCGTCCGGACTCCTACGGGAGCCGGACTTCGCACCTGACTTTAATTGCAGGGGACTCTGCCCGGAGCCGGGCTCCGCCCGCGACTTCAACTCCGAGAAGACTCCGCCCGGACTCCCACGGGAGCCGGACTCCGCCCACGACTCCAACCTCAAGGGGACTCCGTCCGGACTCCCACGGGAGCCGGGCTCCGTCGCCAACTTCGACTGCCGGTAAGATCCATCCGGACTCCTATGGGAGCCGGACTTCGCACCTGACTTTAATTGCAGGGGACTCCGTCCGGACTCCTACGGGAGCCGGGCTCCGCCCGCGACTTCAACTCCGAGAGGACTCCGCTCGGACTCCCACAGGAGACGGGCTCCGCCCACGACTCCAACCGCAAGGAGGACTCCGTCCGGACTCCTACGGGAGCCGGACTCCGTCATCAGCTCCGACCTCTGTCGAACTTCAGCTGACGGATCTGCACTCCCAGGCAGGCCACAATAACAGCCACGATCCTGCTCCACTTCCTGCGGCGGATTCAACGCAGCTCCATCACTCCCTGACAGTAACGGTCACAGCACTGCTCCACTTCCTACGACGGATCCCGCGCAGTTCCACTACTCCCTGGCAGGCCACAATAACGGCCACGATCCTGCTCCACTTCCTGCGACGGATACCACGCGATTCTCCCATCCGCTGGCAAGTCGCGACAACAGACGCCGCTCCACTCCCCGCGGCAGACTCCACGTGGCACGCCCCAGTGATAGCCACAGGTCTACTCCACTACTCTTCACAGCAAACTCCGCCTGACCCTGGGCAGCCCACTGCCAGACGGTTACAGGTGTCGCTATCAGGCTACTGCCCCCTCCGCCTATAAAAGGGGGCCTCAGATACGTTATTCAATAAGCTCTAGTTTTTTACCTAAAAACTCTGCTAAATTCTTCGTTCGAACACTCCATTCTTGTTGAGGCAGAGAACTGACTTGAGCATCGGAGGGTCTTGCCGGAACAACCCCACCTCCGGTTTAGACTTTCTTTGCAGTCCCGGTGGCGACCGCGACTCCCTCGACTCCAGCTTCTCTGGCGCAAGCGGATTTTTGCACCAACAACATTCTTCGTCATCATCTTCTCTCCTCCATTCTGTTTGCTTGATGCACGGTCTGTATGGTAAAAACTGTCTCCTAATCTTAGCCCATTTTAATCCTGACAATGAGAAGCAATGAGATTGTGTTCAAGATTTTATGTGTTGCATAATCTGTACTTGAAATTTTATGCAAATTCCCATCGAGTGAGTCAAATACTGAGATTGACATGAATCTAGACCACTGTAGTTGTCAAACGTGTACAAAGTATGATTGCATATGGTCTGTTTGCATTATCATTTGCTTGGAAGCTATTTGCCTGGCTAATTGCTATTCCTTTTTCCTGCTGCGCTTAACGCTTCCAAGAAAGGTGTTAGAAGCAGTTTCTAATCAATATTATTGAAGCCATTTTTGTTTCAACTGATCGTCACGGGGCAATATTCTTTTTTTTTTTTTCCTTCTGTTTTTCAGGAAAAGAAATATTGTCTTGGGGTTATATCTTTGTTCGGAGTAAATGAAATCTTAGAAGGTTGCTTCTGAGCTGCTTGGCACTGATCTTTCTGTTAATTACTCGTCATCCACACAGCTTAGTCCATGTGCCGTCTGCAATCTAATTCTATCCTTATTGGGTGGTTTTGCTTGTCTGGTCAAATGTCTTCCAATAGTCATTGGATTCAATTTATGAGTTTGGGTCAACTTGTCAGATGGGGCTCTCATTAGACTGGTATTGCCCATGTTCTTTTCTGCACTACTGGGACCATAATAATTTTTAGCATTTTTTTTTTTGTTTTTTTGATTCTTTTTTCGTATGAAGACTTTTAAGGAGATTGCTCATCAGCTGAGTGGGATGTAGGCTATCGACTGGAGAGTGCACTTGAGGAATCTCAAAAGCCAGGTCATACATAAACCAACAAACCGCCTCTCGATGTATTGGATGATCTTTTATCCCGTCGTCTTACTGTAAGTCCAAAGCAAGCACTCGAGATCCCCATATCTCTTCCCACTGAAAACAGATGCAAACTCTGGGATAACAATGTATGTGCTTGCTTCAGGTAATGTTTATGCACCTGCCATGGAGTCGTTCCACCGAACCCCTTGGCGGTCCTCTGCCGCTGCCGGTATGGCAGCTTAGAAAGGGAGGGTACCTGCTCCCCAATTCACGTGTGCCCCTCCAAGCGAAGCTTTTTGTGGGCTTCCCTCACCCACCATGATGAAAGCGATGCAAAATATCTCCATTTTTATCTCTCTCTAATTAGTGGTTGGTGCGGTACTACAGCGCCAGTTGGTTGGCGGTCTTCTTAATTCTTTAAATTTGATGATAGATACTCTTCCATCCCGTGCATGTTTTGAGGTAATGTCCTTGCCATCGTGCTAGCTAAGCGAACTGGCCTTTTTATTCGTCTCGGACCTCATTGCTTTGCGTAGGATACATGATTTAACATGCCTTATTCTATCCATCAACTCACTTCATTTTTTTTTTTTTTTTTTTAAAAAAAAGCGGAGCACGCCGAAGATTTCGGCCTGTCACGTTTTCCGACCGCAGATGTGCTTTAACAAAGAGCGTCACTCCGTCCCGTGGACTGGGCCATATCGGAACGATCGCGTCCCGTCAAGTCCAACCAGCTGGCTCTCACACTTGAGTCTTAGGTCCATTCCATTCCCACGGCCAAGGGAAAAGAGATCTGATCGGATGGCTACGGCCTTGTTCTAATAAGTTGCTCTGTTCGTGTGACCGGTAGATGAGTTAGGACAGACGTATGCGTCGATGGTGATGTTGACGGACAAATAGCTTTATGTTTTTTTTTTCTCAAAAAAAAAAAATCCTTATCTTAATCCACTACTCAAAATCGAATACCGTGGCGCAGGCAAAATAGCAAACCCTCTGCTCTATCCAATCTATATAAACCGCACTGCTTTTCTTTACCCCTGTCTTGGTGTTTAGCGGTAGGAGCCCTTTCTTTATCGATGTCTCCTCTGGTCCCGTAAAATCCAGAAAAAGAGACTGTAAATTTCGACTTTTTAATTTTCTCTCTCTGGTCGCTTTTCTTTCTTCTGCGAAAGCTCTATTTTTACTGTATTTTTCTTTTTTTTTTTTTTTTAATTTTCTCATGGGTCTCGCGTTGAGCAACCGACACTTGTTCAAATTTTAATCCACTACGTTTCTTTCTCACACCTTCCCTGCCTTCCTCTGTAGGGTTATGGATTGAGAAACCTCTCCGGCATCCCATCTTGGTTTGATTTCCATAAATCACTTGGATTTTTGTATATTCTTTTTTCCGTGGTTTCGAAAAATAGGGCAGAAGCTTCTGGAAATTTACTATTTCGATCTTTTATGCATTATTTGTGGTTTGTTGGGAGCTACATTATAGCATCCAAAAAAGCAAGTGTTTTTGGTTGTTGTTTTTGTTGGATTTTCTGCTGCTTGTGAGAGATTGGGTTTTGATGATTCCTGGAACCCATTTCGGTAGGTCTTTCCCTAATTCTGAAGGCTTAGATCGACCCACCAAAGTTTCCGTCTTGGAGCGACTCTCGAGTCCTTCCATGAATCGGACTTGTTATTCCCAGTTGAAGTGAAAGATCCCATTTTGCGTCCTCCTTCCAAGGAGCTCACCCGAAATGGCTTGTTGATCTCATGTTTCTTGCAAGAAATTTTGCGTTTTTATTGTCTCGTTTTGGACTCCCCGAAGATCACCACTTGTGGGACTTTTCATGCCAAAGAGCAGAGCTTTCCTTCTGATTTATCGAAAAAATAGTCTTCTTTTGCGTCTGGGTTCCCCGACAAATGGCCACGAAGGGAGAGAAATCCCATGGAGATGTAGAAGCGGGGCCGCACCGCCCCGCTACGGATGATAGTGATGATAGCCTCTGCTTCTCGGATGCAGAGGACCAATCTTGGCATTCGCCGTATAATTCAAACCGTGCTGGTTCAGCCTACGACGAGTACCGCTTCTCGGGTTCTTCCCATCACGAGATAGATGGTGTTCCAGAGTCGTGCAGGAAATCCTGCGCCTCGGACCGTTCGGTGGAGACCGATTTGGAGAGTGGAATTCCAGAGATTAAGGCGAACAAGGATAGAGTCGAGAAGGATTGCAGGATTTGTCATCTCAGCTTGGAGGGCGCTGCTCCTGAGTCCGGCATCCCGATTGTACTGGGTTGTTCTTGCAAGGGTGATTTGGGTGCTGCCCACAAGCAGTGTGCCGAGACATGGTTTAAAATCAAAGGCAACAAGTAAGTGAAATTAACGTTCCATTATATTCTGCGAAATTATAAATTTGTCGATTAGATTCTGGATTGTTGCTTGAGGAATGGAGGATTTACTTTTGGATGCTTTTTATTTTTGGATCTCCGTCATGTATGCAAAATTACTTGTTCGTTTTTATGTCCAACTGAGCGAAATTGCCGGGATGGTGGGATTTCAATATTTTGTGATCATGATTGATTGATCGGTCCAAGTCCTCACAACAGCATGGAAGAGGCTCGAGTACGCAACAATTTGTGGAAATTTGTGTAGGGAACACTGTTTGTTTCTTATTTTTGGAATTCAGGCATCTTATCTCCGTGCTGCACATGGTAGCAGAAGCTTACATGACAAGCATGGTCTTCCTTTAGTGCAAAAAGGGAAAAGCAAGCAGCCCGTATTAAATTAGAGGCATTAAGAAATTAAAGCGTTAAAGTAGGGCATTAGGAATCATATTTGTAACTATTCTGAGATATTTAAGTGATAAAGAAAGACATTATTATGTACCTGGCGTTGGGTATAACAGTTCATTTCCAATATCTTTGTTTCCAGTCTTCTTTTATTCACCTTTCGTTTCGCACTCTAATCATAGGAAAAATGGAGCTTTGACTCCTATGATGCACTCAATCTATACTTGAGTTACATGACAGGAATTTGTCTTTTGTAAAATTCGTGTGAACTATGGTATCTATTGATTGCATTATCTCCTATTGTTATTTATATAGATGCATTAAAAGAATCACATGGTGGGAAAAGATCTTATAAATAGAAAGAACTACATCGATTCACAAATTCTTCAGGGTTTTGTTGGCCAACTTTGGGATGTTTGTTTTCTTCAGGTTACATAGAAGTTCTATCTTAGATATATCTATCGAGTTATTATCACCTCATGATTATATATTGAAGGGCATTGTAGTCCCTATCATTCACATTTTGTTCATTTCCCTTCAAGTGTATTATTTACGCCCGCAACAGGAAATAAGAAAACTTACAAAGTAACATGGGTAGAATATTGCCTGTTTATTTTTCTATGTATTGCATTACCTCCTAGAAACTCTTCTTACTGATATGTTCCATCATGTTTCATCAATTAGTTTTGCATGCAATTCTTGATATCCTCAGTATGTGATGAATGATGATAACTCTCCAAGGATCAGAGGACAACCCTTAGCATAAAGTATATATATAAAGGCCAAATTCTTTTCATCATCTTTAAATCTGACGTTTTCTCTTATATGTGCTCCAAAGTACATGCTAAGCAGATTGCAAATATATGCCAAATAGGCAGTTACAAAGTACATTTTATTCCTCACTGTTGTGTTATCAACTATGAAAGGTTATTCTTTGCATGAGTTGACTAGAATTCTGCATACCAATAATAATGGAGCATCATTGTGAAATTATTGTTTGAATTCTTATTTTTAAATAATAACTTTACTAATTTGAACAAGCAGAGTATATATAAATTATCATCACTGAGGGCATGTTGTTCAACATGTGAAAATTATGTTCTTGGTTTCTTGCTGATGCATGAGTTACCACTCTGCATGTTTAACGAAAGTACAGGATAAACTATATAAAGAAAATGTTAAAGCATAGGAATAACCATTCAGCAGGTTGATAGTGATATATCATCTACTTATGAGAAAGTGCACTGTTTAGTTTTTGCCATCCAAGGTCCTTCGTAACCATAGCCATCAAGCCTGTTGAGGTCACGTGCACCGGATTGGAATGACCTAGGCTTTTGATCTAAAATCTAATCTCTTTGAAACAATTCACCAAACACATTGCAGGCATAAATAAACAAAGACAAAAAAATCAAGATTTACGTGGTTCGGCACAAGAGGCCTACATCTACGGGGAGGAGGAGCAATCCACTATAAATTCGTCCCGAAAAATAGGTACAATATGAGGTATAAGATATCTTTAACCGAAACCAACAAGAATGCAACAGAGTATCGAATAGAAGGCAATCAAGATCCAATCGGATCTACCAATCTCAGCCTCGGCAATAGATCAAGGTAAGATAATATCTGAGGTGAAGATATCTTTCTCAATCCTCGGCAAAAAATCAAGATGAATACCTCCTTACCAACCGAAGAAGCGTTCGGTCATCAGCACAGGGCATCCGTGAAATCGAGAAGGAAGAAGACAGGTAGAACACCAACAGAGCACCAACGGGAGAAAGCCAGGAAGCAAACCAGCACAAGAGCACCAGCGGGAGAAAGCCAGGAAGCAAATCCGCACAAGAGCACCAGTAGGAGAAATCCAGGGAGCAAACCAGCACAAGAGTCCCTGGAACCTCTTCCGAGCACTCGCACCCTCTTCTCAAAGAAGGATGCCGCGGCCTTCTTTTAAAGGAAAAAACAAACTCCTCGAAATAGAGATTCACCATAATAAGAATTCTAAACTGTCACGGGAGATAAACAAGGAAAGAGTAATTTTGGAGCAATATATATAACAATCCTCCTCCTTGCGACAAATATTGTACCTTTTATATCAGATGTGAAAAAAAACTTTTATAACCTCCTCCTCACCACAAGCCCCGCAGGGCATTACCAAATGCTTATACCAATCAAGTTCAGAAAATTCCTGAACTTAATTGCAGGGATTGGTTTAGTGAACATGTCAGCCGGATTATGGGCAGTGTATATTTTCTAAAGCCTGACATCACCTTTCTCTACCAGATCTCTGATGAAGTGATACCTGACATCTATATGTTTTGTTCGTTCGTGATACATCTGATCTCTGGCAAGGTGCAAAGCACTCTGACTGTCACAATGAATGTCTAAACAATCCTGTTCGAGATCCAAATCCTGTACCAACTCTTTTAGCCAAATAGCTTCCTTTGCTGTCTCTGTCAATGCCATATATTCTGCTTCAGTGGTAGATAAAGCAACTGTAGACTGCAAAGTAGCCTTCCAACTGACTGCACATACAGAAAGAGTAAACACATATCCGGTCAAAGATCTTCTCCTGTCCAAGTCACAAGCATAATCTGAATCACAAAATCCTATAACTATGCAATTACTCTGTGCAGTGAATATTAATCCCAATTTAGAAGTGCCTTTTAGATATCTAAGTATCCATTTCATAGCTGATCAGTGAGCCTTTCCAGGCTTATCTATGTATCTGCTTACAACGCTTACTGCCTGTGAAATATCAGATCGAGTACAGACCATCGCGTACATGATGCTGCCAACTGCGCTCGCATATGGCACTCTAGACATATATCTCTCCTCATCCTCAGTCTGAGGAGAGTCTCTAATAGAAAGTCTAAAATGACTGGCAAAGGGGGTAGTGACAGGTTTAACTGTAGACATACCAAATCTGTCCAAGACTTTTTCAATATAACTATGCTGAGTAAGGAAAAATCTACCTGACTGCCTGTCACGAATAATCTCCATCCCAAGTATCTTCTTTGTCGGTCCAAGGTCCTTCATATCAAATGCAGTACTGAGCTCGGCTTTCAGTTTCTGAATGATTGACATGTCCTTGGTTGCAATTAACATATCATCCACATATAATAATAAATAACAAAAGGATCCATCTGAAAGCTGCTGGTGATACACACAACTGTCATATGGAGATCTACTGTATCCATGGTCGACCATAAATCTGTCAAATTTGTGGTATCACTGTCTTGGAGACTGCTTGAGACCATATAATGATCTCTTGAGTAAGCATACATGATCTTCTTTGTTTGGAACCTCAAAATCAGGTAGTTGTTGCATATAGATCTGTTCCTCTAAATCACCGTGAAGAAAAGCTATCTTAACATCTAGTTGTTCCAGCTCTAAATTTTGAGAAACAACAAAAGCAAGTAACACACGGATAGAAGAGTGTTTGACTACAGGAGAAAATACCTCCTTGTAATCAATACCCTTCCGTTGACTGTATCCCTTTGCTACTAACCTGACCTTATATCTAAAATCTTGAGGAGTGGCCCTTCTTTCTTTTTGAAGATCCATTTGCAACCAATTGCCTTATCACCTTTTGGTAATTTGACTAACTTCCAAGTCTGATTCTTTTCTAGAGACTGAAGTTCTTCAACCATAGTCATGGTCCATTTATCAGTTCGTGAACTACTAATAGCCTCCTGATATGTGGTCGGCTCATCACCAGTGGTGTCTGCAACACTCAGAGCATAATAGACTAACTCAGCACAAGCAGAATCCTCAAAACCATACCTTTGAGTTGCTCTGATCTGACGCCTAAGTCTTCGAGTGGCAATACTATCAATTTGATCCTGATCTTGTAATGTCACCTCCTCCTGAGTCTGAATCTGAGCATCTGTCTGTTGTTGTTGTTCATTGTAAGTATCTTCACTTGACTGCTGCTGTTGTGATTTAACAGTCTGATCAACATCTACAACAGTCCTATCCTGCAGACCCCGATCCTGATCACTTTGAGAAGAATTAGGCTGTAGCTGCCTTGAAGCAGTGGCTGTCTCATGAAATGTCACGTCCCTGCTGACTAAAAATCCTTGAGATCCAGGTTCTATGCACCATAATCTATAGCCCTTTACCCCATATGCATATCCAATAAATATGCATTTTTAGCCCGGGGGTCCAACTTTCCATCTCTTACATGTGCATAAGCTGGACACCCAAGGATTCTGAGTATTGAATAGTCTGCAGATCTTCCTGTCCGCATTTCTTTCGGAGTCTTCATGCTTAATGCTGATGCTGGAGATCGGTTTATAATATAGCAGGCTGTACGAGCGGCCTCTGTCCAAAAATCTCTACTTAATTCAGAACTAGATAGCATAGATCTGACTCTCTCTAATAGTGTGCGGTTCATGCGTTCTGCCACACCATTCTGTTGAGGTGTATCCACTGTTGTTCTATGTCTAATAATGCCTTCTGATTTGCAAAAGTTATCAAATTCTGTAGAATAAAATTCTAAACCATTATCAGTCCGAAAAATTTTCACCTTCCTTTCAGTTTGCCTCTCGACCATAGACTTTCACCATTTGAATGTTTCAAATACATCACTCTTATTTTTAATGGTGTATATCCAGACTTTTCGGGAGTAATCATCAATGAAAGTAAGTATATATCTTGATCCACCCTTGGATGTAATTGGGGCAGGTCCCCATAGGTCAGAATGAATATAGTCTAATATACCAGTTGTCCTATGCACGCCTGTAGTGAAGCTGACTCTGTGTTGTTTTCCAAATATGCAGTGCTCACAGAATTCAAGTGCACCAATCTTCTGACCACTCAGCAGACCACGTCTGCTCAGCTCCTGTAGACTTCTGTCTGAAATGTGTTCTAGTCTCTGGTGCCATAAATGTGTCAACTGCTCAAGAGAAGATTGTACTGCTGATGCCTGACCAACAACTGTATTGCCATCTAGGTAGTAAAGGGTGTCACTTAATTTATCTCTCAATAAAGTTAATATCCCTTTATTGATAGTTATAGATCCTCTACCCCATCTGCCCTCATATCCTGCTCTGTCAAAGGCATGCATTGAGAGAAGGTTCTTTTTTAATTTAGGAACATATCTGACATCATCCAATATCATCATGGTATTTGAATTAGATTTAATTTGTATCGTTCCAATACCTTCTATATTACAGATACCATTATCTCCAAGAAGAACAGTACCACCTTCACAAGATCTAAAGGAAGAGAACCATTCCTTGTGAGGTGTCATGTGGAAGGATGCTCCAGAATCCACGATCCAAGTATCAGCATGACTAACACTGCAGGAAGCTGTAAACACTGCATCATCTGGTATACTGCTATGATTTCCTGAAGAAACTGCAATTGATGCTGTATCAGAGATTATTCTTTTATCTTTTTGTTCATTTTTCCTTTTAGATTGTAGAAGTCTACATTCAGATTTTCAGTGGTCTGATCTTTTGCAATAGTGACAAATACCTGATCTTTTGGGCTTAGACTTTGATCTATTTTTGGACTTACTTCTACCTTGTCCCCTCTTTTTCTGTTCATCTCTACCTCTAACAATAAGACCTTGAGCTGGAGTCTGAGCCTGATGCTGAAGCTGTATTTTTAATCTATGTTCATTGGATAACAAAGTAGCTTCTACTTCTTCAAGACTTATTGTTTCTCTTCCATAAAGCATGGTAGTGGTAATATGCTCAAAGGACTTAGGCAAAGAGTAAATTAGAATCAAAGCCTTATCTTCTTCATCTACATCGACACCAACATTTACTAGATCAAACAGGAGCTTATTATACTCATCCAAGTGATTCTTAAGTGAAGTTCTTTCTGTCATACGAAATGTGTGTAATTTTCTCCTCAAATATAATCTATTAGTCAGGAATTTTGTCATGTATAAACTGTCTAGTTTTTCCATACACTTTTGGCTGTATCTAGTTCCACAACATTGCGTAGGATTTTATCACTTAAACCTGAAAACAAGGTTCCTAGGGCTCTCTCGTTAATTTCTTCTTTAGCAGCTTTATTATCTTCCGGGATTGAATCCATATCCTTAAGGGCTTTTGCAACACCTTCTTTAACCAACAAATATTTCATCCTTACCTTCCATAGTGAAAAATCTCTCATGCCATCAAAGACGGCCACTTCATGCCTGATAGTGGAGTGAGAGACAGACGCCGGATCATTAGCCATTGAAAAACTTTGTTTTTTGTCACCAGCCATCCAAGAGCTCTGATACCAATTGTTGAGGTCACGCACACCGGATTAGATCGACCTAGGCTTTTGATCTAAAATCTAATCTCTTTGAGACAATTCACCAAACACATTGCAGGCATAAATAAACAAAGACAAAGAAACCAAGATTTACGTGGTTCGGCACAAGAGGCCTACATCCACGGGGAGGAGGAGCAATCCACTATAAATCCGTCCCGAAAAATAGGTACAATATGAGGTATAAGATACCTTTAACCGAAACCAACAAGAAGGCAACAGAGTATCGAATAGAAGGCAACCAAGATCCAATCGGATCTACCAATCTCAGCCTCGGCAATAGATCAAGGTAAGATAATACCTGAGGTGAAGATACCTTTCTCAATCCTCGGCAAAAAATCAAGATGAATACCTCCTTACCAACCGAAGAAGCGTTCGGTCATCAGCACAGGGCATCCGTGAAATCGAGAAGGAAGAAGACATGTAGAACACCAATAGAGCACCAACGGGAGAAAGCCAGGAAGCAAACCAGCACGAGCACCAGCGGGAGAAAGCCAGGAAGCAAACCCGCACAAGGGCACCAGCGGGAGAAAGCCAGGGAGCAAACCAGCACAAGAGCCCCTGGAACCTCTTTCGAGCACTCGCACCCTCTTCTCAAAGAAGGATGCCGCGGCCTTCTTTTAAAGGAAAAAACAAACTCCTCGAAATAGAGATTCACCATAATAAGAATTCTAAACTGTCACGGGAGATAAACAAGGAAAGAGTAATTTTGGAGCAATATATATAACAAAGCCTTATCCCAACTATTGGGGGTCAGCTTCATGAATCTGCATTCACCAAGAATTTCTATTTAGGGACACCTTTGGTATAATTTCAAGTTTTTCCATATCTTTTCTCCCAACCTCCATCCATGCCATCTTATGTCCATCCCTCCTTCTACATCCTTTGTATAAAATGGAAAGGTACATATGGATTATATTTGAAGATTGTGTTTCTTGACACTTCTCCGTTGTGATGCTTGGGCAAATATAAATCCCCATACTAGTTCTGTCAAGACCAAGAATTGCAAAACTGGTACTGACAGGCATGCCAGCCGGTGACCGGTATGATAAGGTACTGGTCCATATGGTATCAAATTGCAGTGTACCAGAATCTCAAGGAAGGAGAGGAAGGAGGAGGGAAAGAGAGAGATGTAACTGATTGCTGCCATCGTTGGCATTGCCATTATCGTCCAAGGGGGATCAAGGATTGAATCAAGAGGATCAGGGCCATCATCCAACCCCAGGCACTTTAGAAGCCCTAGAATTCTATCAAAACAGGGCTCGAACTGGGAGGATCAAGGTCGAAATATGGAGGCTCCTATGAAAGGAGAGAGGGAGGAGATCAGATTTGGGGAAGAGAATGGTGGGGGATTGGAGAGGGGGGCTCATTGCTATCATTGTTGGCATTGCCATCAATGATCGGGCCCATCGTCTAGCCAAAAATGCTTCAGAAACCCTAGAATTTTGCTGGAATGGGTGATTAGGGCTCAAATTAGGAGTATTGAGGTGCGAAGAGGGAGGATCTAGTGGAAGGACAAGGGGAAAAGATTGGTTTTGGGGAAGGAGAGCGAGAGGCCGAAGGACTTTCCATTTTGAAGCTAGGGAGGGAGGGAGTGGGTGGGGGAGGCAAGGGTTTCGAAGCCATCAGGAGGGGGAGGACTTACCATTCCAAGGAGAGTTCTCGAACTATGTCAGTAACCAATCGGTCCGATTTAGTACGACTCGAACTAGCCAGTTCAGTATGGTTTAACAATCCTTGGTCAAGATTAATGGCTCCATATAAACGTTTCTTATCTGAATTATTATGTTCAATTATGCATATCTCCTTGCCATTCAGTACAACAGAAGAGGCCATCAAACAAACTTGGGCAACTATGTCACTACAATGTTGTAGCTCTTTGCCACTTTGTAATACATCATCTTGTATAGGATGTGGCACATTTTCCTGAAGTAACAGACATAACTAATTCTTCTGCTTAACCAAGGCATCTGATGATGGCAAGTCTCATCTGCCATCAAATTCTTTCCATCAAAAGTTTCCACAATGTTTAGAGTTAAGAAGCACTCGGGCATCACTAGCATCCTTGCTATGTGCTGTCTTGGCAAATCAGCCGAATTTTACTGTTATTAGTTTTCACTTTGTAGAACTTGTGCACTATTGTTTTGAAATTCTTTCCTTATGTTTCGTTGGTAAGTGACTTTTCAGACGATCCTTTTTCCTGTAATTTTATGTCAAATTCATCTTTAAACTTAACTGGCCATTATAACTGGGATCTTCTGTAGTGTTCCATAGGGAGCACATGATGTCAAATTGTTCCCTGACATGGGACTGCTCCTTGAACAATGAACCACAACGATGATGATCAAGTCATCATCCGAGCAGGAAAAAGAAATTGTAGGGACAATTAGATCTTGCACTGAATATATCTCAGCATTTCTTTTTTTACCACTCCACTAATTAAATGACATTGCTGGCTATTATACTTTTGTTTTTGCAAGGTTTCTGATCAGACTGCGCTGTGCCAATATGGTTTCTGTTACCTGCATTTTAGATTTCACCAAATAGCCCATTTTATAATGTTGTTGCTGAAGAATTATATTGTAGTTTAACAGGTAACTTGCTGAGACCAAAGAGAAATGTTGTTGTCTTTGTGGCTCTGCTGCCTGTCATTTTATGTCTGCCTAGATATTTGACTTATTCTAAGCTATTCTTGGTAGTTTGCTTTTCTTGGGACTTGAATTATTAGGGATGAACCATGCAGAGTTTCTTCAATGCTGGCTCTGGCAATGTCTATGCAATTAGGAACTGGTGAGAGTTTATAAATGTTGATATTTTGAACTAATAAATATATTTCTTGTCACAGATTCTACTGTCCCTATTCTTCCTTCTTTTTGGTCCTTGTTTTTCTCTTTTGTATTTCTAAATGTCTAGCTAGGTTCCACTATTTTAATATTGTCAGCTCTTAGAAGGCTTGCATTGTTGATGGAAAAGAGAGAATCTCTTGTGCACTGGATGGAAAAACTTCAGAGATGGGGGAAGCAATGAGAAAGGAATGAATGGATTGACAGGCACCCGGTTAATGGTTTAGCGTACCTCTGATCTGGAGGTGGCAAGTTGTCGGCTTGGTTGCTAGTGGTCAACATCCTATGCTTGTTCCATCTAATATTAGTTACTCATTATCATAATAAGCAAGGCCAGATGCCAGAACACCATTTGGTTGCACTCAGCTTTCTCAACCATGTCATGTGTTCATTATTTGGCAAACTGTCAGAATGCTTAGGTCATGAAGGTGCAGAAAATATTTCTGTATTATGTGGAGTTACATTCTTGATTTTTTGACGGATTCTTAATCCAAAATTTCTTATGATGATTTCTCTCGGAAAAATTTTCTATGATGAGATGTGCAAGCCTTTTTGGGGTAAACAAATATGCAAGCTTTCTCTAGCAGACTCTTAATCTTAAATGTGCAAGCTTTTTAGTGTTATTATTTTTGCAATGTTTTTTTCGGATCTAATTCTTACTGGATCTTCCCCTTTATTTATGCTGCTTATGTTACAGCATGGTGTTTGCAACCCTGCTGATTCCCCTAATGGTAGGCATGTTGTGAGAACATAAATTCAGAGAAACAAGCCTTCTTTTATAAAACTGGTGTCCATTTGCGACTTCTTTCAACATTTGTTCTATCCGAGGTCGAAATGGAGTCTCCTTGAACCCACATGGAAACATGACACAGATTGTGGAAAGTCAATGTTGAGAATGTTATCCATATGTTTGTGCTCCTATGTTAAATTGGGTCCTTGCACTAATGGCTAAGAATCATTAAAATTGACATGTTTATCTCGCCTGCAGTTACCTTACATGCTTTTCCATTTTCAATTTGCAAACGTTTATTCACATTTGAAGATTTAAGTCTTGTTATTTTGGTTTCTTCTTTCAGGACCTGTGAGATTTGTGGCTCAACCGCACGGAACGTGGTTGGTTCAGGTGAGACTGAGTTCATGGAGCAGTGGAATGAAACAAGCAATACTACAGCACCACCTGCACCACCATCTGAAACTCGAAGCTTTTGGCAGGGGCATCGGTTCCTTAATTTCTTGCTTGCCTGCATGGTTTTTGCATTTGTCATCTCCTGGCTCTTTCACTTCAATGTTCCTGGTTAATTCCCGAAATAAAGTGCCAGGTTCCCAGGTTATCATAAAGAATTCATCTCTGTTGCTGATAGGAACCCGTTGGCCAGAACCATTCCAAACAAGCCGGAGAAGATTAGGTGTGATCGCCAGGATGCAAGGCTCTGTTATGAATCTGTTGCTAGTGAAGACAAGGGCAGGTAGAAGAACAAGATGCCTCCTATTGGGAGTCGAAAGATATGCTTGTTTACTGTGAATAGAGAAAATGATCGGGCTGCAGAATTAGTTCTGCCTATAAAGCTACCGGGAGTTGGATCTTTGATGCTGCTTAGTGTTCCACAGCCATGTTGATGTTTGTCTTATTCTTCCAATTATGTCATGTTTTCCTTGTTTCTCATCCAGGCTTATGTTGCATTTGGAGCTTGAATGTCCTCTCAGTTGCCTGATTCCAAGCTTTGGAAAATTATGTCTGCAGTACCTGGTTATAATCAAACTGGATGTTTTCAAACTGGTGGCTTTGATCTATAGAGTATATCATGCATGAGAGAGCTGATTGCCTAAAATCTAACTAATGGACAAGCACTAAAAGTCAAAATTCACCATCTTTCACGGAGGGCAAGCATGAGCAGCCTGTCAGCCAAGTTTTACATATTGTGGGTTGGTCGTATCTTCTTTCTGGCTGAGATATATTATCACTACTGATTACTCACTGATGAAATGTGTGTCAAATGTTTGCCCTTTATTATAAATCCGTTTATCTGGATATTGCAGGTTTTTACAACCTAAAACAGGGATGAATAATTTACTGTACTAGACTAAAAATCATATTTTGATCCCAATTTATCAGCCAAGATTATCTTTATGCTCCATCCTGGTTAAGATATAGAACCTAAAGCTTCATCTTGATATCCTTGCCCGTACAAGGTCGCTGACTATTGCCACTGGTAATGAAAGTGGCTGTAGGATGTTTAGCCAACACCTTAAAATGGAGCATGGACTCGGTGCAAGTTTGTAGGGTAGAGAAATTCTTCGTGCACCATTGATAGCGTAGAAAATTCAATGTAGAGTATATTATTTTGTTTGATTGATTTATGTAATTATCATTTTTTAATGTATATTTAATATTTATAAATTGATTTTTTTATTTAAAAATTTTGTATAGTGAAAATAATTATCTTTTAAAAAAAATTATGATATTTTGTCGTGTAATATAGTCTATGATGTTATAATATGATCTAAAATATCATAATATAAAAAGAATTTTTTTATCTAATTATTTTTTAATATATATTTAATGTCTGTAAATCATTTTTTTCGTTTGAAAATTTTGAATGATGAAAATACCTCCGTTCTTTAGAAAAAAATTATGATATCCTGTGTATATATATTATGAATGTAGGATGTTATGTTATTGATATAGAATGTTATAACTTTTTCAAAGGACGAAAGTATTTTCGTCATATAAAATTAAAAAAAAAATCAATCTGCAAGTATTAAATACACGTTAAAAAATTATAATTATGTAGATCAATCAAATAATAATGCATTCTACGTCAAATTTTTTATACCGCTTGCGGTGCACAGATGTTTGGCAAAAAGCGGAGCTCTTATAAGCTGGACTCCTCTAAATATTGTGGAACTGTATATTCTTTTTTTTTTTTTTTCTTCTCTCTGTTCTGAGCAAAGGATTGCATATTCTTTCTGGTTGTATGATATTATTTGTAGGACTATTATCGTCTGTTACGATCTGTCGGCTGATGTAACATAAAGCTAGCAAACCATGTGGTTTGAAATGTTAGAAGCTTTTATCATTCGCTTCGATAAATGAATTTCTAACATTTTGTCTATATTCATCCACAATATAGATGATGCTACACACTCCGTAGGGAATACAAACTGATCTGATTGATTAAACATATCAACACCGGGAACACTGAAGTGGAACTACTGAAATGATGGGAAAATACAAGAAGAACGAAAGAAAACATGATAATAAAGCTATACATTTCAGTTTCTTTTAGTCCTTACAGCAGCAGCATCTTTGAGAGGTTCCTGGGCATCAACGTCCATTCCAACACCAAGGAGGGCAACTGCTTGAATATAGTAAGCAGTGGGCCCCCGGGATGATACTACTCTGCTGGCATAGCATCTCCCAGGGCTTCTTGTAGCATATCACTCATCAGGTACGACAAGCAATGCCTTGCTAATACCGTTGGAGAAATGACTATCACACTATCGATGAACTACAAACACAACAAAAAACCAATCAAATTCCTCTTAAGGCCTATAGCATCTTTTAGAAGGATGGAGAAAAAAGGGACAAAGAGAGGCGCATACTGTGAATAAAAAAAGACACATGGTAAGGAATGACAGGCAGCTTAAATCACAGCACTCCCCAGGATTGCAGAGCAGATGTAATGTCTTATCATAAGCAACTATTCAACAATTTTAAACGAGTCCCCCTGACTACGAAATAATTTTTGTATAAAAATTTATGCAACAATCATGTCTGCATAAAAAAACTAATATGCATGGTGTATATTATCTGGTCATGTAGCATGCACTAATGAGAATCCTATTTGCAAATTATGTATCAATTTATGTCGAGATATGTGTTAGATTACTACTGGTTATGTACTAAAGAAGTTTAAAGTATTTATCGATAAACTTTCAAATGTGTATTACCCTCAAATTTTGCATCACATAATTCCAAATTCTGTATTTAAGAAGAATGCAAAACTTTTACAATTCTTAAAATAATCTAACCATTTCTCTTTGAATCAAAAACTTCCTGGATGGACAAAGGAAGACAGTCCCATGGAAAGATGAAACAAGATTTGACGACGAAGAAGGACACGAGCAACAGGACGACCTCAACTCTTCACATGTGTATCATGATTTTTTTTTTAAAAAAAAAAATTAACGAGATAGGTGGAGTCTGTTAGTAAAAATAGTTCCATCTCAATATGGCTTCTGGGTTTTCATATTAAAAAAAATCCATGCTAGAGAAACAAGAAAATTTGTGCTATATTAAAATGCATAGGAGACCTAGTAAAAAAAAGTGACCGTCCGAATCGTCCGGTGGTTTAAAAATGAGGCCGGAGCCAATTTATTTTCTAAGAGCATGGGGCAAGAGTGGGATCATCAAACCTGCCATGGAATGATGATGACAACGTGGGCCGCTTCTCGCCTGGACTGGAGGTATTCTTTGCCAGCCCAGCCCAGTGGGGCAAAACCCAGGAAGCCAGGTAATCTTTTTCTCAGAGGGAGAGCACCCTCAATGCTCCACCCAACATACTATCCCCTCCATCTTGCAAGGCTTTTGTGCCACAAATTCCCTGCAGTGGGTCTCTGTTTTTGTATAAAGGTTTTCCATAGAATATGATAATTCTAAGGCTAAATTTAATTAATATTAAGAAAGCACGCTTTGGTACAATGTTGTTGAAAGATTACACTAATTATGAGACATTTTCTCCGTCCGGTTCTGGCCATGGGTTTTGCGTGTCTAGCCCAGTCAAGCTACAAGAAATGGGGAAATAGAAAATCAATGGTATGTGTTCTTGGGTTGTAAAACTAGACACCAAGTATATGGAGGAACAAGAAAAGGTAGAAAGCCCGGAAAAATTATACCTTATATCATGTGCACCAATGTACATCACGCCTGTCACCTTGTCTCCTTGCTATAGACCAATCACCGAGATAAACACATGATGGATAGAGACCACGGGAGGAGATAAGGTGATTGGCATTATGCACATGATATGAGGTATAATTTTCCTAAAACATGGTGTGCAAGTTTCTTAGCTGCCTATGGTCATGCGTGCAACAATCTCCAAGAACAACCACCATAGCAGCTCTCATTCCACATTTTGGGATAACACGCTATGCCATCTGAAACGCTAGAAAAGTACTGTTTGATTTGGTATTGCTAGACTGGACAGGACTAAACCACGGTTTAGCCTCAAGTCTTAGTCCCCTCATGATTCATCCATCAAAGAAATTATTACCACTCAAGCCCTCTAACTCGAGGGGTATGCTGTTCTGTTTTTTGACATTTATTTGAGAGTGCTGCTCTTTTGTTACTCTTCCAACCACTTTTCGCAATAACTTGTAAATATATGAATCTCCGTGCCTCAAATTCAACTTTCAATCATCAAACATGCAGTTCATATGTTCAAATACTCTATCAACAAAGGTTGGTCTAAATCTCTCTCCAAGACAGAAGAAGTCAAGAAAGTTATTTAATCTTGAGCAAAAAAAAATTGATATTATGTATAGAGAACTAGAGATAAATCTTCAGTTCTACTTTCAACTTAAAAGCAGCTTTCTAGATGAGTTTTATGTAAAAGTAGCCACTCATTCTAAATATAAATTAAAAGCAACTATCCATTTTTGACTGAAATTATCCTTATACCCCTATACCCTTTAAAATACTGCAGTATTATATTATCATAATGCAATATTCTTTTACAATAAGACAATATTATATTATATTAGTGTAGTATTCCTTTATAATAATGCAGTGTTGCTTTATTATATTATATTAGTACAGTATTCTTTTACAAATTACAATAAGATAGTATTACATTATCATAATATAGTATTATTTTACAATAATGCAGTGTTGCTTTATAATAGTATAGTATTATTTTATAATAGTATAATATCATTTTATAATAATATAATATTATTTTATAATAATATAATATTACTTGATAATTGTAAAAGCAATTGCACTATTCCTTCCCATTTGGATAGCTGCTTTTAAGTTATGTTTCAAATGAAGATAAATTTTTATTTGAAACTTAAATGAATAGCTATGTCTAAATTTAATTAGATATTTTTTATTAATTTATCCTATTACGTAAACTAACACTTACCCCAATGGACAAACTGTTGTATCTAGAAATTTACTTGGTTGCTAAGAAAAAAACCCAATAAAGAGAATATACAAACATACATAGATACATAACTATAAACTTTCTAAATTATCAATTTTCTAATAACATAAATAATTAAAAAATAGATTTTCTAAGCTTTTTTTTTTTTTTTTGATTCAATCCAATCCATTTTCAATCCCACTTGTACCACCCAAAAAAAAAAAAAGAGGACTCATGATTAGTTATAAACTTGCTAAATTTATCAATTTTATAATAACATAAATAAGTAAAAATAGATTTTTGCAGTTTTTTTTTTTTTTTTTGATCCAGCCAAAAATACTGTGCTTCTAGCAATGCGCAAGAAAATAGAAGAAAACAAAACCGTGAACGCAAACTCGGCTTCTTGCTTTATCCGATGCTAAAAACTCTTCCCATGCCAGGTGCGTCTAGTTCTCTAGGATTTGTCCGATAACCAGACGAAATGGGTACAAAGGTCTAATACGAAAAATTCAGCATAGAACAGCCTAGGTGCATCCATTTTTTCCGCAAGCGCTAGAGACCAGGGCATGTGATACCAACCAGACTTCCTACGAAGCTAGAAATAAGCAACAATTATTTCTACACTTTTCCCTGTTCCTGCTCTGCAGGAGAGAACAGATTTACAATAAAGCATATAAACACCCACACATCGTTAAAAGAAGCAAATCCGTTATAAACTGTAGGCAAAGTTCGTTTCCTTGTTGAGTTACAAAGTGTGGACCAATGCTTCTCAGCTCCTGCATCGGGTGATAAGAACAAGACTTTAGCCTGCAGAGATAACAGGCACCTCCCTCGGCTGATTCTCCTTCGAGAAAAAACAGCCACAATAGCAACGGCATCCGACATCACCTATGTACCACCCAAAGTTGTTTCAGAATAGGCATGGTTCCCATCATCAGAATGCTTCCCATTTACTTGTGGCCTGTGTCTCTGGGGGAAAAAAAAACATGTAAATACTTCTGAGAAAATAAGAAAATGATCGAAAATAACAATGAATACAACACTCAGGATAGGTATGTAGATACTAAAAATATCAGCAAGAAAAATGACTCTGCTTAAGATTCCTAACCAATCGATGATGACATAAAACAAACTTTACCCCATGCCAAGTAAAATTTTCCACTAACTAATTTGTCAGGAAAATTGGAAAGAAAAAAAAAAACTCGACAAAAACAGCAGATAAACAACCACACCCTTAATTTGGTCAATCTAATAGCAAAGCAAAACAGAACATTCACAGCCCGCAAATTTCCGCTATAGGTGTTTCGTTTTGTTTTAAAGCACCGTCTCCTTGCATCTCATTGTTGGTTTAGTCTTAATGTACTGTATCTGTACTTCCTGGCTTAACATTTATTCCAATGCCATCGTTCCCATGTCAGCAGCCTTCCAAAAGTAACATATTAGATTAAGGAACCTCCCTAGCAACAGTGAAATTTGTATAAATAGAAAACAGGAGCAACTCTTCAATTGCAGCACTGTTCGCAAACAAAGGTGAAGCAATAACAACCAAAACTTGACTCATAAAAAACTGAAAATGAATTCTGACCTAAAAGTAAAAGCAGAGATAAATGATGCAAGCCTAATGAAGTAACCTGATTTCTTCAAAGAACATAAGCTCATCTCATTATTCAACCATATTAAAATCAACTTCTCCATGAGAAGAGAGCAATATGCTTTATCTGCCACATACCCAATCAGTAGTGTCCCCTGAAGTCCCGTTCAGTAGCTTGTGGTTCTCTTCTTTGAATCTGCTGTCCTTTTCTTTGACACTCAAGGGTAGCAATGGTGGGGATCCACCAGTACGATCTGGCATTTCTGTGAAAAGGCAATCTGAAAATTACACTCTAATTTCCAGCACAAAACACAATAACTAAAAAGATTATTACAAAATTCACCTGGAAGTTTCTTATCAACAAAGAATACCACCAAATTAACAGTATACCTACGGATAAGAAAAGGAAAAAGAAAACTCAAGACAAACCAAAATCAAACATACTATCAGAAATGAATACTACTATAGTGAAATATTCTACCATGCAACAACAACATCCACTGTGTAATGCTTGCGTGAAGCTACTATAAGCAGACTCTGAAAGATGGCCAATAACCAGCCAAGAAACTTGACAAACCTGCAAGAACATTCAGACAATTTCACTATGTACATATAACATGTAGCAACGGTAGTTCTAAATGTGCGCTCTCTCCCAATGAATTTGATGATACTAAAAGCAATTTTTTCTAATTCCTAATGCATTAACTGAGTCCAATACAAGATCAATAAGACACACATCTTTTACCTTTTAGAACCATACTTATGGTATGTACGGACAAAGACCAGAGTAAATATCATGTGTGAGGAAAATATCAGATCACCACAACCATAAATGACTCCTTGAGGAACTGGAAACAAAACAAGCGCAAACAGACATATGGGTAATAGGATAACACACTTATCAATGACAGGTCAAAACCAAAAAAAATAGGGGCACTCACAGTTAATGAGAAGCACTTCAAGTATATTACGTGGTGGGGGCAGTGAGGCAAGCTCTGAACCCTGACAGAATTCATTAAAAAGAACATCTAAGTTAGCATAGTTTCAGAAATTATTTTCAAAATTAAAAGGTTTTTCAGAAGTTAAATGATATTTTACTGTTGATAAACATGATACAGATTCTTACCTCACGGCAATGATAATTAGGACCAGGAAGTTGGGTGGAATAGAATGTAATGATCCGTAAAACCTGAGAAGCCTGCAAGGAATGTATTTCACATTAGATCTAGCAAGACCGAGGAATAAAATAAAACAGCAATAAGATATGTGAACTTACAACTAGAAATGCCAACACTCTGCACCAGATTAGGACAGTGTAAAAGCGTTTGCTGTGATAGACAAAAGGATGAAATGTCCACTGCGATAGAAGAAACACCATGTCACAACCACCAAATAATTCAGAAACCAGAAAGAGCTAACGGTATCATGTAACCTAAGCAATCACAAAGAGAGATTGCAAAATAAAAAACACTTGGTGGGAGCTGCGAAACAAAAACAACAATGAGCTCCTTCAAAGAAACATCCACATGCAAAGATGCCAAGCAAGGGGGAAAGCCAGAATTAACACATTAACTGATCAGAACAAGTGAAGATTCCAGCACACCAAAGTAACATACAGGAAAAACATTAAAAACATAAGTTATCAACAAAAAGAATTACAAACTACAGGAAAACTGTGGTAAACAGCTAACCATATCCACCATAAAGTGATGGCAGTCACAACTTATCAATTATATGAACTTACTTGACTCAAGCAGAAGTACTTGATAACATTGTAAGCAGTTGCAGCAACAGAAAAACAGTCTGAATTTCAGTGTTTCCACAAGAGATGTAAAGGCTGCCTGCCAAATATTGGGTACTCCACATATTTTGCTGGAAGGAGATCCAAATACAGTTTGTTCATGGATTTCATATCGCACTAGCAGTGATCAGTGTCATCTCCATTTGTTTTTTGATTTATGGGAGTTGATAGACAGCCTACACATCCCATATCTTCCAGGAAGGTAACCAGCCAACTGATTGGTTGGCAGGGCATGAAATAGAGACGAACAAGAAGTTTTTGTGGAATGATACTGCCAATCTTAGTCCCGCTCTTTTGGATCAAGTGAATGCTAGGGGGTAGAGCTGTCAACGGGCCGGGTCTAGGCCCGAGATTCATGAGTATTTACCCGATGGATCCAAGTTTGGTATTAGTATTGGACCCGTTTATCCGGACCCGAATCCAGATCCGATAAACTATCATGTAAACGGATAGAGCCTGGATATTTAATATCCAGACCCGATAGATCCGAGACCCGAATAATATATATATATAATATTATATATATATATATATATATATATATATATATATAATTATTTTAAACCGTTAGATCATAGATTCAACGGCTTCTAATTTCTAAAAGCTTTGAAGCCCTAAAACAGTAAAACCCCCATCCCTCTCTCAATCTCTCTCTCCCTCTCTCTCAATCTCTCGGTCTCCCGAGTCCCGAAGGCGCCTTCGACCTCTCCCTCCCCTCCTCTCCCGCTCCTCCGCAGTCCGGACGCCCTACTTCTCCCTCTCCACCGCGTGATACGCTCGTCGGTGGCCGGACCCCGACACCAACGCAGACGAAGGAGATCCTTTCCCGCTCTCCCTCTCTCTGTCTCCCTCTCTCTGTCTCTCAGTCTCCCACTCTCCCTCTCCGTCGAGATCCCTCCGTCGAGATCTGCTTTCCGATGACGTCGAGCCCTCCCTCCTCTCCTGCTGGACCTGCTCTATGGCTCTCGATGCCCTCTCTCCCTCTCCGCCGCAAGATCTGCTCGCCGGTGGCCGGACCCCGACACCAAAGTCATGGACGAAGGAGATCCTCTCCCTCTCTATCTCTCAATCTCCCTCTCTCCCTCTCTCTGTCTCTCAGTCTCCTGCTCTCCCTCTCCGTCGAGATCCCTCCGTCGAGATCTACTTTCCGACGATGTCGAGCCCTCCCTCTCCTCTCCACCTCTCCCCTTCTGTCGCTCCATTCTGCGGCTCTATCACTGAGCGCCCCCTCCCTCTGCCTCACATCGCCTCCACCACCATCCGAGCCACCCCTCCCTCTCCACCGCTGCCCACTGTCAGGATCCGATCTCTCCACCACTGACCTTCGCTGTCTCGACTTCCTCTCCGTCTCCGCCGCTCGCTGGACCCCAACATCAAAACAGCTAATCCGCCGCGCCCTCACCGATCTACTGTTTTTTAGGTAAGCATTGGTAAATATCATGTGAATTAATTTGTTGATAAATATTCATTGCTGTGAATGTATTGGTAATATTCTGTAGATCAATTTGTAGCAATCTTTTTTTATGTGATTTATTTTAAATTTCAGAAAATGTCAAGTGCTGAAAATTTTAATGTTGAAGTTGAACAAAATGTAAGCACACCTGTAGAGCAAATTGAGGATGTTTTGGATATTTTAGTTGGAGTTTTACTTGTTGAATTTGAATAAAGTTTATATTTTTATTTGTATGATCATATGATATTTTTTTATGTTATTGTATAATTTTTAGGTATTTTTTGTGAGACTTTGAATATGAATTTCGGATCCCGGAACCGGATCCGGATATTCGAGATCCATTAGGGTCCAAATTCGGTACTTCAAAGCCAGACCCGTCGGATATTCGGGTTCGGGTCCGATACCCGTAACTAAGATCGGGTCTGGATCTGGATATCCAGGTTCCGACCCGAACCCGACCTGTTGACAGGTCTACTAGGGGGTTGTAATAACACTAGAAAAATGCAATCCAAGTTCCACCCCCCTCCACAGGTGAGAGAGAAGGAGAGGGAGCCAAGCATTTTTAGTATTTATAATTGAAAGTGTTGCAATCCTATGTTGTATATCTTTCTCAAAGTAAAAAGAAACCGTATGTTTTAGAGCATTTTGACATGCAAAATGCGGATTTATTTCCATAGAGCAAATTCTTAATTATTTTTAATGGAAGACGGATTCTCAAAAACCTTAGGTGCTGTTTGGTATATCACCGATAATGTAATCATTAGAGTAATGTGATCACTGAGGTGATATGAACACTGAGATGATGTGCAAATATTGAGGTGATATGTAATCACCGTGTTTGGTATATCATTGGAATATCACTGAATATAAAACTTTACTGTGTTTGGTATATCACCAAATAGTGATAGTTATAATGTATAAAATACCATAAACAGCCTTATTCATTAGAACATAATAATTACTCTACAACTTGATTAAATATTCTTCATTTATAACTCCTCACAAAAATATGTAGCAGTAGTAATAATAATAATATTTATTTATTTATTATTATAGGTATTTATTTTGATGAACCTATTAAAATGATATTACGATAATATTATATATAATCAAGCTTAACTAGGCTCAACCAATTTTGATGATCAATATCAGGTTTGCCCATTAGGAATGATTTAACTCATCAAAATAAATTGAGAAAAAGAAAAGCACGAAGGATTTAGCATGATCCATCCATGCCAATTAACCATATCTATTTATAGAAATAAAATAGATATATAATAAATAAATAAAAGGTATTCATATCATTTAACTAAACCTATCAATAAAAATAAAAAACACATCTAGTAGATAAGCACCTATAGAAAAAGATGAGGATTTTTATTTTTTTCTCAATTTACTAACTAGGGATATTTTTGTTCCAAAATAATTTCAGCACATCACCAGTATCCGGTGATGTGCTATCACTTGGGGTATATGTGGTGAGCATCACTGCATTGTGCAATGATGCTATCACCGAATTTATCACTGGATCCTTCATCACTGGATGGTCTTTTTGTAATACCAAACAAGGTGATCACATCACCTAATTTACATCACTGGGTGATGTGAAATATCACCCCTTACAAAACAGCACCTTAGGATTTTGCTCCATCACTGCCATTCTTCATTATTGCATGTTTGCATCTCACTTCTTTCTCAGTTCACTTTTTCTTAGGGCACCATGGGTGTCTCATCTTCAAGCAGCAAAAGACATCTTGTCATAACTGGGGACCTTCAATCATGGTTTAACTAACTATTTCATTCACCTCATCTACTGAAGACCTCGATTACCATCCACGCTCACCACAGTTAAGTGCACAATGACTGGCATTTTTCATTTTGCCACAGGGACTGCATCCTTCAGGTCACTCACCCAGCTCACCATCCACTACCAAAGCACGAAACAAGATGCCGCTGCAACCACTACTGGAATCCACATCTTCATTGCTTTATTTGAGATGTATCATGCCTCCTTGTTGACTTCAATACCATCAAAGCACCAACAAAATATAACTAGAACTAATAATTTTCTTGTTCAAGACATTTGAAGTATTTTGCTAAGAAAAAAATAAATGCATATTAACCAAACAATTTTTTATCTTATTCAATTCTTATCAGTGCATCAAGCTTTCAGTGTGCAGGTGAATCCAGAGCTTAGATTGAATGGACTTTTCAAAAAAAAAAAGAACATAGACAGCATATGTCATGTGTTTTTCCCCATGATGTGACATATAAGAGAAATGGTATGAATGTGAACCGACAAAAGCAACACCTATGGACACGTATATGTATATGCAATCCGATACAGCTGTATAAATCCACTTCCATCCATTACCAATAGGCCTGTTTTTCACTTTCCTCACAACTTCATTCAGGTTTTCTTGATTCCAGATGGATTAAGACTTGAGATGAGTTATACATAAACATGTAGATACATATTTTCTAGTGATGTGCATATGCAACACAAATGGTTGATCTAGAGGAAGGAACATTTGATGGATGGATATGATCCCATCAATCATAATTTCTTCTTGGAGTGGATTTGATAAATACACTTTTTATTCCAACTTATGGACTTCTTTCTCTTTCTTAGTCATTTAGTTGGAGTGAAGATTGAGTTTATTTACTAAAAAGAAGAGTGTTTTTGTAGAAAGTAAGTTTGATGCATGGACTCACACATGATGTCCACCCAAATAGGCATCCCATACTTTAGTTTGATGGATTAATATTATCCCGAATAAGCAATTATCGGTAATAGATAACCAAGGAGTCTTCATAAAACCATGAATGCTCTACCAGGCTCAACCATATCCCTAGCAAGTTTCTCTGCACCGCTTGCATGCCACATGACACAAGGGAGTTAGTTCTCTATAGCAACAAGCACTTGTGAATTGCAGCAACCCCACAAGGCCATGAATCATAGCAATCCTCTCATTCTGCATCACATTCAAGCAGTGCAAAAAAACCATTTGGTACACTCTTTTGCTGATCCTTTCATTTAAAAAGCCTCACTATATCTTAGAGGAGCTGCTAATTGATCCAATAGAAAATAACATCCACAGGCTACAAATGCATGACTCAGTGGTAACAAAAATGAAAGAATACATGCATAGGGCGATAGTCCTTTTTGGAATGTAGAAAGAAATTTAGAACCCAAAGAAAGAAGAAACTGTATAAACATGACTAATTTCAAATAACTGAAAAACGGTCATGTAAAGAAGAATTATTCTCCATGCACAAATTCCAAAAAGGTCAAATGGTAACCTAATTGCAGCAAGAATAACCTGGTGCAGCAACTTATATAAGACAGATTCATGAGCAAAAAGAAGAAAAGAAAAAGAAAAAGGAAAAGAAAGAGATCCATACCAGCACGAAGGATAAAAAGATGAAGGTGAATACGCTCTCACTGATGTAGCCTCTTTCTTTTCCAAGCTCCTAAATTACAAAGCATAGAAAGCAACAGCATTTCAGTTCATAAACTAGACTAAGATTCCACTTCTTTAACATATATTAATAAGCAAGACAGCAGACTCCACATAATATACTTACTGGAAGGATCATAAATCCAAGATCTTGGAGAGTTGGTCCAGGTCTATGTAAATAATGAACCCCTCGAGCAGCCAACCCATGAATATACTAGTGATAGTCAAAATCATGGCATAAGTCTTCAAATTAATCCATACCTTGGCCAAAAAAATTATAATAAACCCATGATGAACTAAGATATATCAAATAAACATGAAATATTGTATGCATAAGCATACTGCATGCCCTTTACACCAATCGCCAATTATAGACACAGAACTAAGTAATAGACATAATAAAGTTACCTGCCTACTAGCAGAAACATAACTTTAAAAAAAATATGAAAAACTATCATATCATAATAGCACTTTGGCTCATTAAAGTGATCACCATTTATAGACTTAGCAATAAGTAATAAACAAAATACAACTACCTGCCAGCTAGCAGAAACTTTATTAACAAAACTATATGAAGTTAATGATATCTCACCTAGTTCAAAGTAAGGTTTACTGTACCGGTACCAAAGACCAAACCGGTAGGCTAGTGACATAGTTCAATACGTCCCAGTGCCATTCCATATTGGGTCCATATTGACACAGTAGAGAGGGCAAGGAAAATGGAGAATAGGAGAGAGAAAAAGAGAGAGAAGAAGAGGAAGGGCCGCCGAAGGGTATAGGGGACTGAAAGAGAGGCTCTGCGCTTCGAATGATCAAAACAGGGGTCCATGTGACTTCACTTAAAAATCCTAAAATAAAAAAATAGGAGCCTAAGATTGACCTCTGTTTCGATTGCCCCGAGAGTGGAGCCCCTCCTCCAACCCTCAACACCCACTGGCAGCCTCCAGCAACGCTCCCCCCTGCCCACCCCTCTCTCTCTTCCTATCTTTCCTTCTTCCTCTCCCTCTCTTTTGTTAGTTTTTCGTTTCAAATGCTGGAACCATCCTGATCCACCGCTATGGCTCGGAACATCTCAAACCGGATGGTTTGGGATGGTTCCTCATTCCTTAATTCAGACCATCAGGACCATGATGAACAAAGCCAACAATATCAACATGCAAAGATATTTAAATTGGTGAATCAACATTTAATACAAGAATAGTTGTAGAAAGAGGATTCTTTTTTTTTTCCAATTCCTAAAGTTGCAAAATAGATATTACTATCTCAAAAGAGATTATTTTTAACAAAATAATGAAACAGAAAAAATTATTATTCAACAGCAACTGTTATGGTATTTCTACCAACATAACCCAACAATAAAAAGTAAGGATGCATTAGAAAGATACAGTATACAACAACTACTACCTGTGACAAAGTATGCATCAGAAAACCATGTAAAGATTTTCACGAATATACAATATGCAAAAAAAAAAAAAAGATGGGGAACTTGCAAAAGATGAAACATGTTAAGTTCGCAAGAAGGGAGAATATACCATATATATAGGATTCGGGAGTTGTATTAACACAGTAAAAAAAAAGGATGGTAACTAAAGATAGCTAACACTAAAATAAATAATGTAGAGAAGCTAATATGAGTTGCATAAATTAAGAACAAAATGATGAAAATAGATTGAGATGATATAGATACATACAATAGAGATCTGAAGAGACTTTAATAAGGAGAGGTACTTTGGTATATGCGGAAAGGGTATAGAGAAATTGGAATACTTGGCCAATGAGGATCTATAAAGCCGAATCTAAGTAGTTGGAAAAATGCTAGACGGTTATGGACAATCTTAAGTTTCAAGTGGAGTGGTAGAATGTTGTGGCACGAACAATTTGTTAATGGAATGTCCTTCTTTTATTTTTATTTTTTTTGTTGTAGAATCTCATCAATAGAAACTTTGAAAAATATTATTCTACCACTTTCTCAAGTTAGTTCCAACACTGCCATTAGAGTTGTCAATTTGGGTTGGACTCGTCGGGTTGGCCCGTCCCGCCATGTAAATGGGGCAGGTTGGGTTCATGTTTTAGCAATCTGTTTAAAAGCAGGTTAAATAACCCGCCCTGTTTGGGTTGCGGGTTGCGGCGGGTTCAAGGCGGGCTGGCCCGCCTCTTTTTTTTTTTTTTCTTTTTAGTATCGCATATTGTTTTAGTACTACATTTTTTCTGTTTGTATTGTTGTTTTACAGGTTTTTTGCTATATATCAACCTTAAAACTATTCAAATACCTTTCAAATCATATTTTTGTGCTTCACGATCTACCAGTACTTCATTATGCTTCTGTTTTAGTGCTACATTTCCTCTCTTTTTTTAGTGCTACATTTCCTCTATTTTTTTAGTACTATATTTCCTCTCCTTTTTTTTTTTTTAGTACTACATTTCCTCTGTTTGTATTGCTGTTTTACATTTTTTTTTTTTTTGTAATTTTGGCGGATTGGCCCGTTTGACCCGCAGCCCATGATGGATCGGGTTGGATTGGGGTTTTTCCAACCTACGGCCAGCCCACTCCGCCCCATTTAGAGGGGGTTGGGGTGGGTTGGGGCGAAGTTTCTAGCTTGAAATTAAATTGAATGAAAGTTATAGACATCCAGAATAGTGAGATTTGTTGCACAGCATAGAGCACCGATGAGATATGACAATGCTTGTACCAACTCACAATTTAAGAAAATGCCGAGGAATAAACAGCACATGTATCATGATATGAAACAACACAACCAAGACAGCATTAAAGCATGAACATCCCGTGTGCCCAAAAAAAAAAAAAAGGCATAAATATACCTAGAAATTAAACATTCAATAAAGAAGAAGGCATTATCCAGGATTTTCAAAAGGAATCGTGCTAAACTCCCGGCTATTCATTTTTTTTCAAAAAAAAAAAAAAAATCTTGATCATCACTTGGCTATAACCCCGGAAAACAGCCCTAAGTAATACCTGAAACACGAGTCCTGCAAGCACAAGCTTCCACTTCTCCAGAAGAAGTTGAAGTTCTACCGATGTCTCGATGGAAATCTTCCTCCATAGCTGCGAACAAACAGAGATCGCCGCAAGAGACACATAAATAATCAAAAAGAAGTGCAGAAAAGATAAAGAATTGGGGGAAAGAAAGAAGAAAGAAGGAGAGGCGACCTTGGAACCCTCGCGAGCAATGTAAAGCGTCATCTCCGGCAAGGGCACGCACTTCCATAGTCTTTCAGCATCCAACGTTTATTCTCGACATCGTTGTTTCCGAAACGGGACGGTCTTCGAACCCCACAGCCGGGGGGCGGATATCGCCGTTTTCTATCGAGAAGCCTCCGATCGCCTATAAAACCTGCTCCAATGGCCGATCGGACGGCGCAATCGGAAGCGACTTCCTGCTCGAAATCAAAGAACCTGGACGTCGGTGCTGTTCCCCCGATGGAGAGCTCGGAGGGGATGGAGATCGGAAGGTCCGTCGGTTAGGTTGACGAGAATTAAAATCCCTATGCAACAGGGCTTCTCTTCTCTGCTCTTCTTCCTATTTCTATAAGAAGCCTCTTTTGTGGCGGGGAGGGGAAAGAATGAAATAAACCGTAACTTTTATATGGTCTTCCGGTGGGCTCCTCCCTCCCTTTCTTTTTAAAGAACGCGGACGCGGGGTCGACACGGATCTTCGAGAAGGGGTCGCTCTTCCTTGACGCGACCTCGACCTCGACCTCGACCTCGACCTCGACCCCGCGGTTGGATGAGAGGAGGAGGGAGAGGAGCGTGGAAGGGCGATTTTGGAGAGATGGCTTCTTTGCGGCACCCGGTGAGGAGCACAAAAACAAAAACAAAAATTCCGAAGGGAAAAGAAGGAAAGGAAGGTGGTTTGAAGTAATGATAATGTTTTATGACAATTTAAATCACACGGTATTCGTCGTTATCTCCGCCCCTGCCCACCCGCACCTTGGCACCTCCGCGCTGCAGAGCGCACTGATGGAGGGGTCCTAGGATCCAGATTGCGTGATCCCTCCACCTCGTGGAATGCACCCAAAAATGATAGAAGGTCCCTGAATCGACAGCTGGAAAATATCAGGCGCATCGGACGATCGGTGTCGATGCGATGTCCGGTATTCTAGGAGGAGAGGAGATATTCTCTGTTTTAATTTTGTACTACTAAAATAAATCTGAAAAAAGAAAAGGGGAAAACCGTTGGATGCTTGTAATTTGGGTGGAATTGGAGGGGAGAAATGTGCAGGACTCGTCCGACCAAGGCGGGCCGCCCCACCGTCCCACGTTCTGCGCTTACCCGGTTCCATGTTTCCTCCCTCCTCCTTCGCCTCAGCCCTGCCTTGCCAATCGTCCGTTACCCTGGCAGTATAACGGTAATGTTGCTTCATTGCGAATCCTTGTTTTTTTTGTATATATATATTTCAACAGCCAGATCTCCGAAGTTCTAAATTCAAACGTCTCGTCCACCTTCCACGCCGCATACAGGGTTTGCTGATGCTAGGAAGCATGTACCTGGGAGCGAATGTCAATGATATCTGTGATTGAAGAACCGCGTTGGAATTACCTAGAGCCGACCAAACACTTGGCAGTTAGCACGACTCTAGCATTTCCGAGCGAAGGAAAAAAAATATTATCAAATAAAATAATTTATATATGATTTGTTGGGTATAAAATATTTTTCCGATCGAAGTTTGTAAAAGATCGATCCTTCGGAGCTCTTCCGGCTCCCGATCTTGTATGTGGCGCCTCTCCAAACTTCCTCGACCGTCCGGACTTCTTCGACAATGAACTTCTGCATTCATCCACCGAGCCACCCCAAAAACCCTCAGGACCCCACTGTTAGCCGACCTTCTACAGCAACCGACTACCTCCGAACTTCTTCCAAGCTTCGTCAGCATCCGAGTTTCTCCGACAACGAGATTTCTACAGTAACCAGACTCCTTCCCAAGTTTCTACGGCAGTCGACCGCTTTCCGGATCCCAATCGAGCTCCTGCGAGAGCCGAACTTCTACTACGAACAGTCTACTCCGAACTCCTACAGCGGGCTGTCTATTCCAGATGTCTACTGTAAGTAAATTCCATTCAAGCCTCTACTATAAACAAATTTCTTCCGAACTTCTACTACAGATAGACTTCACCCGAGCTACCCCATAGCGAGTGGGCTCTAGACGAGCTTCTACAGCAGGACACTACTCCGAGCTTCCACGACAACTGGTCCTCGCCCGAGCTCCTACAATAAGCGGCCCCCTTTCGACCTCTCGTGAGAACCGAAGCCCGTTCGAACTTCTCCAGCGGATGGATTCCGGACGAGCTTCTATGACGGACGAGCTCCAGCAACTGGGTCCCTACGATAGCCGATCGCCTCCGATGTCTTCCGAACCTCCCCAGCGCTATCCGAAGTCCATCGTCGGCCGACCTCCCACCAAGCTCCCCATAAAATCGGACTTCTCTGGCGGACGATCTTCGGATGAGCTTTCGCATTAGATAAATCTCAGATGGACTTCTCCGGACTTCGTCAACAAAAATCTCCGTCCGAGCTCCTACAGCAGGTGACTCCCGCCTGAAACGTCAACACCCGAAGCATCCGACAACAGTTGATTCGTCAGCGACCTCGAAACATCCGAGCCTCTCCTAGAACGACGATGTAAAGAGCCATTCTGCTCCATCAGACATCCCAGCCGAGCTTTAGCCGACGGATCCCAACTCTCTGGTGAGCCACAACAAGGGCCACTACCTTATTCCACTCGCTGCAACGGATTCCATGCGGTTCCATCACTCTCTGACAAGCCATGACAAGAGCCGCCATCCTGCTCCACTCGTTACAACGGATTCCATGCAGCTCCACCTCTCTCTGACAAGTCCCGACAACGGACACCACTCCACTCTCCGTAACAAGCTCCACGTGGCCCTGAACGACCCCTAACGCCACTACTCTCCGTAACAAACTCCACGCGGCTCTGAGCGGTCCACTACCAGACGGTTACAGACGTCGCTGTCGGTCAGTTACACCCTCCGTCTATAAATAAGGACCCCTAGATACGTTCTTCTCTAAGCTGGTAACTCTATTTTGAAACTCTGCCAAAATTTCTGCTCGAGTACTCCATTTCTGTTGAAGCAGAGTACTGACTTGAGCGTCGGAGGGTCTTGCCGGAGCACCCCCAACTCTGGTTTAAACTTTCTTTGCAGGTACCGGCGGCGGCCGCGGTCATCCCAGCTCCAGCTTCTCCGACTTCGACAGAATTCTGCACCAACAGAATTGGCGCTAGAGGAAGGGTCCTGTGTTTTTGCAGTACCCTTGTCTTAAAGGAATGCTCAACTGGACTAATTTCGGTCATCTTCTCCGACATCCTCTTTTCCTTCTTTTACTAGATCTTCACCCGATGCCTCCCCGCAGAGCATCCACCAGGCGATCTATGGCCTCCGCGCCAGATCTCAAGCTCCGACCTCACCTCCAGTTTCTCAGGCTCCTCCTCCTCCGGCAACGACGGTCGGTGCGGAGCAATTCGATCTACTGGTTCAGCAGGTCAGGGGCCTCACTGAAGCAGTGCAAACCATGCAACAGCAACAACAGCCGCAGGCGTCAGTGCGGTTGGAGAGAACGTCGTCAGAATTCCAAAATCCGATGGTAGGGCGGGCCACTTGGGCCAGTCGCCCCATCTTTCCCGAAAAGACAAATCCGAGGGTGGAGAGCCCTCAGTCCGATCACGATTCTACTCCCGAAGGATCTCTACCTCCATTCTGTTCGAAGACCCTCGAGACCCACAGTCGAGAGGACTTTCTGGATCGAAGGCTCCAAGAGATGAACCGACGGATCGAAGAACTTCGCCACGCTCCCCTTGCTTATGGTGAGGACATCTGTACTGACCCTCCCTTCTCTCAAATGATCATGTAGGAACCGATCCCGCCAAACTTCAAGCTCTCCCAATTCGAAAGCTATGACGGGACCTCGGACCCGATCGACCACCTGAAGGCCTTCGGACAATGATCCTGCTCCATGGCGCGCCAGACGCCATTCTGTGCCGAGCTTTTCCATCCACCCTGAAGGGAGCAGCAAGGAACTGGTACTCGACGTTGAAGTCGGATACCATCTTTTTCTTTGATCAGATGAGCCACCAGTTCGCAGCTCATTTTGTTAGCAGCCGGTGTCCCCGGAGAGGTTCGGAGTCTCTCATCAACATCAAGCAAAAGGAGGGAGAATCCATCCGGGCTTACGTCAACCATTTCAACGTCACTGCATTGGAGGTCCAGAATTTGGACCAATCGATCGTGATGGCCGCTCTGAAAGGCGGCCTTCAGAAGAATGACCTTCTGTTCTCCTTGGAAAAGAAGTACCCAAGAATTTGCCGATTTGCTGGCTCGGGCTGAAGGATATGCCCGAGCAGAAGAAGCCTTCAAGATGAAGGATGAGGAGACCGCGAGAGAGCGGCAAGCGGGAGACTCGAGCAAGCCTGCAGTTGAAAAAAGATCGAGTGAAGCTCGGCCACGCTCTCGAACTCCTCCCAGGCACAGGCACGCCCGGACTCCTCCCCGAGCTTGTAAACAGAGAAGCCCAGACCGTCGAGTTCGGCGAGGCTCTCCTCCCGGGAGATTTCACAGCTATGCCCCTCTCAATGCATCGAAAACTCAAGTGCTGATGGAGATTAGGGAGCAGCTCCCAAGGTCGGAGAGGATGCGCTCGCACCCTAAAAAGTGCAACCCGAACAAATTCTGCCTCTATCATCATGACCATGGCCATGATACGGAGGAGTGTATTCAGCTCTGAGACGAGATCGAGGAGCTCATCAGACGAGATCGACTCGACAGATTCATTCGACGCCGACCTGAAGGAAGGGAAGATCGACCTAAGGCCCTGTCGCAGCCGGAACCGCCAAGGAGGGAGGAGCAGCCAGAAGATCGACCTCCAATTAGGATTATCAACTCCATCTCGGAGGGACCCGATGGGGAGTAGACCTTCCGCGATTATAGGGTTCGAAAAATCCACGAATGTATTACCAACAATTTTGCCCTGAATGAAAATTCTCTTCATATTTGCGCATTCTTTCTTTTGGTATGAGCTTATAACGACGGGAGATAACTCTCCCATACAAATGAAATTAAGCACGTTAGGAACAGGAGGAGAACCTCATCCTAACATGAGCAAAGCCGAATGCCTGATTTCTTAAAGACCGGATGGGGGGAGAGGTCTTTACAACGGCCCTTATGTGCCCCCACAGCCTTGTTAGGAACAGGAGGAGAACCTCGTCCTAACATGAACAAAGTCGAAGGCTCAGTTTTCTAAAGATCGGATGGGGGGAGAGGCCCTCACAACGGCCCTTATGCGCCCCCACAGCCTTGTTAGGAACAGAAGGAGAACCTCGTCCTAACATGAGCAAAGTCGAAGGCCCGATTTCTTAAAGACCGGATGGAGGGAGAGGCCTTTACAACGACCCTTATGTGCCCCCACAGCCTTGTTAGAACAGGAGGAGAACCTCATCCTAACATGAGCAAAGTCGAAGGTCCGGTTTCCTAAAGATCGGATGGGGGGAGAGGCCCTCACAATGGTCCTTATGTGCCCCCACAGCCTTGTTAGGAACAGGAGGAGAACCTCGTCCTAACATGAGCAAAGTCGAAGATCCGATTTTCTAAAGACCAGATGGGGGGAGAGGCCCTCACAATGGCCCTTATGTGCCCCCACAGCTTTGTTAGGAACAGGAGGAGAACCTCGTCCTAACATTAGCAAAGTCGAAAGTTCGGTTTTCTAAAGATCAGATGGGGGGAGAGGCCCTCACAACAGCCCTTATGTGCCCCCACAGCCTTGTTAGGAACAGGAGGAGAATCTCATCCTGACACGAGCTGAAATCGACTTTTGAGAACAAGGAGAGGACCTCGTCCCGATACAAACAAAAACTCGGTTGATCGACAAGGAGGAAAGCTTCCTCAATGACTCCTCTGCACTCTCACGACCCCGTCAAGAGCAGAGGGAAGACCCTCACTCAAACACAGAAGAAAAGGAGAGACGAAAAGAAAAAGCGATGAACTACACCGGTGATAGGTGAAAAATGAACTACATCAAAGGCACAAGGGACCTCGTCTCGATGAGAGAGAAAACCCTTGTCAAAAATCTCTAGTCCCTAAGGGTAAATCGATACGACGATGATCGAAAATCTTCAAACTACGTCGGCAACAAACAAGATGGAAGACAAAAGAAGTTCGGTGAACGAAGACTCAAAGCAAGAACCGACGAGGGATTACAAACTACTGCGATGCCAAACAAGACGGAAGACAAATGGAGTTTGGTAAACAACCATTTAATACCAGAATGAACAAGATAATAGATAATTTTATTTTCATTTTGTTGGTGAAGTACACGTCGCAAAGCCTTAAAGGCCAAAAAAAAAAAAAAAAGAAGAAAAAGAGGCTCTAAGGAAGCCCAGTTTCTTCCGACTTCGAGCTTTCGGTTCCGGCCCTTGCTATGGATTGCCTTAAATTTTTGACTTCCTCTTTTAGTTCCATCTTTTTCAGCAGCATATCCTGGAACATCCGTTGGAACCACCGGTGCTCGTCCTCTGACTCTCAAAGTCTCCTCCTCAAGACCTCGGACTCCGCCTCAGCATCCTTGATTGCCAGCTGCTCGTGGACCAGCTGAACTTTCAGCTGCCGTAATTCGGCTTCCTCCCGCCCAAGGGCTACAGACAGTTCCGCCATAGTCCCCCTCAAGGAGCAAAGCTCATTAGAACCTTGTGCAGGGACAGGCTGGACTCTCTCGGACAACCACCTCTGAAGGCGGGCAACTTCGTTAGTCGCCGTCTGGAGCCTCCTTCGGTAGTCCTCTACTTGTCTGCTCCAGCCGACTCGATAGGCGTCGTAAGTCACCTCAGTGTCCTGCAGCTGTTTTTGAAGGTCGGAGAACCTCTTCGACCAATCTTGGTCGCGATCAGTCTGGACTGTGAGTCAGAACGAGCTCCCTTCCAGTCGGTCGATCTTCTCCCGTGCGACCACCAGCTCGATTTTAAGGGAGCTGATCTTAGAAGCCTGAGTCCAAGATCAGTCGCTGGCACGTTTTCGGAGTTCCTCAAGCTCCGTAATGAAGTCGGCTTTCCTTTTGGTGTATTCCATGAAACTTTTCTTGTGGAGGTCCGGAAAGCGAGTAGCCTCCGCGGTGGCCTCTGAATGGCTCTCCTTCAGTCGGTGAAGTTCGTCTTCCAGCTTCTTGAATTTTCTTGTCAACCAACGAACTTTCCTTTGGAGGTCTCATATCATCGACTTCAAGAGAATACCCTCCGACAGGGGAAGAGCTTCGGCAGGACACTGTCATTGGAGGACAAGAGCGCCATGACTCAAATTAATGCAAGAAGATAAAAAGAAGGAAAAGAATATAAAAAAAGGGGGAGGGACCCTCTGTAAAGATGAATCCGGCTTCATTGATCAAATAAATTTTAAGTACAAGAGAATGAGAGAAAAATCACCACAAAGGGAAAAGTACAAAACTAGAGGTTCCGAACCTCTGGGGCAAAAGTAGAGGGGGTCGGTGTCTCCGGAAGATCGTCAGGGGCGGCCACGGCAGTCGACGAGGTCCCGACTGGAAGAGGACCGGCAGCGACTTTGGATGGTCCGGCTTCATCATCGAACGCCTCGTTTAGAAAGCTGAGATCCAACTCAGAAAACCTCCCAGCTACCTTCTCTTGACAGAGCTCGAATCCCTTGATGAAGGCGTGCTGGCCAAACTGGACCTTCAAATCCTCCATCTCGGGGGAGGCTTTGAACTCCTCCACTGCTCAAGCCTTTGCCTCCGAGATCAGAGATGGAATCCGTATTTTCAACTTGGAAACCTGCTCCTTCAACTCGGAGACCTGTGTCCTTAATGCGGAGACCTCGGCCTCAGTCTTCCCTCTCTCCTCTTCCAAGGTGGTCCTCAGATCGGACGAGGTTTGTCCCTCCTTTTCCAGCGCCTCTTAGAGGCTTAGGACCTCGACGATCTTCTCCTCAAGGCGGGCGGCCTCGGCTAGGCGACCCTTTTCTACCCGAGCTACCTCCTTCTTAGCGATCTTCACCGCCTCGATGTTGGCGACGAGTTGGTGCCCAATCTGCAAGAAGGGTCGGGGAGTCGACATAAGGACTGAAGAATGAATTAAAAAAGCAGGAAGAAGGAAAAGGATGAGTTAACCTACTTCGAGGAAAGATCCCAAAGAGTCCCAGGCCCGCAGCTCGGGATTGGCGAGGATGATCCTCTCAACTACCTCTGGCAGAATGCACCCTTCGACCAGCCTCTTTATTAAGTCTCTGTTATTGAAGAGATTTTTCTCCAGATCTTCCTCAGAGCCACCGGCCCCCTCGGTGGCAACCCTGCGACTGCGACTCCTCCGGGCCAGAGTCTTCTTTCTCCTCCTCCCTTCGGCCTCGGATGCCCCCTCGGGACGAACCTCCGAAATGGGACCCTCGATCGGGGGGCTCTGTGAAGGAGCTCGGGGAACTTCCAGTTCGGCATCAGAAGGGGCTTCGACGGCGACAGGCATCGGAGCGGGTGCGGTCGAGTTTGTCCCTTCTGTCCTGGTTTTCTTCACTGACCCCGAAGTTGAGGCATCTTTTCTCTTGTGGGTCTTGAGACCCTGGGCTAACCTCCGAGCCACGCTTACATCCATGTCTGCGATAAAAAAAAATCAGCATGGCTCCGAAGTGGAGCAGGAAGAAGGGGAAGTAAAAAAGAAAAAGAGGAGAAAAAAAAAGAGAGGGAGAGATACCGACAGGGTTAAGGGGGCTCAGGCCAATGTTGAACAAAAGTTGTTCCCTCAGAAGGTCGAGGAGGAGGGGGGCTTGATAGGCCTCGAGCTTTTTGGAGGCCTCGAGGTCATCCCTTTCCAGGGTAGAAGCCCGACGGACGGAATCCCTCAGGGAGCCCCAAGGGGATAATCCTAGCTCCAAGGTCGGGCATCAGACATAGAAGAACTTCTCCTTCCAGTTATGGATAGAAGAGGGGACGTCTTTCGACAACTCCTTTCTACCGAACTGGGAGGAGAAGTACCACCAATTCTTTGCCGAGGGATGGCGCTTGAAGGTATAGAAGTTCCTAAATAAAGAAAGAGTCGGCCGAATTCGGCTAAACTACAAAGAGAAAGAAACCCTATCAAAAACCTAAAGGAGTTCGGCACGACGGAAACTAGAAAAATATTCAGAAAATGAAAGAGAGCAACGCCAAAGGATGGCAGCGGAAGCCGAAGTCCGGCATGGAAGGCTTCCTGGTACAAACAGAAGCGACCGAGAGGAAGGGCGCTAGCCCGATCAGATGGCCCGGAAAGCTCCAGCTCGTACTCCGGAGGAACCCCATACTGAATCCTTATCAGTGAGAGTTCGTTCGGAGTCAAGGAGCCGGGGATGGTGTCCGACGTAAAGGCCAGACAGGGTTCGGTCCTAGCTACGGATTCGTCTACGGTACCAGTACTATGGGAAACTGGGGCTGACGAACTCATAGAACTACTAGAAGAGGAGATATCAGAGGACATTTTGGATCAAATGGAAGCCACAAAAATCCCAAAAAATTGAAAAAAATAGCAAAAGGGTCTCCGAGAAAGCTAAACGAACAGAATACGAAGAAAAAAGGATGGAAAAACGTCAGGAAGTTCCGAAACTGACCTAGATTGACCATAGGAGTGCAGGGAGACGGCAAGGATGATGGAGATCGATCCGGAGGATGCCTAAGGCCAAAAAGGATGTTCGAGGAAGCTGGAGCTCTCGGGGAAGAAGAGGAGAACCGAGGGATTTTCTCAAGCAAGGTGGAACCCCTGAAGGAGGAGAACGTGTTTAAATAGACCCCGGGATCCGGCGCAATAATGATTGCGGATCTCCTCTGGCCAGCCTGCACTCGCCGCGTGTCCCACTCACCTCGACAGACTATTGAAAATGGTTGGCAGCTGACAGAGTCATTATTATGCCGTACCTAGAGCCACGTCCCGACGGAAATTCCAAAAAGAAGAAACTTTTTTCGAAAAGGCTCCAGTACCAGCATGCCGAACGTCAAAATACCTGGCAACCGCCGAGTACGAAAATCAAAGAGAGCAGCTTCGGCCATGAGAATTTCTCTGTACTTCCTTCATTCGAAACCCAAACTCGGAAGTAGGAGGACTGGTGTTGGGTATAAAATACCCCCCCAGCCGAAGTTTGTAAAAGACCGATCCTTCGGGACTCTTCCGGCTCCCGACCTTGTATGTGGCGCCTCTCCGAACTCCCTTGACCGTCCGGACTTCTTCGACAATGAACTTCTGCATTCATCCACCGAGCCACCCCAAAGGCCCTCAGGGCCCCACTGTTAGCCGACCTTCTACAGCGACCGACTACCCCCGAACTTCTTTCGGGCTTCGTCAGCATCCGAGTTTCCCCGACAATGAGATTTCTACAGTAACCAGACTCCTTCCAAGTTTCTACGACGGTCGACCGTCTTCCGGATCCCGATCGAGCTCCTGCGAGAGCCAAACTTCTACTACGAACGGTCTACTCTGAACTCCTACAGCGGGCTGTCTATCCCAGATATTTACTGTAAGCAAATTCTGTTCAAGCCTTTACTATAAACAAATTTCTTCCGAACTTCTACTACAGGTAGACTTCACCCGAGCTACCCCGTAGCGAGTGGGCTCTGGACGAGCTTCTACAACGGGACACTACTCCGAGCTTCCACGACAACTGATCCTCGCTCGAGCTCCTACAATAAGCGACCCCCTTTCAATCTCTCACGAGAATCGAAGCCCGTCCGAACTTCTCCAATGGATGGATTCCAGACGAGCTTCTATGACGGACGAGCTCCAGCAACTGGATCCCTGCGATAGCCAATCGCCTCGATATCTTCCGAACCTCCCCAGCGCTATCCGAAGTCCATCGCCGGCTGACCTCCCACCAGGCTCGCCATAAAATCGGACTTCCCCGACAGACGATCTTCGGACGAGCTTCCACATCAGATAAATCCCAGACGGACTTCTTCGGACTTCGTCAATAAAAATCTCCATCCGAGCTCCTACAGCAGGTGACTCCCGTCTGAAACGTCAGCATCCGAAGCGTCCGACAACAGTTGATTCGTCAGCGACCTCGGAACATCCGAGCCTCTCCTAGAACGACGATGTAAAGAGCCATTCTGCTCCATCAGGCATCCCAGCCGAGCTTCAGCCGACGGATCTCAACTCTCTGGTGAGCCACAATAAGGGCCACTACCTTACTCCACTCGCTGCAACGGATTCCATGTGGTTCCACCATTCTCTGACAAGCCACGACAAGAGCCGCCATCCTGCTCCACTCGCTGTAACGGATTCTATGCAGCTCCACCTCTCTCTGGCAAGTCCCGACAACGGATACCACTCCACTCTCCGCAACAAGCTCCACGTGGCCCTGAACGACCCCTGACGCCACTACTCTCCGTAACAAACTCCATGCGGCTCTGAGCGGTCCACTACCAGACGGTTACAGACATCGCTGTCGGTCAGTTACACCCTCCATCTATAAATAAGGATCTCCAGATACGTTCTTCTCTAAGTTGGTAACTCTATCTCGAAACTCTGCCAAAATTTTCGCTCGAGCACTCCATTTCTGTTGAAGCAGAGTACTGACTTGAGCATCGGAGGATCTTGCCGGAGCACCCCCAATTTCGGTTTAGACTTTCTTTGTAGGTCCCGGTGGCGGCCGCGGTCATCCCAGCTCCAGCTTCTCCGACTTCGACAGAATTCTGCATCAACATGATTCATTAGTGGAGTTTAACTGGTTAAGTCGATAAAATTGCCTATACATCATCAGTCTGGTAGAATTATCTGTTCCATTTGGAAGATGATTCTCTTCAAGCAGGCCTGTTATAAATTTTTTTTTGATGCAAAGGGAGCTGACAAACCACCTTGCCTTTTTTTTTTTTTTTGATAAAAGAGAGAAAGCATTAGCTTAATTAACGAACAAGAAAGCTAGTAAGAACAAAATATGATATATGCCCACCCTTACCGAACCTTGTAATTACAAAAAAAATGATGTAAACCCACTGTGTTGAAAAGAACAAAAACAACCAACTGTAATCCCCAAACATAGAAAGATTGAACCTCAAATCTATATATAAAAGGCATACTAGATTAAAAAATCATTTAGATACAAGCATAGAAAGGAATACCAAAAGAGATTGTAGTACTCCAACAGTAGAATGCAGCAATGAAGCCCAGATGGAACTCAGAAGACTATATGCCCTGAAACATGGTTTTAAGAGAAGTGAATGAGGCATCATCCAGCCATGATAAAGAGAAAAAAGGATTAGGAATCCAGTCTGTTATAAATCTAGGTTTTCCTGCAGTACACCGTTTGAGCCTACTTCTCTCTGGTCTTTAGTTGAGCTGTGTTCTCTAGTTTCATCACTAACAAAATGATGGTAAATTTTTCTCCTACTCTTTTGCTCGAAATACAGAAGTATTATAAATCAAAGTTTGGCATTATGATTAAATACTTTCCTCCCGTTTCTTCTCAAACTTCTACTTTTTGGCCATACATGGATTGTGAAGGCTGTCTACAAAGTTTCTTATGATGATTAAACGCTCGCTCCTTGCTGTATAATTTATGCTCAAACCTCTATTTCGTCAGCCACATGAGTATAAAACAAATCTTGTTACCAAATAAGAAGCTCTGGCATCCAAGCCAGATCAAAACTACCACAATATTTCGATAATTTAGATTGTCATCTTCCCAAATGCTCGAAATCTAATATATATATATAATCAGAAATTGAGAGAAAGTAGATTATCATTTTAATCTATCCATATAAACATAAAATTATCAACTATGAATGCCATTTAGATCAAAATAGATTTATGGCATGGCACATGAAAATATAGAGAGAGAATATATAAAAAGTATTATATTATTAAAACATTGAAAGAATCTTAAAAGCATCCATAAAAAATAGAGAGAGGGAGAGAATAAAAAGCATTATATATGTTATTAAAATACTAAATTGAAAGTATCGTAAAGTAAAAGGCATTATATTGTGATCCATAAAACTGATAATTATACTCTTGCAATTAAAGTCTACTCATGTGAATTAAATTAAAGCTCGACAAATCATTGATGATTGTTCATCGTTCATTCCACTATCATTATATATAGCTCAGAATATATATTGACACCAAAAATTTGGATGGACACATATATAAGTTATTGTTTTACCATGCTTTACCGCTAAGTATTGTATTGTAGTCCATAAAACTAGCAATTATACTCTTGCAATTAAAACATATTTATCTTAATTAAATTAAAGTTTAACAAATTATTGATGATTGTTTACCATTCATTCAACTACTGCTGTATATAGTCAAAAATTTGGATTAACATTAGGAATTTAGATAGATAGATATATAAACTATTATTTTGCCATGGGTTAATTGCTTCAAATTCAATAAATTTGTTGTTTACAATGACTAGATATTGTTTGAAATTTTTTTTTCATGATTGATGATATATAATGTTTATCGATATTAATTTTATAATTATTATTTATTTATATATTATTAAAATAAATAATTAATTTTATAAAATAATAAATTATATCACCTATAATCTGCATGTAATGCATGGGCACAAAATTAGTTATAAGAATATGTTAGAGGTAAGTTGAGCTAATATTCCTAATATCGGGGTTAAGCAGATATCCTTCAAATAATGCTACAAAGCTCTCACTGATGGCATCGTCATACCACACCAAGCCCGTTGTTGTGCCGTACATTTTCACCGTTACATATGTACGCACATGCGCAGCTCTCTTATGGGTTGGTACAACGTGCAGGATCTTAGGAACAGGTTGTACATATCTTCCGTGCGAAAAAAAAAAAAATCCCCCTTCCTTGCGTGAATTCACCATCGGATCATCCATGCATCGACTTGAGATCTGTGCTTGGGTGATCCAACAGCCGATTTGCACAGAGGAAGGGAATCCTCCTTTCACATGAAAGTTGCAACCTTCTCTCGGTATTTGTTGCCATACATGTCGCTCAGTTGTGAGCCCAATTAATATTTTGCGTCCGTGTAAGGAGTGCAGCATGGCATTTCACACGTTATCCAAACAAAGCAACTATCAACAAGCAGCCATTCTGTGGGTCTATAGGCCATCATACTTGAACTAGATTCGTACACAACGGTACTCATACAGCTCGAGTAGTGGTGTTGTGCTTTCAAACCCGTCTTAGCACTGATATTGTTTTCCTAGCCCAAAAGACACATAAGGAGCATTCGCTGCCCACCGAACTAGATGACTTTTATCCTAATAATAATTAGACAATTATTAGACTAAATCGATCGATCTTCGACATACATCGATCAATGTCCGATTCTGACCCAACAAACGAATAGACAATTCTGAAAGAGACTACCGACTATATATCAACTGAGCAGACCGATACTATTTTCAACCGACTAACCGAACCTCCTTTACCGACTTGGTATCGATAAGTAGCCGATGTTTGAACTCTACAGACAACGGATTACGACCGTCGGTATCTCAAATCTGCTAACCGACAGTCAACTCCCGATATTTAGTCTGTCGACTTATTCAAGTATAGTATAACCGTCTTAGACGGTTATCCTACGAATATCACGACATAATCTTCGAGGATTGACAACCCATAATGGATTACAGCCTAATGATTCTACACCACTAAATGCGGGACCATATCTGACGGTTACAACCATTCTTTCCTATAAAAAGAGAGGTAAAGCAACAGTAGAGGTAAGCCAATTTTTATACGTTGAGCTCTGTCTCCATCTCATACTATCGTTGTCCAGTCTCCCCCTCTAACTTAGGCATCGGAGGGTCCCCATCGGAGATGACTTCGATCAGTGCAGACTTTATTTTGCAGGTGCTCGTTCCCGACGAACAGACGACGAGGGGATTTGCAGCAACAGTTGGCGCGCCAGGAAAGGGAAGACAGCGGCAAGAAGGAAACTCGCAATGACGAGAACCAGAGCTCAACGATCAACGACGATCGGATCGACGAGACACTCTTTCTGTCGGGAAGAGGTCCCTCCCCTACCTCTAGTAGCAGAGCCTAGTTCTTCATACCCATGGTTACCACAGACGCTCAGATTGCTGCGATCATGCATCAAATGAACATTATCGCGGAGGCAGTCAAAAGCCTTCAACAGCAGTAAACCCAGCCATCACAACCACCGATGGAGCAATCAGTGACACATTTAGTGTCTTACAGGCATAGCCGTCGTCATCCGCGACGATCTCTGTCTCCTCCACCAGAGCGACAATCTCGACTCTCTCAACGGAATGAGCAACGGCACTCGCGGCACTCTCGATGTGCCACCCACCATTCATGGCACCCCTCTCCTTCCCAGTTAGATCGAGCAAGGAAAAAAAAAAGACCGCGAACACTGTCTGTCTCTCCCTCTAATTCATCGGAAGGATCAACCTCTAGAGTCTCCCACCACCGGCAGCTTGAAGGCTACGAACGTAAGTTCAAAAAAATCGACCATCGACTCATCCAGCTCCAGACGAACAGTCAGAAATCGTCAAATGACTTCAATTTCTATACCGTCCAGCCTCTCTCCTGACTTATTTTGGACGAACCGATCCCAACTCGAGTCAAGATGCCGCATGTGGAGCCCTATGATGATTTCACCGACCCAATCGATCACCTCGAGAGCTACAAGGCTCTCATGACAATCCAGGGAGCAACCGACGCTCTCCTGTGTATCGGCTTTCCGGCTACACTTCGAAAAACTGCTCGGGCTTGGTATTCTGAGTTTCGGTCGAAGAGTATTCACTCCTTCGAATAGCTGGAATATTCTTTTGTGGCCCATTTCAGCACCAGTCGGAGGCCGCCACGAACCTCGGATAGTCTCTTTTCGATCAAACAAAGAGAGATCAAAATACTCTGAGCTTTCGTAGCCCGATTCAACGCGGCCACGCTTGAGATCAGGGATCTCAATGAAGATATGGTCATTCGGCCATGAAAAAAAATCTGAGGGAGTTCTGATTCATGTACTCACTGGATAAAATCCTCCCTCGGACGTATGCTGAACTCTTAGAATGTATGTACAAATACATGCACGTGGATGAAAGAGCTTCTGACCAGCACTAGATAGAAAACAAAGGTCAGAAGAAAAAATAGAAGAAGAGTGGGGCTCCGGTCGAAACAAATAGGCGCCCATCCAATAAGCGAGCCTCACCCCAATGATGGAGTCTGAGGCCGACACATAACAGGTATAATTTTTATATCCCTCTCTCTGCTTCTCATGCACAGATCCTCATGGAGATCGAAGGGATGAAATATCTATGACATCCTCCACCAATGAAAGCGAGGAACCGTGACTGAAGGAAGTATTGCTGGTTTCACCGAGACCATGACCACGACACCGAACAATGCATCTAGCTCAAGGATGAAATAGAAGCCCTAATACAATGTGGCTACCTCAAAAAATATAGGAGGGAGCTGCCAACTCAACCCCCTCCCAATCGACGACCCCAAACGACTGAGGAAGCTGTGAATAACCAACCGATTGTGGGAGTCATCAACATGATCACCAGACGGCTGGATCGGGGAGCAATTTTTGATGAGGAATCAATGAAGTGACCAAGACTCCATGATGTAATAACCTTCTTGATGTTGGAGCATGATCCCGGCTCTTCCCACGGACTTTGGGTGCAGCAGAACCAGCAACGAATAAATCTGGAGACTTCTGGACTCGATCGAAGGCCCTTGACGAAATCAGCCTGGTTGCTGTCTTCTTCGTCAGCCTTTCGTTCCAGATGAAGAACATCTCTAAGATCACCTCTAAAAAATTCAAGATCTGGTATCCAACTAGATCAGGCTTGGACTGAGGTCTTCCAATTTGTAGATCTTGAATTGGAGCATTCTAGATAGGGAAGAAGGTAGATAGAACCAGACCTTGCAGATCTGTCCTGCTGCAGTCTTTCCTGTAGATCTGTTGATGGAGATCTCATTCGTGCCTCAAACGACCTCAGATCAACTCCAGATCTGAGAAAAATTTGTACCAACCTCTTCTCAAGAGGTTTCAGGTCCTGGACCTGATGTTTGGTGGCTGCAAGAGAGGGAGGAGAGAGAGAGAGTTGGCGGCACAAAGGGGGAGGGGGTAGCGCCTCCCCTTGCTTCTCCTACCTTTTTGGGACCTGGCGGCAAGAAACCCTAGGGTTTCTTGCTCCTGGGGCATGGAGAATTGCTGGAGAGAGAGGGAGAAGAGAGAGAGAGACTTGGGAGAAAGAGTTTCGTATTCTTTGGCTTAATCAAACCTATACAGTACATGTATATATAAATACAGGGTCAAGTGACCCAAACCCAAAACTCCCTTGACCAACTCTATGGGAGATTAGATTAACCCAAGCCCATGTACACCCATGACTTGACCTAATCTTACCTATCCTGGGCTCAGACCTGGCCCATAAAGAGTTGGTCCCTTGAGGCCCACATAACCTAGACCTCAAGAACCCGAAAGGCCCACAGCCTTTCAACCTAGCGCCCAACTAGCCCTAGAGCCTCCATGAAGTCCTCATAAATGATCGACCTTGGCCTTAGCCTTGGTCCCCTGGGCACACCACCTGGATCACAACAATCACCACCTTGGTGTCCCAAGGTCTCAACCAGCTCCACTCTGTCCATCAGCCGAATTAGCTCAACACATCTCTGAAAGCTGTCCCGTAGAAGTACCTTCGTAAGTACATCAGCTGGGTTCTCTTTGGTGTGTACCTTTACCAGCTCCACCTCGCCATCCTCCACAAGCTCCCTGATCCGATGATACTGAATGTCGATGTGCTTTGTCCTTGCATGATAGACTGAGTTCTGTGCTAATAGAAGTACACTCTGGCTATCACAGTCACTCTAATGGCCTCCTGAGTAAGGCCCATCTCCGTCAACAAACCCTTCAGCCAAAGTGCCTCCTTAGCTGCTTCTGTCAGCCCGATGTACTCTGCCTCTGTAGTGGATAGGGCCGTGATAGGCTGCAGAATCGTTCTCCAAGAAATAGGACCTCCATACAGGCTAAAGATGAAGCCTGTCGTAGACCTCCGAGTATCCACATCTCCACCAAAGTCTGCATCTACATAATCGTCAATCAGCCCCTGAGCCTCCCTGGACATGTCAGAGTATCCCACTGCACCTCCTCACTGTCCGTAGCAAATGCCAACTCCAACTGAACCCGCCAGATATCTGAATATCCACTTCAGAGCTCTCCAGTGCTCTCTGTCAGGCTGCGCCATGAACCTGCTAACCTGACTCACTACATGAGCGATGTCTGGCCTACAACAGACCATCGCATACATTAAGCTCCCAACTCCTGAAGCATAAGGAACCGTCTCCATCTCCTGAGCCTCCACCTCAGTCTGTGGCATCATGGTCTTCGAGAGTCTGAAGTGACCGGCAAGTGGCAGCTCCGTCGGCTTTGCTCCCTTCATCCCGAACCTCTCTAAGACCTTCTGTATGTAGCCCCCTGAGATAGATGCAGCACCCTCCGGGCTCGATCTCTAAAAATCTCCATGCCTAGGATCTTCCTTGCAGGGCCCAAATCTTTCATCTCAAACTCCCGAGATAAGGATGCCTTCAGATCCTGCACAACCTTCCTACTCTTGTATGCTATAAATATGTCATCCACATACAAGAGTAGGAACACCCTAGAACCATCCTCAAGAGACTGAACATAAACACAGGGATCAAACTCGCACCTGAAAAGTCCAATGCTGCGCACATAGGAGTCGAACTGCTTGTACCATTACCTCGACGACTGCTTCAGCCCGTACAGCGACTTCTGCAACAAACAAACCTTTTCCTCTGATCCTGGATCCCTGAAACTAGGTGGCTGCTCCATGTAAATCCTCTCCTCCAAATGCCCATGGAGGTACGCCGTCTTGACATCCATCTTCTCCAGCTCTAAATCCTGAGCTGCTACAATGCTCAGCAACACTCTGATGGAAGTATGTCTGACGACGGGAGAGAAGACCTCGCTGAAGTCGATGCCTTCCTTCTGGGAGTATCCCTTGGCCACTAACCTCGCCTTGAATCTGATACCTCCCTACTCTGAAGGCCCTTCCTTGCGACTGTAGACCCATTTGCAGCCAATGGGCCTCTTCCCCTGTGGCAACTGCACCAATCGCCACGTCTGGTTCTGGTGGAGAGACTGCATCTCCTCAGACATCGTCTGGACCCACCGCTCTCTGTCCTGACTCTCAATAGCCTCCTGATACGTATATAGGTCTCCATTCGCTGTCACTAGGGCATATGACAGCATCTCCTCGAAGCCATATCGGTCCGATTGCCTGATGGTCCTCTTGGGCTTGTGTAGGACAACATCGATATCAGTCCTCGATCCAACTCGCTCCTGCTGGACCTCTCCACCTCAATCATCCATCCGAGTCCTCTCCACCTGTGGAGACACCTTAGGTAGGTGCTCCACCTGAATGTCATGTCCTCCAGTAGTACCTGTAAGAGGCAAAATCAAAGAGGTAAGCTGTCCAGTAGCACCCTGCTGGACCTCCTACTGCTCCTCCATGCCTGCTCATCTCTGTAGGACTGACTCCTCATCAAAAGTCACATCCCGACTAATGATGACCTTCTTTTTCAAGGGATCCCACAGCCTGTATCCTTTAACTCCTAGCGGATAGCCTAGAAACACCGTCTTGCATGATCTGACGTCTAGCTTGCTCCGTTCACCAGCTCCAATGTGCACATAGGCCATGCACCCAAATACCCGTAGATGGCCCAGCCCAACTGTCCTCCCAGACCACACCTCCTCTGGAAGCCTGCCATCCAACCTGGTGTGAGGTGACCGATTGACCAAGTAACCCGCTGCGTCAACTGTGTCAACCCAGAACACCTTTGGAAGCCCTGCCTGCAGCCTCATGCATCGTGCCTTTTCCAGAAGTATTCTGTTCATCCTCTCGGCCACCCCATTCTGCTGTGGAGTCTCCTTAACTGAGAAGTATCTCCTGATCCCACACTCCTCACAGTAATCCTGAAACTCTCTGCTGGTGTACTCCCCGCCATTGTCTGACCTCAGACACTTCACGCTCCTCCCCTGCTCCTTCTTCACCTCAGCTCTCCAGATCTTGAACTTGGTAAAGACCTCTGACTTCTCTCTCATGAAGTAAATCCAGAGTTTCCTTGAGAAATTATCAATCAGAGTCATGAAGTATCTGGCCCTATTCCTAGCTAAAACTGGGGCTGGTCCCCACACATCCGTGTGTACTAACTCTAGAGGGGCTGCACTGCAGGCTGTACTGATGTTGAACTGAACTCTCCTCTGCTTTTCCATCTGGCAAGGCTCACAGATCTCCCCTGTAGCATCATCCTCCAGATCAGAAATGAGTCCTCTCCTGCTCAACTCCCTCAGCCCCTTGTCACCCATGTGGCCTAGTCGGTAGTGCCACATCCTGTAAGCCCCCTCCTGGTCCTGTGCTGCAGCTGCTGCATCAGACTCTCCGGTCACCACAGATCCCTCCATGCAATAGAGGTTATTGTCCAACCTCCTGCCTCTCATCACTACCATAGCTCCATTGAAGATGTTCAATACTCTGCTTCTAGCCCTACTGTTGAAGCTGTATCCATTGCGCTCCAAGTAGCCTAGTGACACCAGATTCTTTTTCAGCTCTGGAATGTGTTTTACATTTATCAATGTCCTCACAATCCCATCAAACATCCTCATCCTGACTGTCCCTATCCCAGCCACCTTGCAAGGATGATTGTCGCCTAGAGTCACTGATCCCTCATCTGTTTTGGTGTATGTCGCAAACCAAGACCTGTGCGGTGTGTAGTGATGTGAGCACGCAGAGTCTAGTGTCCACTCCTCTGTGTAATGCCTGTGACCATTTGATACCACAAGTAGATCATCCTCCACCTGCTGCCCAGCAACTGCGCTCACTGATTCTGAGCCACTTCTTTCTCCCTTCTTGCTCTTCCATAGTGGACATTCTCGCTTGAAGTGCCTGAACTCATTGCACTTGAAGCATTTCATCTCTTTCTTTCCCTTCCTGGACTTGGACCGCCCCCTGGACTTGCTTCTGCCTCTGCCTTTACCTGTCCTCTCCCCTACTGCCAAACCCTCCTGGGGAGCCCGATTTTTGGTCAACTTTTTTCTTTGCTCATTAGACCTCAGTACCGAGACCATGTCCTCATATTCCATAGTCTCCTTACCGTAGAGCAATGTAGTCACCAAAGAGTCATATGATCCTGGGAGCGAACACAAAAGCAACAGAGACTTGTCCTCCTCATCCAGCTTCACCCCGATATTCATCAACTCCGTGCACAACTGGTCAGACCTCTGAATGTGGCCAATCACATCAGATCCATCCTGCATTCGAAGACTATACAACCTCTTCTTCAGTATTAGCTTGTTGCACATATTCTTCCCCATATATATGGTGTGCAATTTCGACCAAAGGCCCTTTGGGGTCTTTTCTTCCAGCACCGAATACAATACCGCATCCGTCAAATATCCTCTGATCACCGAGCATGCTTTCTTCTCCAACGATGCCCACTGTCTATCTGTCATTCTCTCAGGCTTCTCATCCAAAGCCTGATCCAGATATGCTTGCACCAGAAGATCCTCCACTCGGATTTTTCACATAAAAAATTTCTCTTGCCATCAAACTTTTTGAAATCAACCTTCATATTGCTGTCCATGACTGGATCCAAGCCAAACAAGCAATATAAAATCAAGAAGTGTAGAATATACCTTGATGGTACCTTGCTGAAAATTTTTAGCACTTGGGATCTTTAACTTCTCGTGCTTGGAACCGCTTCCTCACCACCGTGGCTCTGATACCAACTATTGGAGTACGATCCTGGCTCTTCCCATGGACCTTGGGTGTAGCAGAACCAGCAACGAACAAATCTGGAGACTTCTGGATTCGATCGAAGGTCCTTGACGAAATCAGCCTGGTTGCTGTCTTCTTCGTCAGCCTTTCGTTCCAAATGAAGAATGTCTCTAAGATCACCTCTAAAAAATCCAAGATCTGGTACCCAACTAGATCAGGCATGGACTGAGATCTTTCAATTTATAGATCTTGAATTGGGATATTCTAGATAAGAAAGAAGGTAGATAGAACTAGACCTTGCAGATCTGTCCTGCTGCAGCCTTTCCTGTAGATCTGTTGATGGAGATCTCACCCATGTCTCAAACGACCTCAGATCAACTCCAGATCTGAGAGAAACTTGTACCAACCTCTTCTCAAGAGGTTTCAAGTTTTGGACCTGATGTTTGGGCAGCTGCAAGAGAGGGAGGAGAGAGAGAGTTGGCAGCACAAAGGGGGAGGGGGTAGCGCCTCCCCTTGCTTCTCCTACCTTTTTGGGATCTGGTGGCAAGAAACCCTAGGGTTTCTTGCTCTTGGGGCATAGAGAATTGCTGGAGAGAGAGGGAGAAGAGAGAGAGAGACTTGGGAGAAAGAGTTTCGTATTCCTTGACTTAATCAAACCTATACAGTACATGTATATATAAACACAGGGTCAAGTGACCCAAAGCCAAAACTCCCTTGACCAACTCTATGGGAGATTAGGTTAACCCAAGCTCATGTACACCCATGACTCAACTAATTTTACCTATCCTGAGCCCAGACTTGATCCATAAAGAGTTGGTCCCTTGAGGCCCACATAACCTAGACCTCAAGAACCCGAAAGGCCCACAGCCTTTCAACCTAGGGCCCAACTAGCCCTAGAGCCTCCATGAAGCCCTCATGAATGATGGACCTTGGCCTTAGCCTTGGTCCCTTGGGCCTTGGGCACACCACCTGGATCACAACACTCGGAGAAAGATGCTCAGAAAATTCAAACTCCCCATGATCACGCTGTTGTTGTTTCAGTAACAATAGCGAATTATGATGTAAAAAAGATACTTATTGATAATGGAAGCTCAACTGACATTCTGTTTTACTCGATGTTCTCTCGAATAAAATTATCAATTGATCGACTCAGAAAAATCTTGACACCGTTAGTCGACTTCACTGGAGATGCGGTCACAGTGGAAGAAGAAATCATCCTCTCCCTAACTGCTGGGATTGAACCACAACAAAGTACCATCTTCATAACCTTTACGATCATCCGAGTACCCTCAACCTACAACACCATACTCAAAAGATCCGGACTAAACATCCTGAGAGCGATACTCTCGACATACCACCTGTTGGTCCGATTTCTGACCAAAAATGATGTCGGAGAAATGCACGGAGATCAACAATTTGTCCGACGCTGTTTCACAATCTCCGCCCAGAATAATAAACCTGAGGACTTTCTACCGGTTGACAAATTAGACTAAAGGAAGAACAAGGAAAGGGATGAGCCAGCCAAACAGTTGACTTCCATCTCGATAACAGAAAATCTTGTGCAAACGATCTGAATCGGGTCACAATTGTCTGATTCGGAGCGACAACAACTAATCAAATTGCTCAAAGCTAATGCCAACATCTTTGCTTGGTCGGCCATGGACATGTATGGCATTCTTCTAGAAATAATGACTCATCGGCTCAACATCAATCCAAATGTCAAGCCAGTGAGACAGAAAAAATGGTCCTTTGCTCCGAAAAGATAAAAAACTATTGACGAAAAAGTTGACAAACTACTCACAGTGGGCTTCATCAGAGAAGCCATATATCCAGACTGACTCGTCAATGTAGTCATGGTGAAAAAGACCAACAAAAAATGAAGGATCTGCATCGACTATACTGACCTGAATCGAGCCTGTCCGAAAGACAGCTTTTCACTGTCAAAAATCGATCAGCTGGTAGATGCAACATCGGATCATCGACTACTGAGCTGTATGGATGTCTTTATTGGATATAATTAAATCTGTATAGCACCAGAGGATGAGGAATACACAGCTTTCGTGACCAACAAGGACTTATACTGCTACAAAGTAATGCCTTTCAGTTTGAAAAATATCGGAGCCATCTATCAATGATTCATCAATAAAATCTTCAAAGCACAGATCAGATGAAACATGAAAGTATACGTGGATGACATACTGGTGAAGAGCCGTGCTTCGAATCATATTCGAGACTTGAAAGAAGCTTTCAACACGCTCCGATGGCACCAAATGAGGTTAAATCCGATCAAATGTGCGTTCAGAGTGATCTCGAAGAAATTTTTTGGATTTCTTATTTTGCAATGAGGGATCGAAGCCAATCTCAAAAAATAAAAGCTATCATCGACATGAAGCATCCAAACACGAAGAAAAAGGTACAATAACTAAATGGCAGAATCGCGCACTCAACCGATTTATCTCTAGGTCGGTTGAGAGGTGTCTACCATTCTTCAAGACTTTAAGGCAAACGAAAGACTTCTCCTAATCGAATGAATGCCGACTAGCCTTTGAGGATTTGAAGAAGTACTTGGCTTCCCCACCTTTGCTCATAAAATCAAAGGTCGGAGAAATACTATATCTCTATTTGGCAACATCGACAGAGGTGGTTAGTTTGGTACTTGTTTGGAAAGGTAAAAATAGAATTCACCGACCTGTCTACTACACCAGTAAAGTACTCTAATATGTCAAAGTCCAATATTCAAGAGCGAAGAAAATGATCTATGCTCTGATCATATCGGTGCAACGGCTTCGCCCTTACTTTCAGGCACACACCTTGTGGTCCTTACCGATCAACCATTAAAAGCAATCCTGCACCACAGAATGGCAAAGTGGACGGTAAAGCTAGGCAAATTTGACATACAATACCGACCACGGCCGTCCATGAAGACATAAGTTCTAGCCGCCTTCACCACAGAATGCACAATAGCCGACAACAAGTCGGAAGATGCAACCATGAAGGAGGCTGCAACCTCCGAGCCCGACCTAAGGTCGACCTAGGTGCTGTATATTGATGGGGCATCGAATGCTCAAGGTAGTGGAGCTGGCCTCATTCTCACCAACTCAGAAGGGGTAGTCACCGAGTACACCCTCTGATTCAACTTCAAAGCTTTACATAATCAAGCCGAATATGAAGCTCTCCTAATCGATTTGAAAATGGCTAAGGAGCTCGAGATTGACAGTCTGAAGGTCTTCACTGACTCTCAACTGATCGTGGGATAAGTCATAGGCAAATTCGAAGCTCGAGACCTGCTCATGGCAAAATACCTTCAAAAGGTGAAAGATCTCGTAATGAATTTAAGATACTTTGAGATCTTCCACATACCCAGGACCGAGAATGCTCGAACCGACATACTTTTCGAACTGACAACAATTGCTTACAGTTCGCTGGGTCGAACATTCGTAGAGTGTCTTGAACAATCGAGCATCGATAAAATTGAAAAAGTATTGCAGCTAACAGCTGAACCTAGTTGGATGGAGCTAATCATCCGGTATCTGTCTGATGGGGTCCTCTCTGAAGATCCTGCAAAAGCAAAACGAACCCGATGGATAGCTTCCCAGTGTGTGATGGTGGATGGTTGTCTCTACAAAAGGTCATTCTCCCTTTTCTTACTAAAGTGCCTGGGACTGACCGATGCCGACTATGTACTTAGGAAAGTGCATGAAGAAATTTGCGGAAGCTACTTAGGGGGCAAGTCCCTGGCCTACAAGATTTTGCAACAAGGTTACTATTGGCCCACCATGAAAAAGGATGCGGTTGACTTGGTCCGGAGGTGGAAACCATGCCAGAAGTATGCCAACATACAGCATCAACCTGCCAGTCAGCTAATGTCCATTGTCGCACCCTAGCCTTTCGCTCAGTGGAGAATCAACATACTCAATTCTTTTTCTCCGATGTCTGGCCAAAGAAAGTTCATAGTGGTTGCAATCGACTATTTCACCAAGTGGATGGAAACTGAACTCCTGGCCCAAATCACCGAACGTAAAATGAAAGACTTCATCCAGAAATTCATCATCTACAAATTTGAATTGCCGCATACCATCATCACCGACAACGAATGATAATTTGATAATCAGGACTTAAGAGAATTCTGTACGAAGTTCCATATTATACATAAGCTTACATCAGTTAGGCATCCACAATCAAATGAAGAGATTGAGGTGACCAATTGAACAATCTTGCACGGGTTAAAGATCCGACTGAATGAGGCTAAAGATCTTTGGGTCGAAGAGTTATATCCAGTCTTATGGGCATATCGAACGACTCTCCGTATACCGACTAGAGAGTCTCCTTTCAATTTAACCTACGGGACAAAGGCGATGATCCCACTCGAGATCGGATTACCATCGACAAGAGTTGAGCAATATAATGAACCGAACAACTCTGAGTGTCGAAGAGCCAATTTAGATCTCCTATCAGAACTCCGACACGAAGCTCAACTTTGCATAGCCATGTACCGGTAGAAGATAGCTCGGTACTATAACACCAAAGTCAAGCCGAAAGTTTTCTGATCAGGAGACTTAGTTCTGAGAAAAGCAGAAATTTCAAAACCTCTATATCAAGGAAAGCTATCTCTGAACTGAGAAAGATCGTACAAGATATTAGAGACAAACAGACCGGATACCTATCGGCTCGAAATCTTGGAAGGGTCAGCTATTCTCCGAATATGGAACACCGACAATCTAAAATTATACTATCAGTAATCCTTTTACGTACTTGAAAATATAATTCTGTTTTGAAATCGTAAATCAGACTTCTAATGAAATATCAGTCCTTATTGTGGAGGTCAGATCATCAATGTCACGGCTTGGGGTCTGACTTTTCAAAAAAATTAGAAACCTTCAGCCTGACTACCGACTGCATCCCGACTCCCCCGCAGAACTGACCTATCTACTTCAACAGGAGGCTAGCGTTGGCCACACAGATTTTCTCCACAAAAGCCACATCGCCCCCATAGTCAGCTTTCCGTTCAAAGGGCTGGCTAAATTGCCGACTTGGTATCAACTAAAAAAGATAAAATACCAAAACGATCAAGATTGGATTGAAATTATACCGACATAGCCATGATCAGTCGAGAGATATTCGACTTGCCATCGTTTATCAGATAATACGACGTATAAATCCGATCAAAGTCTGGATAATGGATATACGACTTACTATCGTTATCCAAACTAAATACGTTAAAAACTACACGACTAGCAGACCTTACAATCTGCGAAATGGTCAGATTTACGATCTACATTCGGAGATTATTCTATAAACGGACATCACAGACATTTCAGCAAACAAAAATTCTATCTTGAAGAAAAATATTTTCATTCATCATCAGAAAAAAAAGTACAAAATTAGATCGAAGTCTGACTACAAGTATCAGGCTACAAAAAAAATATATAGATAATATAGATACACTGACTAAGCTTCGTCATCGTTCTTTTTTCTGGAGTAGCATCATCAACTTGAATGATTTCGGATCTGGTCGGTGCTTCACCTTGTGTCGGGGTGGCTTCTTCTTCATCAGCACCATCTTCTAATCTCAGAGGGACAATGTTGCTCAAGTCGAGGTTCGAATATAACTTTCTGACCACATCACGGCTATCTTCATATTCGACACAGTACGAAGTGAAGCCACCTTCGAAGATCTCTTCCTTAAACTCTTTCGAGCCTCGAAAATCTTTGACTGCCTGACCCAATGCTTCTTTTGCTGACTCTGCTTCCGCCTTTGCTAAATCAACATCAGCTCGAACAGATGACAATTCTTCTTCAGCCAGTGCCAACTTTTTCAAGTTGGCCCGATGATGCCCACGTTCGGCTTTGAGTTCTTCAATGCACCCATCTCGCTCTCGTCGAAGTCGGTGGAGAGAATATCTCTTGCTCTTGACTTGTGCATCAAGAGCCGAAATAGTCTCATGAGCGATTTAAGTTCGGCCCTCAAACATGCCAAATTATCGGTAAGTCAGAAAACCTCCTCTTGAAGTTTAGCTTCCCGCTTCGCCACCGACTTGAGTTGTTCAAGCATGGCCGCCTTCTCGGCATCAGCAGCTGCCACCTTATTCTTCCACGCACTCCGAATGTCAGCGAACTTTGTGTAGCCGGCCTTTAGATCGAATATGTCGTGGATCAACTGCAGACAAAGGATAAGTCGGTTAAAAAAAATAAAAAAAATAAAAAAAGAAAGAAGGGTTTTACCGAAGAAACTTACCCCAATGATTATCGGGTAAAAGGATGAGAACATCTTGACCACTGACCGCTTCCTCTGATGCTCCCGATCAACCGGAAGAAGGGTCACCTGGCACAGTCGCTTGGCGAATACAGAATTGACCAAAGTTGATTCACCCTCGGGCACTTGGAGGTCGAAGTGCACCGCGTGGCCCTCTGAAGCGGCTTCATCCACCGATGCCACCAGAGCTTTCTCCTGATCTCTTGTCGGTGGCCTCATGTTCAAGAGAGAGGGGAAGCTCGAGCTCGACTGTACCCCGACTGAAGGAGCGACCAATGCAACCACAGATTGCTCGAGTTCTCCTACCTCGGCCCGAACCTCCTCGAATGGCGGGACCATCGATGTTGCTTCAGTAGTCCCCCTTACTGCCCTCTCCTCGGACGGTGCAGCAGGAAGCACTATCGGAGCTGACAGTGCCAAGATAGGTTCGGAACTCGATATCGGTGGGACGTCGGGTTCCACAGACGTCGGGTTCCACAATCGACATCAAAATGCTGGCCAGAGCTGGTGCCTGATGCCTCTTTGACAAATGCGAAGGCCCGACCTCAGATGCTATCCTCTTTTTGGTAGCATGCTGACGAATGTCGACATCCGATAGACGTACTCTTTGCTACATAGCTGTAATTACAATGGAGGTCAGTGCAAGTTAGCAAGCAGGAAGAAAATCAAGAATAACCGATCAATTGTACTATACTATACCTAGACGAGGAATCAAACTAAGACCGACATCATAAAGAGCCTGTTTTGTTACAAGCTCTTTCTGCTTCGGGACCGACATATTTCTCAGCCGATGAAAGTCCTCCTGGTTGTCAACCTCCACTTGACTGTTGTCATTACGACCAGTTCCGGGGTTGCCCCAACGAGAAGGAAAATCTCAGGGAAGGAAAAAAGAGGTGAAGAAAAATTGGTTCTTCCATCCATGAATAGACGATGGAAGATTGGTGATGAATGAAAGACCTTTCCAGAGGTTGAAGAACCACCACCCTCGGACCTTCGGGTGAGGTCGGAGGATGAAGAAAATCTAAAAAAGAGAAGAGAAGGACGAGGGATGGTCGGCAACATCTGACACAATAAGGCAAAGCTGATTATCAGTCAGATCGAATTTGGTGCCAGCTGAGCCGGGCAGAGTCCGTAGTAATCTAAGATATTTTGGATAAATTTTAGAATCAAAAATCAAAGATCCGCTCGAAGATCTTCGACGTAAAAGGCCACCTGACCCGATGGTGGGTTATTTTCCCGACCATCGACCTCAAGGGCGGAAAGTTGAATCTGCTCCGAGATGCAAAACTGCTCCAAAAGCCATTCAACATTCGGTTCTGAAAGTGAAGAAGTCTCCATGTCCGGACTCGATTGGGACTCATCAGTCGGATTCTTCGACCGATCTTCCTGAGAAGGAGAAATCTTAGTCATGAAAATGACTCTAAAGAAGACAAAAACTTCAAGAAAAAAGGACTCCAAAGAAAAGTTAACCTGAGCTAGAGCAACAACCTTGGGTGTAAGGGCAACGATCCGACAGAGTTCCAGTACCAAAAATAAGAAAAAGTGAAGATTTGGCTGAGAGCGATCCTATATATATAGGATCTATCAACGATCGAGATAAAAGCGGTCGAATCAAAGATCTATCAGATGACGACATGTGGCAACATCTGAGCTGACCATGGATCGGACGGTTCGACGCACCTGCCCCAGATTGAACCATGTCATCCCTATCCACGTGAACATCTCTGATCCAATAGCACCCCGACATGTGGCGAAACTATACATGCCAGAATTAAATCCCACGACATCGGTTCACATTCCCGATACGATGCCTGACATCAGATCCTCCTGCCAATATGATAGCTCGAAAACAACAAGATGACTATTTGACCGTACTCCAATGAAAGTGGTGTCAGAGTCGGGATTCGACATGACAGACAATAATTCTTTTCATCCAAGATAATTAACCATGTGACGACGCACGTGATGATTCACCATTGGACTCGAAAGTGGAGGGGCAACTGTTGGAGTAAACCGACCGACCTCCATAAATCGATCGATCTTCGACACACATCGACCGACGTCCGACTCTGACCCACCAAATGAATAGATAATACTGGAAGCGACTACCAACTATATGTCGGCTGAGCAGGCTGACACTGCTTTCAACCGACCGATCGAATCTTCTTTACCGACTTGGTATCGTTAAGCAGCCGATGTTCGAACTCTACAGACAACGGATTACGACTGTTGGTATCTCAAATCTGCTAACGATAGTCAACCCCCGACATTTAGTCTGTCGGCTTATTCAAGTATAGTATAACCATCTCAGACAGTTATCCTACGAATATCATGGCGTAATCCTCGGGGATTGACAACCCATAATGGGATTACAGCCTAATGATTCCACGCCACTAAATACGGGACCATATCTGACGGTTACAACCATTCTTACCTATAAAAAGAGAGGTAAAGCAACAGTAGGGGTAAGCCAATTTTTATACACTGAGCTTTGTCTCCATTCTCATACTACTGTTGTCCAGTCTTCTCCTCTAACTTAGGCATCGGAGGGTCCCCACCGGAGATGACTTCGGTCAGTACGGACTTCATTTTGCAGGTGCTTGTTCCTGACGAACAGACGATGAGAGGATTGGCAGCAATAATAATTAATAATATTTTCATGATAAAATTATCCATTTTATCCCTCTTAGCACTAAAAGTCATTTTGGGCTAAAAAATAGATGAAGAATGTGACTTTTCATCAAGACGTCCTTCTTTATGCAACCATCTTAGTTCTTCTCCAAATCTTAAAAGTTCTTCTTATTTTATCCTTTCCTTATTGTATTTGGTTGCTGCGATTTGGCCATTGTTTTGAAGAAGCTTTAAAATGGCTATAGCTCTTCATTCTTGAAGATTGGATCAACACCAATTATAAAAAGTTGGATAGTTTTTCTCCATTGCAAAATTATAATTCTTAGATTAAATTCATTAATAATTGGTATTACATGTGTGTTATTTTTATTACCTTAACACTAGAAATATTTTTATTTTTTCTTGCTTTCTTAATTTTTTATGTTATGTATTCATTTATTTTAATATGCTCATAATGTAAACAATACAGGCTGGATGAAGAATTTCTTCAAGGTGAGAAGTTTTTTTTGATTTGAATGAACCTCCCGATGATGATAGCTGTGAAAATTTTGAGGAGGTATCAATTGATTTGAGAGATGAAAATTTAGTAAAAAATTATATATGAGCCGTTCATTGGTCAATGCTTTCTAAGCAAAGAAGAAGCTTTTATTTTCTATAGAAATTTTGCCAAAATGAATAGTTTTGCAATTTGAAAGAGGTAGGTTTGTCAACAAGAAATGAACAAAAAAAAAGACATGATTTTTTTTTGTCATCGTGAAGGAAAGCCAAAGTTGAAAATTATTGATTGTCTAAGAAACAACAAAATAAAGAGTCACTTAGATGTGAATACAAAGCATATATGCGAATTACATTAAGAAATCATTTAATACTTTCCTGAGGTATGGCATGTCATTGAATTTATTGCAGATCATAATTATCATTTGTTGTTTTCTGAAGAAGTACATTTTCTTTCATTATACCATAATATTGCTAAAGAAGATGAAGAACACATTCTCTTATTGAAGAAAGGGAATCTTTCGGTTAGGAAAGAATGTGAAATATAGATACCTTTCATTTTTTCTCATGGATATTCATAATTTTTATAATAAAATTTATAGAAAGAATGCAAAAAATGATGCTATGGATCTTTTGTAACATTGCAAACATGCTAAAAATAAAGAGTCTACATTTCAATATACTTTTATATTGGATGATGAAAGAAAATTAAAGCATATCTTTTTGTCCTCAACTCATTATTTTAATTGGTATCATGTTGTTGCTTTTGACACCATATATAGGGTGAACTCTTATAACATGCCTTTTGATGTCTTTGCTGGTGATAATAATCATGGAAAGATGGTATTATTTGGCTATACACTTCTACTCAACGAAACTGCAAATGCATTTCAATAGTTAATGAAGGTAACATAGCAAGTTTTTCCCTTTGACTTTTAAGTATACACTCTAGTGTTCTTTTATATATATTTTATTTATTTGAATTTAATTGATAGAATTTTATATTGTTGATAAAGAAACCATCTAGGATAATACTGATGGATCAAGATCCATGGATGACAGAGGCAATTGCAAAAGAAATGCCATCCATGAAATACAATTTTTGTATATGACACATAATAGCTAAATTTAGCAATTGGTTTACATCAATTCTTCAAAATTAATATTTAAATTGATGCACTGATTTCTATAAATTATACAAGTTAGACACTCCTGAAGAATTTGAGCATCAATGGTATTTAATGATTGCACAATATAACTTGTTCATAAACAAGCATATAAATGGTTTATACCAAAGTAAGCACTTTTGGGTGCCAACTTACTTTCGTGACTATTTCTTTAGTGGTATGAAAACTACGGGAAGATCAGAAAGCATAAATATATTTATAAAGCAATTTGCCACTTCCCACACAAGCTTAACCTAATTTGTTAAACTGATAGGTTTGCTTCATTTAACATGATAAAAATTTAAATCATAGTTAAGAAATTTTTTTTTGCATATTATATGTTTGTTTTTTCTATGCTATTTTGAAACTTCTTTTTTATTTGACATGTGAATTATAGGTTGATCTTGCCATTGAAGACATCAAGGTAGCACAATTATATGATACTATATTGGAGAAATATAAGGGATCTTCTTTGAGAGCTATTTCACCGTTACAATAGCAAGCAAATGATACTTTAACACCCTTTGCTTTTAAGAAATTTCAGGAAGAGTTTGGAAGAGCAGTTCAGTATATGGTTCATGAAGAGAATAATATGGAGTTCATGATGCAACACCATAAACAAATTCACAATCAAAAGCACAGAGATCTATAGATTGGCGAGATGGCCATTTGTAGTTGCAAGCATTTTGAATTTGAGGTGATTCTTTGTCAACATCACATATCAAGTATTTTTCTCCATAAAGATTATTTTGAAGTCCCTTCCAATTGTAAGAATCCATGGCATCGCTCAACCCACTGCACAACTCAACCTACTGCGCTATTCTGATACCAATCTCTACCTTAGTGTGCCTAAGCCTTGGCACACCTAGCAACATCATCCTGCACGATCCCGTTGTCGCTGCACACTTCGATAGCCCCTTGTGCAAACCTTGCCACCGCCATCCTTTTTTAGCTTTTAAGCGCTCCTTTGGAGATTTTTGGGATGACTGCCTCCACTGCTGAAGACTCTTGACTTGCTCTTTGGCACCACCCTGAAAATTATAGACTTCCTTCTGCTAGGCAGCTACATCACTTGCCTTAGACTTCTCGAGAGACCACAGCATTCCTATACCGGCACTCGCTACATACCTTGACACAGCCTCCTTAGAAAAATGACTCTCCACCTGCACACTCCGCTCCACCTAGAATTGTGCAACACTGGCATTGGTGCTAGGATATCGGTCCTCCCCTTGCACCCTTCCACTCTGAACTTGTGCCAAATCCCTCTTCATCTGTGAAGCCACCTCTACCCTGTGCTTTACTTGAACCTGAAGTCCACGTGATGCTGCAGAAGTACCCGAGGCCAACCATCCAACGCTGCACTGCTGGGCCTGCCACTGTATCTTGATCACCGTCACTTCTCCTTCAGACCCTCCGTACTCCGTGGATTCTTCCAAAGTTGTCTTGGATACACCGCACCTCGTGGGCTCCTCCGAAATCCAAGAGCTTATCCAACTCTTCACCTTCAATGACTGAATCCTAAGAGACTCCATTTTGGCACTTTATTCTCTTCTGCTTCTGTACCAACCGTCGCTTCAGCTTCACCTAGAGTAATTGTAGCTCAAACCCTATCCTAGGCTCAAACCTGTCTATCTCAATCCGAGGCTCGCTACAACCTCCTCATAGGTATCTAGATCCTCTCTTGCTGCAAACAAGCCATCTGACACTATTTTTCCAGAGTCATAGTTCTTCGATATCTGCACATCCCGCATAGAATCTTGCTGTGTATCACCATTGCTGATGCTAGAAACTGGCTCTATCTTTGCACCCCTAGACTCTGAACCTATATCAAACCATCCTCCACTCATGGAGGCACCTTTGGTCGATGCTCTATCTGAATCATGACTCCTCTTGATGCTCCTGTAGAAGATAAATCTGATCCAAAATCAATCGTCCAATCCAGTCCTGCTGAACCTCCTGCTGAACCTCCACCATCGCTGCTGCCGTTTCGAACATTTCGCACACTACAGACACCTACGAAACCATCAAAAGACCTCCTCTTCTTGAACCAGCTGCAACACTCTGTAGATCAGCCATCTCCATCCCTCCAAGACTTCATAAATCCCCACTCTGATCGAACCACTAAATGCATCCTTGACTACTTTCCTATCTTCCTACGTCTGAAGGTTGCAGTCAATTCTTCAGCTTTTCCTCGACCATTACCTCTTGGGTGAACTCTCCTCATTCACCGAACAACCCCCATGCTGCCCTTCTCCCTAGAGATTCTTATCGCCTAACCACCATATACTCCAATCTTTCCTCCAAGACCGCCTCCAACCAAAGTTGGATCAACGAATCATGCACCTAAACCTTTCACCTTGAAAAATATCCCTTCCCTTCAATCCTTTCAGCCTCCACCTTCAACCCACTGCTCCTGATTGACCAAACCATAGGAAAAAAAATATAAGTTGATATGAGACATACCATGGAATAGATGTGCAGATTTTTGATTTTACCTTGTATGTCTTCTCTTTCCTTTCCATGCTCCATCAGACTCTGATATCAATTATAAGGACCTATGGCATCGCTCAACCTGCTGTGCAACTCAACCTGCTACACTGCTCTGATATCATGTTAAAACCCCTGATCTTATGTATGAACCTAAGGAGACCTGCGATAGATCCGATCTCTCTAAAGGCAGCAAATACCAGCACCAATCACTAGGTGCTAGATGGGGCACCTCCCTCCTCCCATCCCTAGGGCATCTAGGGCTTGAGGGAGGCGCCCTCCACTCTAAGGTTTCTTTAAGAAACCTGGGGCAGCAACCCTAAACAGAAAGAGAGAGAGAGAGAGGAGATTGAGGGAGAAAAGATCTTGTATTTCACACCCTGTGTAAAATTCTAATACAACCTATGTAAATATATACATAGCTAATAGGCTTGACTAAAAACTCCCCCAGCTAACCCATTCATGAAAATATTCATCGAGCCCATATACATCCATATCTCGTATGCTCTCATCTCTTGGACTTAATTTTAGTCCAAACCCTTGGTTAGCCCCCTTAAGACCTATCAAACCAAGCCTTAAGAATCCTAGGATCAAATCTGAACCTAGATCCAAACAAAAAATTCATACAGCTCTACCCACGATATTGAGTCAGCTTATCCGCGACTGAGTCAACTCAGATAGGTATTTAGTCGACTTACCTGCGTACTGTGCCACAGCCTTTCAAGAAACTCCTTTCTGTTTGCCTAAGATATAGTTAACCCAGACAGGGACTGGATCGACCGTCCTATGTCTTAGTTGATCCAGTCTCAATCTGAGCCGACTAACACTCTAAATCTACTTGTTCCTTTGCAGCTTCAGCTTTGACTCTGGTTTCTTGCTCCACCTTATGTCTTCAGATCTCCAGAGCACCAACCAAGCCTCTCGAAGTTTTGAATATCCGGACCTTAAGTCTGCGGAGAGCTATGCATCACCTCCACTCTATGATCACTCCCGTCCTAGCCCTAGGACCACACATGCCCTAATCTTCTGGAGCCAACACCCTAACTTCTCCTGTGGCCTCCCAAGACTTGGGAGCACCACACCAACTCCTACACCAGCTACTTACTATGCCATGAAGAATTTCAAAATATACAAAAATTTTTAGTACCTAATGATGAAGTGTTAGTAGATGTTGAAGCATAACCTGATAATATAATAATCCTATAATTGATGTAGCTAGCTTTGTTCACTGTCCTTCAGCATCAAAGACAAAGAGACAACCTAAGCAAAAACGATTGAAAGGTGGAAAAGAACTAGAAAAAGAAGTGAAAACTTATAGACTTTACAAGGATGTTGGCCATAATACTGTTACGTATCCAGAGAAAGAGAATATTAATGAGAATCATGCTATTATAAGAGATGGTGCTAATAAGTGAAAAAGGTGTTTTAGATTATGGTGATTTGAATCATATTTTTTCCTTGAAATTTTAGAGTGGACATATGTAATGCGTTAACATTTTGTATCATACATCACTCATTTTAAAATTCAATGAAATGTTCTTTCTTAATCAAGATTTGTGTTATGATAAATATGATGATTTACTTTTGTCAGAAAGATGTTAAAGAATATGATAAATATCTAGAATGTGCCATTAAATTTGAATATATAGATAGAATTATACTTCATGGTATTTTTTCCTCTTGAATATATAGATAATATGTATTCAACTCAAAGAACCATAAAGGAAAGTCATGTTTGCATCAACCGCCAGTTTTCAATTTTTCCTCAACTTTTTAGTCCAAAATAGCTTTTAGCTCCAAGAGAGATAAAAGGGATAGTTTTGTTATAAAAATGTTATTAATTATCTTCTTATTATTCGGCTAAAGTCCACCTAGTTAGGTGGATTGTTAATGCTTCTTATCTGGTGCCTTTTGGGTATAGAAAAACCCATTTGATTATACCATGAAAACTAATTTAGATGGCAGAATTTAAGAGGCTAGCATGAAATTCCATGCAGATCTTTTGTCAGCAAAACGCGAGGCAGTCCAAAGGAGCGGTCTTATCTTCATTCATATTCTCTTCGTTTCTCCAGGGAGGCATCAAAGTCAGGTTCGTGCAGCCTTCCAAGTGGAACTCATTCAGAGTATTAATTTTCAGATGCCGTAAGCGGAAGAATTCGGGCAGGTCGTCTAACGGAAATCCTGAAGCAATTGCTGGGCGGTGGGGAATCACGAATGGAACACGCAACTTTATGCGATCCAATTTTCTTCCGGATACGTCTGCGAGGGATCCAATGCTAGAAATTCCGATCCCCTTTCCTCGAAGCCCAGATGATCATTATCTCGACGTTCGGACCACATCTCCGTAGGGCGATAGCTTGCTGGGCGCTGTTCTTCCCAGGATATTCCCGTCAAGGTCAACTATGTCCGTCGTTGCGGTTGCAAGCCACGCTTGGTCGGTGGAGACGGTTCGCGTGGATCGTAGTAATTTTGTGGTTTTTTTTTTTTGTGAGTAGCAGCAACGACGCCATGGGATTTTCTTTGCACCCTCTTTACGCGGAGAGAAGGGACTCCGTCGCGTGGTGTTTTAAATTAGCTATTGATATGCCTTGGAAGAGCTCCTAGTCGTAGTGGAAATAAAAGTTCACCGTATGACCTATGTTGAGAGCGCATGAAGATATTCAAATTCTCTCCTTACATATTATGCACGTACGGTAAATCCACATGGATGAGATATACGGACATAACACATGGACGTAACAACCGAATTGTTACAGGGCAATTAGGGTGTGTCCATCTCGACAATGAGCATCACTATCATCTATATAAATAACATCCATGGAATCTATTAGGGTAGATTCTCGTCGTTTAGCCGACTACCAAGTTTTCTCGACCCTGAGCCAACTGTAGGAGCTATACCTACTAAGCTACTGCCACTCAATCCGACTCGGATTGACGAGTCTCGTCCGACAGGGTCGACGTTGGCCATCATTATGGATACCCAGCCGACTAAAGATAGCTCACCCCTGATCGGCACGAAGCCGACTAGAGTTAACGTGCCGCCCACGGTCACTTACACTCAGCGGCGCTCGGCCTGTAACCGACTTCATAGTCGACGCACGGCCGACTATGCCAGTTGACGATGGGACACCTCGATGGCTTTATTTTGCGGACTATGACAATGCGGGTCTTTACCAACTAAGCTAAGCACCAAACATAGCCACCACGACATCCTGACAGGCCACATCAAGGTCATATTACTCAGATGCCATATCCTGGTTGGCTAGCTGTGCGCTATAATGGGATGCTACGAATTCATTAAATGCGCCCAAAGGGTCATTTATTATATCCCACGTGTGGTAGCATCCATCGCCTTCTCCATTATGAATAGAAGGCACGCTCGCCGTTAGCATTTAAAGACGCCATGTGGCACTATGAGGCACCATATGATAGGACATGATTGACATGATTATCTGTCCTCTCACCATTCATTTTGCTCTCTCTATAAATCGAGATAAGCAGAGACTCCTTCAGATACGCACACTACTTCGCAACCCAGAGATTCTATCCTTCTTTTTTCTTAAGCCAATTCACTGACTTGACCATCGGAGGGTCCTTGCCGAAGCCACCTCTGGTGAGACTTATTTTGCAAGTTCTTCTTTGGTGCCGAGCGAAACCCAGTACCATATTTTTTTGATCAACCTCACTGCCCTCAGTATTGACCTTGACTGTATGCACCTTCTCCGACGATGGCACATCATCTTCTAGCCCTCCCACCGCCTGCCGACAAGCACAGCTCCTAGTCGGCTCTAAGCCGACTACCAATTACCTACCAGAGAAAGGCCGCAACAGTTTGGCACCCCGGGTAAAGAGAGCATCAAGCAAAGAAAAATCTTCTCTCTCAATAACCTCCATGGCTAAGACAAGGGCACAGAATATTTTTGCTGGTTCTATTCGATGCTTGTCACGGCGTGACACACCTTCGATGATACATGGAGAGCTGAGTGCTCCACGACCATCGGTGATGGTAGATCCTAGGTTTGCCGCCCTCGTGCAGTAGGTGAAAAATCAGGTGGAGGCTGTCTAAGGTCTCCAACAACACAGCAACAATAGTGGCTGGAAAAGGTCGCACCATGTGATGCGCCTTCCAAGCACAGCCACCGATCGTGATCTCCAACCTGCCACTCTACGTGGCACTCCCACCGAGCAAGTTCTCCACCTGTCGGACGGCCACTACGTTCGGAGTCTCGATGCGCTTCACATGCCGATTTCGGTGACCACCAATCTCCACATTCCTCTCGACAAACTTAGCACAAGGGAAAGAAGCCATGATCTCCATCGAGATCTTCTTTTTCTGGAGAAGATTCTACTCCAGGCTACTCGTGGCATCCTGATGTGTCATAATAATAGCTAGACAGGTATGATCGAAAATTGAAGGAGATAGATCATCGTCTGGAATGGCTCCAGACCAACCAACGAGATCCGAACAATGAGTTTAGAGTCAGTACGAGTGCACCTTTCTCAAGATGGATCCTCGACGAACCGATTCTTAGTCAGATCAAAATATCATAAATTGAGCCGTACGATGGCTCCACTGACCCACTAGATCATCTTGAGAGCTACAAAGCTCTCATGCTTCTACAAGGGACATCTAATGCCCTTCTTTGCATTGCTTTTCCGATTACACTTTGAAAAATTATACGAACATGGTACTCGGGGTTGCAGTCTGAAAGCATCAACTTTTTTGAGCAGTTTGAGCAACTGTTCGTGGCATACTTCGACATGAATTGGAGAGTGCCTAGAACCATTAACAGCCTCTTCTCTATCCAACAGTAGGATAGAGAAACTTTGTGGGAGTTTGTGGCATGTTTCAACACCGCCACCCTGGAAGTCAAGGACCTCGATGAGGCGATGGCCATCGCGGCAATGAAACGGAGATTTTGAAACTCCAAGTTCACCTACTCTCTGGACAAGGCTCTTCCTCGGTTCTACATTGAACTCCTCGAGCATGCGCAAAAGCACATCCACGCCGAAGAAGCCGTGACTAACCGACGTCAATTCGAGAGAAAGGGCCAAAAAAAGAAGGCAAGGAAAGAAGGAGGCTTCAAGGAGCCTAGTCAGATTTGCATCGAGAAGGAGGCTCCACATTTTCGACTAAGCCAGAAGCCCAAAAATTTTGTGGGTAGGTATGACTCCTACACCTCTCTGACTACTTTTCGATCATAGATTCTTATAGAGATAGAAGAAGAGAAGTTTCTTCACCGACCCCCATCGATGAAGATGAAATCTTATGATCGAAAGTGCTACTGCCACTTCCATCATGACCATGGACATGACACAGAGGAGTGTCACCAACTGAAGAACGAGATCAAGAACCTGATAAGGAGGGGATATCTCGAAAAGTATATGCGGGAGCAACCACGCAGCTACCCTCTGATCTACCTCATTCGAAATTCAAGGAAGAGACTCATGTCCAACCGACAGTGGACGTGATTAACATGATCTCAGCGAGACCGCGACCTCGGGGGGCAGACGATTGTGAAAGCACTTCCAAGCACCAGCAGACCGACAACGATATCGTCTTTGTCGAAGCGGATTTGCGAGAAGTCCAGACTCCCCACAATGATACTGTAGTTGTATCAATGACGATCGCTAACTATGATGTAAAAAGATGTCTTGTAGATAATGAAAATTTTGCTAACGTAATTTTCTATGATTGCTTCTTCCAAATGGGATGACTTTCCATAAAACTTCTCAAACCAGTCAATGTTCCTCTAGTCGTTCGCCTCAACTTTCTCATAGCTCGGCTCCCATCTGCCTACAACGTCAGCTTAGGATGGTCCGGATTGAATGCACTTTGATATCTTGCGATGTTGTCATTAGAATACCGTGGTTATCAAATTAAATTCAACTTCAATAAAAAATTAAAAATATATAAAAAGTAACAAGTCGGATCGAATCCATAAAGAAGGCAGTGCTTTGATTTAAAATCTTTGATTTTATAAAAAAATAAAATTTTGAAAAAAATAATTTAAGTCAAAAAATAAAAATTAAAAATATAAAAAATAAATCAGATATTAAGATTTACTAACTAGATCCTAACTTCTACTTGTAATAAAAATAAAAGAAAAAAATTTAAAGTACATAAAAATAAATTGATACTAAGATCTACTAACTAGACTTAGCATCTACTTGCAATAAAAATAAATAATAAAAATTTAAAATATAAAAAAAATAAATTTTATATTAATTAAAATTAAAATTTATTTATATAAAATTTAAAATAATAATAAAATAAAATAAAATTATAACAAAGATCTAAAGTTGATCGGTACAGCCTCGTCGGAAAGATGGTTGATAACCTCCCCTTCTTTCATACTCCATAGATCAAATTGGCTTCTCTCCTTCTTCTCCTTGGATTCTTAAAATTTTTTTAATTTTTTTTTTATTTTTTTTATTTTTTTATTATTTTTCTCTATCTTTTTTCTTATTCCCGAACTCCTCTTTTTATAGATGAATTTTTTTCTTTTGTCCAGTAGAAAACAGAGTCCTAAAATCTCTCAAAATGTGTCCAACCCATGTCTTGAATTTCTGACCATCGAATCGCATTTGGACGCACGAGATCACATAAAAAAATCAAAGATCAGGCCTTATTATAATCAGGATCACTGTCAGTCATTGGATCAGTCATTGGATCGATTTCTGGACTGTTGATCAGTGCAAAAGATCTTCAGTTCTCAGTCGGATTCAATATCATCCGTCAGATTGCGTGATGGATTGATTCTGGACCATCGGATGGCACCAAAAATTCTCTTTAATTTTAGTTCTCAGTCGGTAACCAACCACAACCATTCGATCTTACTTCAAACTGATTTGGGCCATTGGATCGTGCAAATGCTGTGGGCCATCTGTTGGATCTGTACCCTAGAAGTCAATTGTTGGCTGACATATTATGTAATTCTAGGATTTAAACTTATACTTATAATCTTTTTATTATCAATAAAGAGCTTTTTCATTCCAATCATATTTGTGTCCATAATTTATCTTAGAAATTAACAAAGATAATTTTTGTATATTCTTAAAGAGTTAAGAATTTGAGATATATATTAATTAGTGATTAATTTTTAAATACTTTCGATCAAAGGATCATCACGAAGGACAGTGATCAATTTATTTGAGATCAATGTACGGTTCACCTTCTTTGTGAGCAGATGAGTCTCGGGTCTGCGGTGAAAGACACTAGGGTGAAGGTGCGGGTGGTTGTTAGAGAACAACTTGCACTGAGCATGAGCAACACAAGAACCACATGGATATCTACTCACTCATCAATGGCCTTCTCGATGCTGCAATGGTGTGAGTGATCCTTTGATTTACGGTGCCATTGGCTATTCGTAGCAAGACTACTGAGTTTGACTGCACATTTTCTTGGTCTCTAGCTGTTGGTGCAAAAATCTGCTTGCGCCGGAGAAGCTGGAGTTGGGGAAGCCGCGGTCGCCGTCGGAACCTGCAAAGGAAGTCTAAACCGGAGGTGGGGTTGCTCCGGCAAGACCCTCCGATGCTCAAGTCAGTTCTCTGCCTCAACAAGAATGGAGTGCTCGAACGGAGAATTTAGCAGAGTTTTGAGATAAGAAATGAGCTTATAGAATAACGTATCTGGGTCTCCCTTTTTATAGGCGAAGGTGGTAACGGATTGATGGCGACGTTTGTAACTGCCTGGTAGTAGGCCGCTCATAGTCAGGAGGAATCTATTGCGAAGAGTAGTGGAGTAGACCCGTGGCCATCACTGGGGCGTGCCACGTGGAATCTGCCGCGGGAAGTGGGGCACGGATGCTGTCGCATCTTGCCGTGCGATATCCGTTGCAGGAGGTGGAGCAGGATCGCGGCCGTTTATCATGGCATGTCAGGTAGTAATGGAGCCGCGTGGGCGTGGGATCCGTCGCAAGGAGTGGAGCAGTGTTGCGACCGTTACTGCGGCCTGTCAGGGAGTGATGGAGCTGCGCGAAGTCTGCAGCAGGAAGTGGAGCAGGATCGTGGCCGTGATCGTGGCCTGGGAGTGCAGATCTGCTGGCTGAAGCTCGGCAGCGGTCGGGGTCCGGCCCCCGTAGGGGTCTGGGCGGAGTCCTCCTTGCGATTGGGGTCGTGGGTGGCGCCCGGCTCCCGTGGGAGTCCGAGTGAATCCCCTGCAATCAAAATCAGATACAGAGTCCGGCTCCCGTAGGAGTCCGGACATGGCTTACCAGCAGCTGACGTTGTGGACGGAGCCCGGCTCCCGTAGGAGTCCGGACGGAGTCCGGACACGGTCTGTCTGTAGACGTCAGAGTTGAGGACGGAGTCCGGCTCCCGTAGGAGTCCGGACGGAGTCCGCTTGCGGTTGACGTTGTCGGTAGAGTCCGGCTCTCGTAGGAGTCCGGATGAAGGCTGCTTGTAGCTGTTGGAGTTGAGGATGGAGCCCGGTTCCCGTAGGAGTCCGGGCGGAGTCCGCTTGCGGTTGACGTTGTCGGCGGAGTCCGGCTCCCGTAGGAGTCCGGACGAAGGCTGCTTGCAGCTGTTGGAGTTGAGGATGGAGCCCGGCTCCCGTAGGAGTCCGGGCAGAGTTTCCCTGCAATTAAAGTCAAAGGAGAGGTCCGGCTCCCGTAAGAGTCCGGACGGGGGCTTACCAGCGATTGGAGTTGAGGATGGAGCCCGGCTCCCGTAGGAGTCCGGGCGGAGTCCGTTTGCGGTTGACGTTGTCGGCGGAGTCCGGCTCCCGTAGGAGTCCGGACGAAGGCTGCTTGCAGCTGTTGGAATCGTCGGTGACGGAGCCCGGCTCCCGTAGGAGTCCGGGCGGAGTCATCATGTAGTTGATTCTGCTGAGAACTTCGGCTGTGAGTATTTTATACCCAACACCAGTCCCCCTACTTCAGAGTTTGAATTTCAAACGAAGAAAGTACAGAGAGAGATGGGCACAGCCGAAACCATCCCTTCGAATCCTGCGCACTACCGCCTCCAGATATTTTGGCATTTAATGTGCGCGTGCCGGAGTCTTTTCGAATTGGAGCGGTACGAGGGGACGCTTCAAAATTCCCGCAGGTACACTGGTCTAGGTACGACGCAATTATAATCCTGCCAACCGTCAGCCGCTTTTAGCCGCCTGCCAGAGGGGAGTGGGACACGTGTCGGATGCGGACTGGCCTGGGAGATTCGCGATCATTATGGCATCGGATCCCAGGGTCTATTTAAACCCGTCTTCCCACCTTTGGGCGTCCTACTCCGTTCCTGAGTTCTCACCAGCGTCTGTCTTCTCTTCGAGAGCCCTGTTTCAGTGAGCGTCTTCTCGAGCCGTAGGCGTCTTCCGTCCCTCAGGTCCCTCAGAGTGATATAGGTTAGTGCCAACCTTCTTCTCATCACCTAGGGATTTCATTTCTGCCACTATCTTTCTTGCATCCCTCCGAGTTAGTCTGTGGTCTCTCGTTCCCCTGTCGGTCCGTCTTCTTAGGGTCCTTTAGATTCCCCCTTCGAAACTACTCAAAATGTCCTCTGGCTCTTCTGCTCCCTGCAGTTCTGAGAGCTCTTCCGCCTCAAACCCTCAGGTTCCCGTCTCTGTAGACGAACCTGCATCTGGGGTCGGGCCCCGCCCGATTTTCGCACCGGGCACCATTCCGTGTTCTTTGACCTCGGAGGAACTCCTTCTGATAAGGGTTCAGTATGGAGTTCCTCCGGAGTACGACTTGAAACTGCTAGGCCCTTCTGACCGGACCAGTAATCCTCCACCTGGCCGCTTCTGTTTGTACCAGGAAGCGTTCCGTGCCGGACTCCGGCTTCCGCTTTCTTCTTTTGTTGCCGCCCTCTTCCGTTTCTTAGACATCTCCTTGGCTTCCGTGGCCCCAAATTCTTTTAGGTTTTTGATAGGATTTCTCTCCCTCTGCCACGTAGTCGAGGTCCAGCCGTCTCTCTCCTTGTTTAGGCATTTTTATACCTTCAAGCGCCATCCTTCGGCGAAGGATTGGTGGTACTTCTCCCCCCAGTTCGGTAAGAAAGGGTTGCTGAAAGGTGCTCCTTCTTCAATCCACAATTGGAAGGAGAAATACCTCTTCGTCCACTGCCCGACCCTGGAACTGGGCCTGCCCCCTTAGGGCTCTCTGAGGGATTCTGTCCGTCGGGCTCCCAGTCTGGGGGAGGACGACCTCCAGGCCGCCCAAAAGCTTCTAACTTATCCTGCTCCTTCCTTCCTAATCTTCTGAGGGAGCAGCTTCTTTTCAACGTCGGCCTGAGCCCCCAGGATGCAGCGAGTATTCATCTTATCTTTTCTTTTCTTGCATTTCTTCTCTTCTTCTCTTTACCTCTTTTTTCTTCCCTTTCTCTTTCTTCTCTTCTTTTTCTTCTTCTCTCTTCTTTTTTTTTTTTTTTTTTTAACTTCTGACTCTTGATTGATTTGGTGTTGCTTCTTTTTCCCCTTTTTCTTCTCTTTTTTAGGAATGGACGCCGAAGCAGTGCGGATGCTCGCCAGGGGCATGAGGGCCCAGAAGAGAAAGGGCGCTGGGACCTCCGGATCGGTGAAGAGGGCCAGGACGGAGGAGACGAGCCTGGCTGCGCCCGTCCAGGCGACCCCGGCCATCGACATTCCCTCAGACGTCGAGCCAGTGGCCCCCCGGGCCTCCTCGAGGAGCCCGCTGACTGGGGCCCCCGCTCTGGGGGTTCGCCCCACGGAGGCACCCACCGTGGGGAGGAGGAGGAAATCGGTGGCTCGCAGGGCGAGTAGCCTCCGAATTGCTGCAGACGAGTCCCTCTGCTCCGAGGAGGGGTCGGAGAATCCTTTCAATGATAGAGACCTGATCAGGCGGCTGATCGACGGCTGCATTCTATCTGACGTCGTGGAGAGGATCGACCGCGCCGACCCTGAGCAGCGGGCTTGGGACTCTTTGGGGTCCTTCCTTGAGGTAAGCGGATCTTTATTTACACGGCTACTTGGCCTTTGTTCTCATTCCCCAGCCGTCCTTGCAGATTGGGCACCAGCTCTTCGCCTATATCGAGGCAGTGAGCCATGCGAGGAGGGACGTCCTTCAGGCGGAGGGACGCTGCCAGGCCGAGGTTGCTCGCCTCCAAGCAAAGACGGCCGAAGTCGCCGCCCTCCAGGAGGCCCTGGAAAGGGAGAAGCAGGCCCGGGAGGAGGAGAGGTAGATCTTGGAGGAATCGGTGAGGAAGGCAGAGGCCGAGGTCGCCCACTTCGTCGAGCAAACTCCGGTCCTAATCTCGGAGGCCAGAGCCCTTGCGGTGGAGAAATTCAAGGCCTCCGTGGAGATGAGGGACTTGAACGTCCAATTCGGCCAGGAGGCATTCACCAAGGGGTTCGATCTTTGCCAAGAGAAGGTAGCCAGCAAATTCTCCGAGCTCGACCTCGGCTTCCTTGAGGAGTCTGAAGATGAGGCCGGTCCCTCGTCGGCCGCCACTGCTGTCGCAACCCCCGCACCGAGTTCTCCACCCCCCGCCCCTGAGGTCTGAGACCTCGGATCTTTGTACTTTTACTTCGTCGTAATTTTTCTTTTCCGTTTGTCTTCTTCAAAAATCATTCAATAAAGTCGAATTTCTTGTTGTGGATGGCTTCTCCTTCCCTCTTCTCCTTCTTTCTGCTTTTCTTCTTGCAATGAGTCGTTCTTTGACGCTTTTACCTTCTGATGGCAGTGTCCTGCAGAAGCACTCCCCTTGCTCCTGGGGGTCCCACTGAAATCGACGATCCAGCGGTTGAAAAAGGAGGTCCTTCACCTGACGAAGAAGTTGAAGAAGACGGAAGGCGAGCTCCGCAAATCGAGAGAAGGCCATTTTGAAGCCGCCGCTGAGGCCGCCCACTTTCGGAGTCTCCACGTGAAGGCGATCATGGATTACAGCCGGAGGAAGGCGGACTTCGCAAAGGAACTCGAGGAATGCAAGAAAAGCACCAGCGATCGAATTTGGGCTCAAGAAGCCAGGATCAGCGCTCTTAAGGTGGAACTGTCAGCTGCGAAGAGGAAGATCGGCCAGCTGGAAGAAAATTCATCCCGGCTTTTGGCCCGGGTCGATGATGAACAGAAATGGTCACAGAAGGTCTCCGACCTTCAGATGCAGCTTCAAGACGTCGAGATGAGCTGCGACGTGCAGCGACCTAGCTGGCGCAGGCAGGTGGAAGAGTATAAAAGGAGATTCCGGATGGCGGCCGACGAAGTCGTTCATCTCCAGAGGCAGCTGGCTAACAGGGCGCAGCTTACTTCCGCCCAAGATTCTGAAGAGCTCCAAGCCCTAAGAGGCACTGTTGAGGGGATTTCTGTCTCCCTCAGGGAGAAGACAGTCGAGCTGCAACAAGTGAAGATCCAACTGGCACTTGAGCGGCGGGCCGTCGCGGATGCGGAGGCGGAGTCTGAAGTTTTGAGGAAGAGGCATCGAGAGGCGGAGGCTGAGAGCCAGCAACTTCGTCGGGCGCTCCAGGACGCGCTGCGGAAGAGGGAAGAGCTAGAAGGAGAAATAGAGAATCTGAGGCAGTCCTGGTTGAGGGACGGAATAGATAACCCTAGGTCGGAGGGAGAAGGGCCTCCTTAGAGTCTTTTTTGTCTTTCTGTCTTATCATGTAGTTACTTCCTTTTTGTCATTTTGCCCTTCTTTCCTCGGCCTTCCTGGCTTTGTAGTGTGTATATCGGAAATGGAATAAAATGAGCGTTTTGCGTTACCTCATCCGCGTGCTACACTAATATCGCTGTCTGCCGAACCTTTCTTGCCATTTGACTTGCCTGATGTAGACGTTGTTGGGAGGGGGCTTTTTCCTTTCATCTGATCTTGTTAGCTGGCCAGGTTTCGCCACCATTAACCCTTGCTGCAGAAGTCATGGATGGAGCCCGACTCTCGTAGGAGTCTGGCTGAAGCCTTTCTTGTAGGCGGAACCCGGCTCCCGTAGGAGTCCGGGTGAAGTCTTCCTTGTAGGAGGAACCCGGCTCCCGTAGGAGTCTGGGTGAAGTCTTCCTTGTAGGCGGAACCCGGCTCCCGTAGGAGTCCGGGTGAAGTCTTCCTTGTAGGCGGAACCCAGCTCCGTAGGAGTCCGGGTGAAGTCTTCCTTGTAGGCGGAACCCGGCTCCCGTAGGAGTCCGGGTGAAGTCTTCCTTGTAGGCGGAACCCGGCTCCCGTAGGAGTCCGGGTGAAGTCTTCCTTGTAGGCAAAATCCGACTCCCGTAGGAGTCCGGGTGAAGTCTTCCTTGTAGGCGGAACCCAGCTCCGTAGGAGTCCGGGTGAAGTCTTCCTTGTAGGCGGAACCCGGCTCCCGTAGGAGTCCGGGTGAAGTCTTCCTTGTAGGCGGAACCCGGCTCCCGTAGGAGTCCGGGTGAAGTCTTCCTTGTAGGCGGAACCCGACTCCCGTAGGAGTCCGGGTGAAGCTTTCCTTGTAGGCGGAACCCGGCTCCCGTAGGAGTCCGGGTGAAGTCTTCCTTTGCATCGTGAATGGAACCCGGCTCCAGTAGGAGTCCGGGCCTTCCATTTTGCTAGAGCTGGTGTGAGGTACTCCTCTCGTTACCAGCCTGGCTGTGGGGGCGCGTTAGGGCGCTGTAAGGCCTCTCCCCCCATCCGGTCTAAAAGAACCGGGCCTTCGACTTTGCTCATGTCGGGACGAGGTTCTCCTCCTGTTCCTGACATGGCTGTGGGGGCACATTAGGGCGTTGTAAGGCCTCTCCCCCCATCCGGTCTAAAAGAACCGGGCCTTTGACTTTGCTCAAGTTAGGGCGAGGTTCTCCTCCTGTCCCTAACAGGACTGTGGGGGCACATATGGGCGTTGTAAGGCCTCTCCTCCCATCCGGTCTAAAAAAAATCGGGCCTTCGACTTTGCTCATGTCAGGACGAGGTTCTCCTCCTGTTCCTGACATGGCTGTGGGGACACATTAGGGCGTTGTAAGGCCTCTCCCCCCATCCGGTCTAAAAGAACTGGGCCTTTAACTTTACTCATATCAGGACGAGGTTCTCCTCCTGTTCCTGACATGGCTTTATTTTTGGAGGGATCATATCCAGTCATAATAAATCCACGCCAGGTGGGAAGAGCACGTTAAGTAGAAAGAAAATTAGATTCAAGGTGAAATCGTATGTGATACATTTACAGTTTTTTCGCTCCTCCTTGAGGCCCTCCGGTGATGGAGTCGATGGTCCCGATGGGAGGCCGGTCTCTGGGTTGCTCCTCCCTTCTCTGCGGTTCAGGCTGTGGAAGGGCCCTTGGCCGGTCTCCTCTACCCTCAGGCCTGCGGTGGATGAACCTGTCGAGTCGACCTCGCCGAATGAGCTCCTCGATCTCGTCCTGGAGCTGGATGCATTCCTCTGTGTCGTGACCGTGGTCGCGGTGGTAGAGGCAGAACTTGTTGGGGTTGCGCTTCCCGGGGTGTGTGCGCATCTTCTCCGGCCTAGGGAGCTGCTCCCTGACCTCCATCAATACCTGGGCCTTCGAGGCGTTGAGGGGGGCGTAGTTGTGGAATCTCCCTGGTGGGAAACCCCGTCGAACCCCACGGTCTGGGCTTCTCTGTCTGCGTGCCCGGGGTGGAGTATGGGCACGCTTATGTCCGGGAGGGGATCGAGAACGCGGCCGGGCTTCCTTTGGCCTTTTCTCAACTGCGGGCTTACTCGAATCTCCCGCTTGCCGCTCCCTTGCTGTCTCTTCGTCCTTCATTTTGAAGGCTTCTTCCGCTCGGGCGTATCCTTCAGCCCGAGCCACTAAATCGATAAAATCCCTGGGGTACTTCTTCTCCAGGGAGAACAAAAGATCATTCTTCTGAAGGCCACCTTTCAGGGCAGCCATGGCAACTGATTGGTCCAAGTTCCGGACCTCCAACGCCGCGATGTTAAAGCGGTTGACGTAGGCCCGTATGGACTCCCCTTCCCTCTGCTTGATGTTGATGAGGGACTCCGAACCCTTCTGGGGGCGTCGGTTGCTGACAAAATAGGCCATAAATTGGTGGCTCATTTGATCGAAGGAAAAGATGGTACCCGACTTTAAGGCCGAGTACCAGTTTCTCGCTGCTCCCTTCAAAGTAGACGGGAAAGCCCGGCATAAGATGGCGTCAGGAGCACCGTGAAGCAGCATCATCGTCCGGAAGGCCTCCAGATGATCAACCGGGTCCGAAGTCCCGTCGTAGCTTTCGAACTGGGAAAGCTTGAAGTTTGGCGGGATCGGTTCCTGCATGATCATTTGAGAGAAGGGAGGGTCAGTACAAATATCCTCACCATAAGCGGGGGGCGCGTGGCGGAGTTCTTCAATCCGTCGGTTCATCTCCTGGAGCCTCCGGTCCAGGAAATTCTCTCGACTTCGAGTCTCAAGGGTCCTCTGGCAGAGCGGGGGCAGGGATCTTCCAGGGGTGGAGTCGTGGTCCGATTGAGGGCTCTCTACCCTCGGATTTGTTTTCTCGAGAAGGACAGGGCGGCTGGCCCAGGTGGCCCGCCCCACCGCCGGATTCTGACATTCCAGAGATGCCCTTTTCGGGTGCGCCGACGCCTGCGGTTGCTGTGGCTGCATTGCTTGCACAGCTTCGATGAGGCCTCTGACCTACTGTGCCAGTAAGTCAAATTGCTTCGCACCGACCGCCGCCGCTGGAGGAGGAGGAGGAGGCTGAGAAACAGGAGGGGAGGCCGGAGCCTAAGATCTGGCCGTGGAGGCCGTGGACCGTCATGTGGACGCCTTGCGTGGAGGCATCGAGCGTGGATCTCGTGGGAGAAAATTAGGAATGGGTGTCGGAGAGACGATCGGAGGCGGCTCCTTTGAACACTCCTTTAAGAATAAGGGTACTGCGAAGACACGCGCCCTCCTTATAGCGCCAATCCTGTTGGTGCAAAAATCTGCTTGCGCCGGAGAAGCTGGAGTTGGGGAAGCCGCGGTCGCCGTCGGAACCTGCAAAGGAAGTCTAAACCGGAGGTGGGGTTGCTCCGGCAAGACCCTCCGACGCTCAAGTCAGTTCTCTGCCTCAACAAGAATGGAGTGCTCGAACGGAGAATTTAGCAGAGTTTTGAGATAAGAAATGAGCTTATAGAATAACGTATCTGGGTCGCCCTTTTTATAGGCGGAGGAGGTAACGGATTGATGGTGATGTTTGTAACCGCCTGATAGTGGGCCGCTCATAGTCAGGAAGAATCTACTGCGAAGAGTAGTGGAGTAGACCCGTGGCCATCACTGGGGCGTGCCACGTGGAATCTGTCGCGGGAAGTGGGGTGCGGATGCTGTCGCATCTTGCCGTGCGATATCCGTTGCAGGAGGTGGAGCAGGATCGCGGCCGTTTATCGTGGCCTGTCAGGTAGTAATGGAGCCGCGTGGGCGTGGGATCCATCGCAGGGAGTGGAGCAGTGTTGCGATCGTTACTGCGGCCTGTCAGGGAGTGATGGAGCTGCGCGGAGTCCACCGCAGGAAGTGGAGCAGGATCGTGGCCGTGATTGTGGCCTGGGAGTGTAGATCTGCTGGCTGAAGCTCGGTAGCGGTCGGGGTCCGGCCCCCGTAGGGGTCTGGGCGGAGTCCTCCTTGCGATTGGGGTCGTGGGTGGCGCCCGGCTCCCGTGGGAGTCCGGGTGAATCCCCTGCAATCAAAATCAGATATAGAGTCCGGCTCCCGTAGGAGTCCGGACATGGCTTACCAGCAGCTGACGTTGTGGACGGAGCCCGGCTCCCGTAGGAGTCCGAACGGAGTCCGGACACGGTCTGTCTGTTGACGTCGGAGTTGAGGATGGAGTCCGACTCCCGTAGGAGTCCGGATGGAGTCCGCTTGCAGTTGACGTTGTCGGCGGAGTCCGGCTCCCGTAGGAGTCCGGACGAATGCTGCTTGCAGCTGTTGGAGTTGAGGATGGAGCCCGATTCCCATAGGAGTCCGGGTGGAGTCCGCTTGCGGTTGACGTTGTCGGCGGAGTCCGGCTTCCGTAGGAGTCCAGACGAAGGCTGCTTGCAGCTGTTGGAGTTGAGGATGGAGCCCGGCTCCCATAGGAGTCCGGGCGGAGTTTCCCTGCAATTAAAGTCAAAGGAGAGGTCCGGCTCTCGTAGGAGTCCGGACGGGGGCTTACCAGTGATTGGAGTTGAGGATGGAGCCCGGCTCCCGTAGGAGTCCGGGCGGAGTCCGTTTGCGGTTGACGTTGTCGGCGGAGTCCGGCTCCCGTAGGAGTCCGGACGAAGGCTGCTTGCAGCTGTTGGAATCGTCGGTGACGGAGCCCGGCTCCCGTAGGAGTCCGGGCGGAGTCGTCATGTAGTTGATTCTGCTGAGGACTTCGGCTGTGGGTATTTTATACCCAACACCAGCCATTCGGATCCTTGTGTATATTGACTTTAATAGATTCAGGTTCGCCATTTGAAATAGGATGTACCTAGATGGAATCTATCGATCTTAATAGAAAAAGAAAAATTCTATACGATTTGTAAAACTGAGTTCAGAAAATTTTTGGCCAAAGTAAATATGAATACTGAAAAAGAATTTTCACGAGATTCATAAATGAGTTCGAGTCGAGCCAATCTAGTATATGACTGACGATGGGATCTGATGAGTTCTTTATAACCTCCGTCAAGTCGGAACTCACGATAGAAGGATTAAATCATACAAAAATTACATCTAGATATTCATACTTTCATTCTATTAGGTTGTCACCACATACTGCTAGGTATCACTGATGGATTGTGAGACTTATCGGACATCATCTTAACGATCGATGACCCTTGAAGAGTAAAATTAAAAATATTTCAATCCGTCAAAAAGAGTTTCGATAATATTGTAATGGAGATTATAATATATCTCACTACCAGATAGAATGAAACTTATAGGATCCTATATTAAAGAATTTAATCTCGAATTTGCCAATTGGGCTTATGAAGTTTCAATTGGGTTAGAGTTTATTAAAATTCTATTAGGTTTATGAGAACCATACTAGTACATAGTTAAACCTAATTCTTCTCGAAACTTTGATTTGATCGAGTCTATAGTCTTGAACTTAATCTAAATCTATTTGGATTTAACTGGGCTCTTAATTGTAAGCCCAAAAAGATTTGAGTTGAAGGAAAGAGGGAGGCACAATCTTCTCTTTTTGGCAAGATCGAGGGATGCCAACCCTCTGGATTTGGCAAGTGGGGCTGTCCCCCTTCTCATGTGTGGCGTGGAGAAAAGAGAGGTGGGGCCATGCCCCTTTCTTATTTGATTAGAAATCCTATTTTAAGGCACCAATAGTTGGCGCCCCAACTATCTGACATGTATTTTTTAGATGCCTCTTGTACATGCTTAAAGGACCTGATCATATACCATTTATATCTGATTTTAATTAAAATAAATTAGATTAAAAAGGTAGAAGATTCTTATGAGATAAGGATCTACCATTTTAAGATAAATGGGTTCCTATTTTGTGTCTGGGTAATGCCTATATAAAGGGTATATCTCTAGGATTTTTAGGTAATTGATTTTTGATGAAAAATCTCTCTCTCTCTCTCCCTTCTCCACGCCTTCTTTCCCCCTCTCTTCTCTTCCATGCCCAAGAGTTGGGCGTCCCCTTTTTCCACATGCCAAGAGGTGCTGCTTTGTCTTCAAAGGTGAAGATCGAAGAGAAGAAGAAGGTTGCTAATCAAGGAGTTGATCTTGCAATTCAGATCAAGGCATTGATCAAAGTGTTCAAGATTAAGATTCTTCTTGAGAAGAAAAATCTTCTATGAGAAGAATTAGTTCGAGATCGATCTCAGTGGATATCCATAGAGATCGGACACATGTGCAGCTTGAGCATCTATGAATCTATGATCATCAGAAGCGGTGAACATCTATCTATGCCAAGATAAGAAGATCTGATCTTATATTTATATCTAAATTTTAAATTGTATAGATGTATTTTTTTCTGAGCTTGGGTAGGATTAGATTTGATCTATTACATATGGGGGTTAAAGGGTTTAATCCGTTATATTTTCGCTGTATTTTTTAAAAAATTTAAAATCTACATATGCTGCTTACTCAATTTTTTAACAGTGGTATCAGAGCTACAGATTTTTGAAAACATATATGATCTAGTTTTTAGATTAGATCTGAAAGTTTTAATGATTTAAAATCAATTTTGTGCTGATATAAGGTTATCCTGGTATAGGATTTACCCTCTATATTGCAAATATTGTCCTAGCACAAGATTGATCGATTTTAAAAATTATTTTTAAAATAATTAAATTAAATATTTCAAATTTAAAAATTAATATATATGATATGTTTAATTTGAGTTTAGATCTGAAAATAGAATGATTAAAAATTTACATCAAACTGATATAAGATTTGTTGTGATCCAGGTGGTGTGCCCAAGGCCCAGGGGACCAAGGCTAAGGCCAAGGTCCATCATTCATGAGGGATTCATTGAGGCTCTAGGGCTAGTTGGGCCCTAGGTTGAAAGGCTGTGGGCCTTTCAGGTTTTTGAGGTCTAGGTTATGTGGGCCTCAAGGGACCAACTCTTTATGGACCAGGTCTGGGCCCAGGATAGGTGAGATTAGATCGAGTCATGGGTGTACATGGGCTTGGGTTAACCTAATCTCTCATAGAGTTGGTCAAGGGAGTTTTGGGTTTGGGTCACTTGACCCTGCGTTTATATATACATGTACTGTGTATAGGTTTGATTAAGTCAAAAAAATACAGAATTCTTTCTCTCAAGTCTCTCTCTCTTTTCTCCCTCTCTCTTCAGCCATTCTCCATGCCCCAAGAGTAAGAAACCCTAGGGTTTCTTGCCGCCAGGTCCCAAAAAGGAAAGAAAAGCAAGGAGGCGCTAGCCCCTTCCCCCTTGCAGCCGCCAGCCATTTTCTTCTCTCCCTCTCTTGCAGCCACCCAAGCATCAGGTCCAGGACTTAGAATCTCTTAAGAAGAGGTTGATACAAGTCTCTTTCAGATCTGAAGTTGATCTGAGGTCGTTTGAGGTGCGGGTGAGATCTCCATCAACAGATCTACAGGAAAGACTGCAGCAAGACAGATCTGCAAGGTCTGTCTCCATCTATTTTTTCCCTATCTAGAATACCCTGATTTGAGATCTACAAATTGAAAGACCTCGATCCAGGTCTGATCTGGTTGGGTACCAGATCTTGGATTTTTTAGAGGTGATCTTAGAGGTGTTCTTCATCTGGAACGAAAGCCTGACGAAGAAGATAGCAACCAGACTGATTTCATCAAGGGCCTTCAATCGAGTCCAGAAGTCTCCAGATTTGTTCGTTGCTGGTTCTGCTGCACTCAAGATCCGTGGGAGGAGCCGAGATCATGCTCCAATAGTTGGTATCAGAGCCACGATGATGAGGAAGTGGTTCCAAGTGCGAGAAGTTGAAGATCCCAAGTGCTGAAAATTTTCAACAAGGTACCATCAAGGTATATACTACACTTCTTGATTTTATATTGCTTGTTTGGCTTGGATCCAATCATGGGCAGTAATATGAAGGTCGATGTCGAAAAGTTTGATGGCAAAAAAAATTTTTTCATGTGAAAAATTTGGGTGGAGGATCTTCTGGTGCAAGCAGATCTGGATCAGGCTTTGGATGAGAAGCTTGAGGGAATGACAGATAAACAGTAGGCATCGTTGGAGAAGAAAGCATGCTCGATGATCAGAGGATGTTTGGCGGATGCGGTGTTGTATTCGGTGCTGGAAGAAAAGACCCCGAAGGGCCTTTGGTCGAAGTTGCACACCATATATATGGGGAAGAATATGTGCAACAAGCTGATGCTGAAGAAGAGGTTGTACAGTCTTCGGATGCAGGAGGGATCTGATGTGATTGGCCACATTCAGAGATTTGACCTGTTGTGCACGGAGTTGATTAATATCGGGGTGAAGCTAGATGAGGAGGATAAGTTCCTGTTGCTTTTGTGTTCACTGCCAGGATCATATGACTCTTTGGTGACTACACTACTCTACGGCAAGGAGACTCTAGAATATGAGGACATGGTCTCGGTGCTGAGGTCTAATGAGCAAATGGAAAAGTTGACCAGAGATCGGGCTCCCCAGGAGGGTTTGGCAGTAGGGGAGAGGACAGGTAGAGGCAGAGGCAGAAGCAAGTCCAGGGGGCGGTCCAAGTCCAGGAAGGGAAAGAAAGAGATGAAATGCTTCAAGTGCAATAAGTTCGAGCACTTCAAGCGAGAATGTCCACTATGGAAGAGCAAGAAGGGAGAAAGAAGTGGCTCAGAATCAGTGAGTGCAGTTGCTGGGCAGCAGGTGGAGGATGATCTACTCGTGGTATCAGATGGTCACAGGCATTACACAGAGGAGTGGACACTAGACTCTGCGTGCTCACATCACTACACACCACACAGGTCTTGGTTTGCGACATACACCAAAATAGATGAGGGATCAGTGACTCTAGGCGACAATCATCCTTGCAAGGTGGCTAGAATAGGGACAGTTAGGGTGAGGATGTTTGATGGGATTGTGAGGACATTGACAAATGTAAAACACATCATGGAGCTGGAAAAGAATCTGGTGTCACTAGGCTACTTGGAGTGTAGTGGATACAGCTTCAGCAGTAGGGCTAGAAGCAGAGTACTGAACATCTCCAATGGAGCTATGGTAGTGATGAGAGGCAGGAGGTTGGACAATAACCTCTATCGCATGGAGGGATCTGTGGTGACCGGAGAGTCTGATGCAGCAGCTGCAGCACAGGACCAGGAGGGGGCTTACAGGATGTGGCACTACCGCCTAGGCCACATGGGTGACAAGGGGCTGAGGAAGTTGAGCAGGAGAGGACTCATCTCTGATCTGGAGGATGGTGCTACAGGGGAGATCTGTGAGCCTTGCCAGATGGAAAAGTAGAGGAGAGTTCAGTTCAACATCAATACAGCCCGCAGTGCAGCCCCTCTAGAGTTAGTACACACGGATGTGTGGGGACCAGCCCCAGTTTTAGCTAGGAATGGGGCCAGATACTTCATGATCCTAATTGATGATTTCTCAAGAAAACTCTGGATTTACTTCATGAGAGAGAAGTCAGAGGTCTTCACCAAGTTCAAGATCTGGAGAGCTGTGGTGGAGAAGGAGCAGGGAAGGAGCGTGAAGTGTCTGAGGTGAGACAATGGCGGAGAGTACACCAGCAGAGAGTTTCAGGACTACTGTGAGGAGTGTGGGATCAGGAGATACTTCTCAGTTAAGGAGACTCCACAACAAAATGGGGTGGCCAAGAGGATGAACAGAACACTTCTGAAAAAGACATGATGCGTGAGGCTGCAGGCAGGGCTTCCAAAGGAGTTCTGGGTTGACACAGTTGACGCAGCGGGTTACTTGGTCAATCGGTCACCTCACACCAGGTTGGATGGCAGGCTTCCAGAGGAGGTGTGGTCTGGGAGGACAGTTGGGCTGGGCCATCTACGGGTATTTGGGTGCACGGCCTATGTGCACATTGGAGCTGGTGAGTGGAGCAAGCTAGACGCCAGATCACGCAAGATGATGTTTCTAGGCTATCCGCGAGGAGTTAAGGGATACAGGTTGTGGGATCCCTTGGAAAAGAAGGTCATCATTAGTCGGGATGTGACTTTTGATGAGGAGTCAGTCCTACAGAGGCGAGCAGGCATGGAGGAGCAGCAAGAGCAGGAGGAGGTCCAGCAGGGTGCTACTGGACAACTTACCTCTTTGATTTTGCCTCTTGCAGGTACTACGGGAGGACATGACATTTAGGTGGAGAACCTACCTAAGGTATCTCCACAGGTGGAGAGGACTCGGACGGATGATTGAGGTGGAGAGATCCAGCAAGAGCGAGCTGGACTGAGGACTGATATCGGTGTTGCCCTACACAAGCCCAAGAGAACCATCAGGCAACCAGACCGATATGGCTTCGAGGAGATACTGTCATATGCCCTGGTGATAGTGAATGGAGACCCATATACGTATCAGGAGGCTATTGAGAGCCAGGACAGAGAGCGATGGGTCCAGACGATGTTCGAGGAGATGCAGTCTCTCCACCAGAACCAGACGTGGCGATTGGTGCAGTTACCACAGGGGAAGAGGCCCATTGGTTGCAAATGGGTCTACAGTCGCAAGGAAGGGCCTTCAGAGTAGGAAGGTATCAGATTCAAGGTGAGGTTAGTGGCCAAGGGATACTCCCAGAAGGAAGGCATCGACTTCAGCGAGGTCTTCTCTCCCATCGTCAGACATACTTCCATCAGAGTGTTGCTGAGCATTGTAGCAGCTCAGGATTTAGAGCTGGAGTAGATGGATGTCAAGATGGCGTTCCTCCATGGGCATTTGGAGGAGAGGATTTACATGGAGCAGCCACCCGATTTCAGGGATCTGGATCAGAGGGAAAGGTTTGTTTGTTGCAGAAGTCGCTATACAGGCTGAAGTAGTCACCGAGGCAATGGTACAAGTAGTTCGACTCCTATGTGCGCAGCATTGAACTTTTCAGGTGTGAGTTTGATCCCTATGTTTATGTTCAGTCTCTTGAGGATGGTTCTAGGGTGTTCTTACTCTTGTATGTGAATGACATGCTTATAGCATGCAAGAGTAGGAAGGTTGTGCATGATCTGAAGGCATCCTTATCTCGGGAGTTTGAGATGAAGGATTTGGGCCCTGCAAGGAAGATCCTAAGCATGGAGATTTTCAGAGACCGAGCCCAGAGGGTGCTGCATCTATCTCAGGGGGGCTACATACAGAAGGTCTTAGAGAGGTTCGGGATGAAGGGAGCAAAGCCGGTGGAGCTGCCACTTGCCAATCACTTCAGACTCTCAAAGACCATGGCGCCACAGATTGAGGTGGAGGCTCAGAAGATGGAGACGGTCCCTTATGCTTCAGGAGTTGGAAGCTTGATGTATGCGATGGTCTGTTGTTGGCCAGACATCACTCATGCAGTGAGTCAGGTTAGCAGGTTCATGGCGCAGCCTGGCAGGGAGCACTGGAGAGCTCTGAAGTGGATATTCAGATACCTGACAGATTCAGTTGGAGTTGGCATCTGCTACGGATAGCGAGGAGGTGCAGTGGGATACTCTGACATATCCAGGGAGGCTCAGGAGCTGATTGGCGGTTATGTAGATGTAGACTTTGATGGAGATGTGGATACCCGGAGGTCTACGACAGGCTTCATCTTTAGCCTATATGGAGGTCCTATTTCTTGGAGATCATGTCTGCAGCCTATCACGGCCCTATCTACTACAGAGGTGGAGTACATCGGGCTGACAGAAGCAGCTAAGGAGATAATTTGGCTGAAGAATTTGTTGACGGAGATGGGTCTTACTCAGGAGGCCATTAGAGTGCACTGTGACAGCCAGAGTGCACTTCTATTAGCACAGAACTCAGTCTATCATGCAAGGACAAAGCACATCGACATTCGGTATCATCGAAACAGGAAGCTTATGGAGGATGGCGAGGTGGAGCTGGTAAAGGTACACACCAAGGAGAACCCAGCTGATGTACTTACGAAGGTACTTTCACGGGACAGCTTTCAGAGATGTGTTGAGCTGATGCGGCTGATGGACAGAGTGGAGCTGGTTGAGGCCTTGGGACACCAAGGTGGAGATTGTTGTGATCTAGGTGGTGTGCCCAAGGCCCAGGGGACCAAGGCTAAGGCCAAGGTCCATCATTCATGAGGGATTCATGGAGGCTCTAGAGCTAGTTGGGCCCTAGGTTGAAAGGCTGTGGGCCTTTCGGGTTCTTGAGGTCTAGGTTATGTGGGCCTCAAGGGACCAACTCTTTATGGACCAGGTCTGGGCCCAGGATAGGTGAGATTAGGTCGAGTCATGGGTGTACATGGGCTTGGGTTAACCTAATCTCCCATAGAGTTGGTCAAGAGAGTTTTGGGTTTGGGTCACTTGACCCTGTGTTTATATATACATGTACTGTGTATAGGTTTGATTAAGCCAAGAAAATACAGAACTCTTTCTCTTAAGTCTCTCTCTCTTTTCTCTCTCTCTCCAGCCATTCTCCATGCCCCAGGAGCAAGAAACCCTAGGGTTTCTTGCCACCAAGTCCCAAAAAGGAAAGAAAAGCAAGGAGGCGCTAGCCCCTTCCCCCTTGCAGCCGCCAGCCATTTTCTTCTCTCCTTCTCTTGCAGCCATCCAAGCATCAGGTCCAGGATCTGAAATCTCTTGAGAAGAGGTTGATACAAGTCTTTCTCAGATCTGGAGTTGATCTGAGGTCGTTTGAGGCACGGGTGAGATCTCCATCAACAGATCTACAGGAAAGGCTGTAGCAGGACAGATCTGCAAGGTCTGTCTCCATCTACCTTCTTCTCTATTTAGAATATCCTGATTTGAGATCTATGAATTGAAAGATCTCGATCCAGGGCTGATCTAGTTGGGTACCAGATCTTGAATTTTTTAGAGGTGATCTTAGAGGCGTTCTTCATCTGGAACGAAAGACTGACGAAGAAGACAACAACCAAGCTGATTTCGTCAAGGGCCTTCAATCGAGTCCAGAAATCTCCAGATTTGTTCGTTGCTGGTTCCGCTACACCCAAGGTCCATGGGAGAAGCTGGGATTGTACTCCAACAAGGTTATCTTAATATAGAGTTTATCCTTCATATTGTAAAGGTTGTCCTAGTTTGATGTGAATCAATTTTTGAAAAGATATTTTTAAAATATTTTAATCATTATTTTAGATCTGATTTTACATATATTTGATATGTGTAAATTTAGTTTTAGATCTAAAATTTGATGTATATGCAATGTATTTTTATTTAGATCTGAAACTACATATATTTGATATATAAAACTAGGTTTAGATATGAAATAATTTCAAGATCATAAGCCACTAATTGCATGCAATGAAATATAATATAAAAATTATTTTTAGATCTAAAATTATGTTATTGCATATGGATATGGGATGAATAAATTAGGTCTAAATGATCAAACTACAATTAGGATCTAATTGATTAGATCAGGATTGAACCTCATTTTCGATTTTGAGCAGTTGATTAAATCTAATCGATGAATGATTAGGATTAGATCAAAGAAGCTCAAAATCGAGTTTAGTTGTAGTTGGTTGCATCAATTCATATTTTGATATATCTTGATTGACTCAAGATCGAATTTGGCTCAATGATTTAGACCCGTTTCAATAGGTTAATCTAATCGATTTTAATTGATCAATTTGATGTCTAAGGCAAGTATCTAGATGGTGGTTATTTAATTGGTTCCATTATCTGACCTGATCAATTTTGATTGGTGTCTAAGAAAAGCAACAGGAAACCCCCATGCATCTTAACTTACCTGATCATATTGGGAGATTTAGTTTCGTGTTAGGTTACTTATTGACTCGAGTTTACCTATGTCTCACCCATGCCGACTAGGCTAGTTAGACATATTGATGTGCTGACCTAATTTAATTAGTCGGATATCAGATATGCTAATTTAGAAGAAACCTAAACTAAAATCTCTTCATTAAATATTCAGTCTACAGATCTTCCATCATTGTAGAGATGCAGATGCCTTCCTGATATTGATCATTCTCGACTGGTTACAGTGGTTCGGTTGCATCAAGAAGGTACAATCACTTTATTGATATTTGATATTCTGGGTTAGAGATGGGGTTGGACCCAATAACTGTTAGGTGAGGGTTCCAATGACAGTTTTACGCTTGCTGGTGAACGATGGGTTTGACTTAACTAAGAAATGTATCAATAACTATTAGGTGATGCCACAGGACTTAGAGACCAAGTCCACTACATCTTACTTAGTAAAGTAATGGATAAAGTATTGTCCACTCATTGGTCTGTACTCACCAATAACTGTTAGGTGAAGGTATATAGATTAATGAGACCGCAGTACCTATTTGACACCGATTGCGTATAGATTTTCATTTTTCCATCCGTAGAGTGTAGGAGATTCAAAGAAATAATGAGAGCTTTTATTTGTTTTTAAAGTTTCTAGAACAAACAATCTTATAAGTACAAAAAAAATTGATCAGAAACTATTCTCTCTACAGATAACCATGTCGAGTTCAAACCCCTTAGCCCGAATCCTCAATGTAAGTAGGTTGACTGGCATAAATTGTAAAGACTGGCTCTGGAATCTGAGAATTGTTCTCAATTTCGAAAAGCTTACCCATGTCCTAGACCAAGAAGCATCTGTGTTACCTGCTCATCCATCTGCTGATCAATGAGCTACACTTGAGAAGTGGATGGATGAAGATAACAAGGTGAAGTGCTACATTTTAGTGTCCATATTCAATGATCTTCAGTAATAGCATGAAGATATGAGGACTGTCAAAGAAATGCTGGTTCACCTGCAAGAGTTGTATGGTGAACAAAATCGCACAGCTCACTTTGAGATCTCCCAGAGACTTTTTAGAATGAAGATGCATGATGGGCAGTCTATTAATGATCGTTGTTTGACAATGATCAAGGATATAGAGGAGCTTCAAAAGCTCAGAATAAACATAGATAAATAACTGCAGGTGGATCTGATCCTCCAATTTTTTTCTGATTCATATATACAGTTCATCATGAACTACTATATGAATAAGATCGATGCTACTTTGTCAGAGTTATTGAATAAGCTAGTGACTGCAGAGGGTACTTTAAAGAGTTCAAGGGATACAGTTCTAGCTGTGGAGCAGATTTTCTTCAAAAAAAAATCTTTTTTCAAGAAGAAAAAAAAAGCCCGTGAAGAAGCAAAAGAATGAGATCAAGCCCAAGAAGCAGGTTCCTAAGAAGGCCGATGATAAAAAAAAGTATTTCCATCGCAACATCGACGGCTACTGAAAAAGAAACTGTCCGACCTACCTAATGACTGTCAAGAATAGAAAGAAGGATGAGCCTTTTGAAGGTACATCTGAAATGCTCGTTATTGAAACTAATCTAATGATTTTCTCTTCTTCTAGTTGGATTCTTGATTCTGGTTCATGTGCTCATTTGTGCACTTCAATGCGGGATCTTGAAGAAGTAAGGGGGCTGAGAGAAGGTGAGATCACTCTTCAGGTCGACAATGAAGCAAGGGTTGCTGCTATGGCCATCGAAACCTACCCTCGCGACTACCATTAGGATTTAGTTTGCTTTTGAAAGACTGTTATTATGTACCTATAGCCAGTAAAAATTTGATTTCTATCTCTGTACTGGCACAGGATAATTATAATTTTTATTTCAATAAAGATATGTGTTCTATTTATTTTGAAAATAAACTTATAGCACATGCTTTCTTGATTGACGGTCTTTACTATTTGCATGCCGATGCAAGTGTAAATATTAACGAGTAAATAGTGAATGCCATAGGGTCTAAGAGACCTAGAGATAGGATCAGCCAAAAGTATCTGTGGCACCTTAGGCTAGGCCATATTAGAGAAGACAGACTCAACAAATTGGAGAAAGATGATCTTCTTGGACCACTGACTTTCGAGTCTTTTCCAGTCTGTGAATCATGTTTTCAAGAAAAAATGGCCAAGCTGCCTTTTATGGGGCAAGGAGAAAAGGCCACTGAGATATTAGCCCTGGTACATACTGATGTGCATGGTCCATTCGATGTACAAGCCAGAGGTGGCGATATCTACTTCATAAATTTTATCGATGATTTTTCATGGTATAGATTTGTGTATCTGATGCATTGAAAGTCTGAAGCTTTTGAAAAATTTATAGAGTTCAGACATTAAGTAGAATAACAGATCGAAAAACCCATAAGATTCTTCGATCAGATCAAGGAGGAGAATCCCTTAGTAAAAAATTTTGGTTCTATCTCAAAGATAATGGCATAGTCTCATAGTAGATATCTCCAGGAATACTTCAACTCAATGGGGTATCCAAAAGAAGGAATCAGATCCTATTAGATATGGTCCGATCCATGATGAGCTTCACAGATCTTCCTAACTTTCTCTGAGGACATGCTTTGCTTACTGTGATTCATCTTTTGAATCAGATTCTCTCTAAATCTGTTCCTACCACACCATATGAATTATGGCATGGTAAGAAGTCAACTCTTAGATATCTCAAGATTTGGAGATGTCCGGTCCATGTCAAGCGACAGCAGGCAAACAAATTAGAGGCTAGGTCCTTTAGGGTTCATTTTATAGGGTATCCTAAGAAAACTATAGGATACTACTTTTATCTTTTTGAGGATCATAATATGATTGTGAGCTGTCATGCCGTATTCTTGAAAAAAGAGTTTATCCAATATGGAGGTAGTGGGAGGAAGATTGATCTCGAAGAGAAAGTCTCTGAAGAACATCGAGTCCAAAAATTTGAACCCAATAATGAGCCAGTAGATGTGATACATCCTCCATCTCGTAGATCAAGTAGGATCTCCCGTCCTCCTAAAAGATACTTATGTATTCTTACAGAGAATTTAGAGAAAGCATTCTTTATGGGAGATAGGGACATTAGGAATGATCCCAAAACCTACGATGAGGTAATGTTATATATAGACTCCAAAAAATAGATAGAAGCGATGAAGTCAGAAATTGATCCATGCATTCCAACCAGGTTTGGTCCTTAATAGATCCACCTGGAGATATTATATCTATTGGATGTAAGTGAATTTACAAAAAAAAGATTGGGTCGGATGGTAAGATAGAGACCTATAAAGCAAAGCTAGTCGCAAAAGGTTATAGTCAACGTGAAGGCATCGACTATCATAAAATCTTTTCATCTATAGCCATGCTGAAATCCATCTGTACTCTGCTTGCCATTGCAACATTTTATGATTATAAAATTTGACAGATGGATATGAAAACTACCTCCCTAAATAGATATCTTGAGAAAGATATCTATATGGAGTAGTCTCTAGATTTCACATCCAATGATAGTGATCACAAAGTCTGCAAACTACAAAAATTCATATATGGACTTAAGCAAGCATCTTGGAGTTGGAATACTTACTTCAATGATGTAATCAAAATATTTGATTTCATCAAAAATGAGGAGGAGCCGTGTGTGTACAAAAAGATCAATGAGAGCATTATCATATTTTTCATACCGTACGTAGATAATATCCTCCTGATTGAAAATAATATTCTCATACTGACATCGGTCAAAATATGGTTCGAAAGAGTTCGCTATGAAAGATCTAGAAGAAGCTTTCTACATTCTTGATATAAAGGTCTATAGAGATAGATCTAAGAGAATGATAGGACTCTCACAGCACATATACATAGAAAAGATGTTGAAGAGGCTCAGCATGAAAAACTCTAAGAGGGATCTTTTGCCCCTTAGACATGGCATTGATCTCTCCAAGAAGATGTGCTCTAAAATACCTGAGGAAATCTAGTGCATGAGCAAGATTTCTTATGCTTCGACAATATGGAGCCTCATGTATACCATGTTATGTACACGTCCTGATATAGCACTTGCCGTAAGTATCATGAGTAGATATCAGGCAAATTCAGGTGAAGAACACTGGATTGTTGTTAAAAATATCCTTAAGTACTTAAGAAGGACTAAAAATTTGATGTTGGTCTTTGATGGAGGATCGGAGCTGAAAATTAAGAGATACATCGATTCAGACTTTATGGCTGATGTCGATGATAGAAAGACTACATCGGAGTGTATCTTCTTGTGTAATGGTGGTGCGATTAGCTGAAAGAGTTTCAAGCAGTCGATCATTGCAGATTCGATCATGGAAGCTGAGTACATCGTCATCTCTGAAATTGCTAAGGAAGTCTTTTGATTCAAGAAGTTTGTTGCGAATTTGAGTGTGATGCCATCAGATGCCATTGCACTGCACTATGACAACAATAGTGCCATAACTCTCGTTAAGAGGCCAAGATCTCACCAGAAGTCCAAGTACATAGAACGACAGTTTCATATCATACATGAATACCTTGAGAAGAAGTTTGTCGAGGTGCAGAGAGTCGACTCCATGCTGCATGTGGCAGACCTGCTAACCAAGCCTCTCAGCTAGTAGAAGATCGAAGCTCACCTTGAGATGATGGGTCTTAGGTATATAGCCAATTAACTTTAGGTCAAATGGGAGTTTGTTGGATTTGTATCCTAGAAACTAATTGTTGGCTGATACATTATGTAATTCTAGGGTCTAAACTTGTACTAGTAATCTTTTTATTATCAATAAAGAGCTTATTCATTCCAATCATATTTATGTTCATGATTTATCCTAAAAATTAACAAAGATAATTTTTGTATATTCTTAAAGAGTTAAGAATTTGAGACATACATTAATTAGTGGTTAATTTCTAAATGCTCCCGATCAAAGGATCGTCACGAAGGACAGTGACCAATCCATTTGAGATCGATGCATGGTTCACCTCCCTTATAGGCAGATGAGTCTCGATTCTGCAGTGTAGAGATACTGAGGTGAAAATACGGATGGTTGTTAGAGAACAACTTGCACTGAGCGTGACCAACACAAGAATCACATGGATGTTTACCCACTCATCAATGATCTTCTCGATGCTGCAGTGGTGTAAGTGATCCTTTGACCTGAGGTGCCCTTGACTATTCGTAGCGAGGCTACTAGGTTTGACTACATATTTTCTTGGTCTCTAACCATTCGGATCCTTGCTGTGTATGTTGGCTTTAGTAGATTTAGGTTCATTATTTGGAGTAAAATGCACCTAGATAGAATCTATCGATCTTGGTAGAAAAGGAGAAATTCTATACGATTTGCGAGACTGAGTTCAGAAAGTCTTTGATCAAAGCAAGTGTGAATACTAGAAAAGAGTTTCCACGAGATTTACAAATGAACTCGAGTTGAGTCAATTTAGCATATGACTGACGATGGAATTTGACGAGCTCTTCATGACCTCTGTCAAGTCGGAACTCACGAAAAAAAGATTGAATCATACGATAACTGCACCTAGAGATTTGTATTTTTATTCTACTAGATTGCAACTGCTAGGTATCACTGGTGGATTGTGAGACTCATCGGACATCATCTTGATGATCGATAGTCCTCGAAAAGTAGAATTAAAAATATTTCAATCCATCGAAAAGAGTTTCGATGATATTATGATGAAGATAACAATATATCTCATTACCAGATAGAATGGAATCTATGGGGTCATACATTAAGGGATTTAATCTCAAATTTGTCAATTGGACTTTTGAAGTTTTAATTGGATTAGAGATTATTGAAATCCTATTAGGTTTATGAGAACCATGCTAGTACATGATTAAATCTAATTCTACTCGGAACTTCGATTTGAATGAGTCCATAGCCTTGAACCTAACCTAAATCTATTTGAATTTAATTGGGCTCTTAATTGTGAGCCCAAGAAGATTTGATTAAGTGAATTATTTGACATAATTATCCTAATATTATCTCTTCTTTATCTCCTAATTATCTCTAAGTGTGTATGTGGAATTGAAGAAAAGAGGGAGGCACAATTTTCTCTTTTTGGCAAGACCAGGGGGTGCCAACCCCCTGGATTTGGCAAGTGGGGCTCGCCCCCTTCTCATGTGTGGCGTGGAGGAGAGAGAGGTGGGGCCACACCCCTTTCTTATTTGGTTAGAAACCCTATTGTGGGGTGCCAAGAGTTGGTGCCCCAACTACCTAATATATATTTCTTGGTTGCCTCTTATATATGCTTAAAGAGGCTGATCATATACTATTTATATCTAATTTTAATTGAAATAAATCAGATTAAAAAGATAGAAGATTCTTATGTGATGAAGATCTACCTTTTTAAGATAAATGGGTTCTTATTTTGTATCAGGGTAGTGCTTATATAAAGGGTATATCCCTAGGGTTTTTAGGTAATTGATTTTTGATGAAAAATCTCTCTCTCTCTCCCTTCTCTACACATCCTCTGCTCCCTCTCTTCTCTTCCACATCCAAGAGTTGGGCATCTCCTTTTTTCACATGCTAAGAGGTGCTGCTTTGTCTTCAAGAGTGAAGATCGAGGAGAAGAAAAAGAAGGCTACTGATCAAGGAGTTGATCCTGCAGTCCAGATCAAGGCATTGATCAAAATGTTCAAGACTAAGGTTCTTCTTAGGGAGAAGAATCTTTTACGAAAAAAATCAATTCAAGATCGATCCTGATGGATATCTGTAGAGACCGGACGTATGTGTGGCTTGAGCATCTATGAATCTGTGATCATCAGAAGTGGTGAACATCTATCCGTGTCAAGATAAAGAGATCTGATCTCATATTTATATCTAAATTTTAGATTGTATAGATGTGTTTTCTCCTAAGCTTAGGTAGGATTAGATTTGATCCATTGCATGTGGGGGCTAAAGGGTTTAACCCATTTTGTTTCCGCTACGTTTTTCAAAAGTTTTGAAATCTACATATGCTACCTACTCAATTTTCTAACAGTGGTATTAGAGTCATAAATTTTTAAAAACACATATGATCTGATTTTTAGAATAGATCTAAAAATTTTAATGATTTAAAATTAATTTTGTGCTGATATAAGATTGTCCTGGTATAGGATTTACCTCATATATTGTAAAGATTATCTTAGCACAAGATTGATCAATTTTAAAAATTATTTTTAAAATAATTAAATTAAATTTTTTAGATTTAAAAATTAGCATATATGATATGTTTAATTTGAGTTTAGATCTGAAATTAGAATGATTAAAAATTTATATCAAACTGATATAAAGTTGTCCTAATATAGGGTTTACCCCCTATCTTGTAAAGATTGTCCTAGTTTGATGTGAATCAATTTTTTAAAAAAATATTTTTAAAATATTTTAATCATTATTTTAGATCTAATTTTATATATATTTGATATGTATAAATTTAGTTTTTGATCTAAAATTTGATGTATATGTGATGCATGTTTATTTAGATCTGAAACTACATATATTTGATATATGAAACTAAATTTAGATCTGAAATAGTTTCAAGATCATAAACCACTAATTGCATACAGTGAAACATAATCTAAAAATTATTTTTGATCTAAAATTATGTTGTTGCATGTGGGTATGGGATGAATAAATTAGATCTAAGTGATCAAACTACAATTAGGACCTAATTGATTAGATCAAGCTAGAACCCATTTTCAATTTTGAGCAGTTGATTGAACCAAATTGATGGATAATTAGGATTAGATCAAAGGGGCTCAAAGTCGAGTTTAGTTATAGTTAGTCATATTATTTTCCATTTTGATGTAAATTGATTGTCTCAAGATCAAATTTGGCTCAGTGGTTCAGATCCATTTTAATAGATTAATCTAATCGATTCTAATCAACCAATTTGGTGTCTTAGGTAAGTATTTAGATGGTGGTTATTTAATTGATTTTATTGTCTGATCTGATCAATTTTGATTGGTGTCTAAGAAAAGCAATGGGGGACCCCCATGCATTTTAACTTACCTGGCCATATTGGGAGATTCAGTTTCGTGTTAGGTCACTTGTTGACTCGAGTTCACCCATGCCGTCTAGGCTGGTTAGACATATTGATGTGCTGACTTAATTTAATCAGTCGGATGTCAGATCTGCTGATTTAGAAGAAATCTAAATTCAAATTTTTTTATTAAATATTAAATCTAGAGATCTTCCATTATTGTAGAGATGCGGGTATCTTTCTGACGTTGATCATTCTCTACTGGTTACAGTGGTTCGATTACATCAAGAAGGTTCTCTATTGACATTTGATGTCCCGAGATAGAGATGAGGTTGGGCTCAATAACTATTAGGTGAGGGTCTCAATGACAACTTTGCACCTGCTGGTGAATGATGGGTATGATTTAACTAAGAAATATGCCAATAACTGTTAGGTGAGGCCATAGAACTTAGAGATCAAGCCCACTGTATTTTGCTTAGCGAAGCAATAGACAAAGTATTGTCCACTCATTGATCTGTACTCACCAATAACTGTTAGGTGAGATGTATATAGATTAATGAAACCGTAGTACCCACTTGAAATCGATTGCGTATAGATTTTCGTTTCTCTATCTGTGGAGTGTGGGAGATTCGAAGAAATAGTAAGAGCCTTTGTTTATTTTTAAAATTTCTAGAACAAACAATCTTATAAGTACAAAAAAAATTGACTAAAAATTATTCTCTCTGTAGATAACCATGTTGAGTTCAAATCTCTTAGTCCGAATTCTCGATATAAATAGATTGACCGACATAAATTACAAAATATGGCTCCAGAATCAGAAAATTATTCTCAATTTTGAAAAGTTTATCCATATCCTATACCAGAAAGTGCTTGTGTTACCTGCTCACCCATTTACTGATCAACGAGCTGCACTTGAGAAATAGATGGACGAAGATAACAAGGCGAAGTGCTACATCTTAGTGTCCATATCCAATGATCTTCAGCAATAGTATGAAGATATGAGGACTGTCAGAAAAATACTGGTTCACCTACAAGAGTTTTATGGTGAACAGAGTCACACAGCTCGCTTTGAGGTCTTCCAGAGATTTTTTAGAATGAAGATGTATGATGGGTAGTCTGTCAATGACCATTGTTTAACAATGATCAAGAATATAGAGGAGCTTTAGAAGCTCAGAATGAATATCGATAAAGAACTACAGGTGGATCTGATCCTCTAGTCTCTTCCTGATTCATATGGACAGTTCATCATGAACTACCATATAAATAAGATCGATGCTACTTTGTCGGAGTTATTGAATATGCTGGTAACTGCAGAGGGTACCTTGAAGAGTTCAAGAGGCATAGTTCTAGCTGTGGAGCGGGCTTCCTCCGAAAGAAAGTCTTCTTTCAAGAAGAAAAAAAAGTCCATGAAGAAGTAAAAGAATGAGGTCAAGATCAAAAAGCAGGGTCCTAAGAAGGTTGATGACAAGAAAAAATATTTTCATTGCAACGTCGAAGGCCACTGAAAAAGGAACTGTCCGACCTACGTGGCGACTGTCAAGAATAGAAAGAAAGATGGACCTTCTGAAGATACATCTGAAATGCTCATTATTGAAACTAATCTAATGATTTTCTCTTCTTCTAGTTGGATTCTTAATTCTGATTTAAGTACTCATTTGTGCACTTCAATGTAGGGTTTTGAAGAAGTTAGGAGGCTGAAAAAAGGTGAAATCACTCTCCAAATCGACAATGGAGCAAGGGTTGCTGCTGTGGCCGTCGGAACCTATCCTCTGCGACTACCATTAGGATTTAGTTTGCTTTTGAAAGATTGTTACTATGAATCTGTAGCCAGTAAAAATTTGATTTCTATCTTTGTACTAATACAGGATAATTATAATTTTTATTTCAATAAAGATATATGTTTTATTTATTTTAGAAATAAACTTATAGCACGTGCTTTCTTAATTGACGGTCTTTACCATTTGCATACTGATGCAAGTGTAAATATTAACGAGCAAATAGTAAATGCCATAGAGTCTAAGAGATCTAGAGATAGGATCAGCCAAAAGTATCAATGACACCTTAGGCTAGGCCTTATTGGAGAAGACAAACTCAACAAATGGAGAAAGATGGTCTTCTTGGACCATTGACTTCTGAGTCTTATCCAATCTGTGAATCGTGTCTTCAAGAAAAAATGATCAGGCTATCCTTTGTGGGATAAGGAGAAAGGGCCACTAAGATATTAGCTCTGATACACACTGATGTATGTGGTCCATTTGATGTACAAGCTAGGGGTGGCTATATCTACTTCATAACTTTTATCGATAATTTTTTATGGTATAGATTTGTGTATCTGATGTACCAAAAGTCTGAAGCCTTTGAAAAATTTATAGAGTTCAGACATGAAGTAAAAAAATAGATCGAAAAACTTATAAAGATTCCTTGATCAGATTGAGAAGAGGAGTATCTTAGTAGAGAATTTCGGACCCATCTCAAAGATAATGGTATAGTCTCATAGTGGACAGCTCCAGGAACACCTCAGCTCAATGAAAAATCTGAAAAGAAAAATTAGATTCTATTAAATATGGTTCGGTCCATGATAAGCTTCACAGATCTTTCTGACTTCCTTTAGGGACATGCTTTGCTTACTGCGATTCATCTTTTGAATCAGATTTCTTTTAAATCCATTCCTACCACACCATATGAATTATGGTATAGTTAGAAGCCAACTCTTGGGTATCTCAAGATTTAGAGATGTCCGGCCCATGTCAAGCAATAACAGGTGGGCAAGTTAGAGACTAGGTCCTTTAAGACCCATTTTATAGGGTATCCTAAGAAAATCATGGGATACTACTTCTATTTTCTTAAGGATTACAATGTGATTGTGAGCTGTCATGCCATATTCTTGAAAAAAGAGTTTATCCAAGATAGAGGCAGTGGGAGGAAGATTGAGCTCGAAGAGAAAGTCTCTGAAGAGCATCGAGTCCAAGAACCTGAACCAAGTAATGAGCCAGTAGATGTGATACATTCTCCCCCTCCTAGATCAAGTAGGGTCTTCTGTCCTCCTGAAAGATACTTAGGTATTCTTACAAAAGATTTAGAGAAAGTATTTTTTATGGAGATAGGGACATTAGGAATGATCCCAAAACCTGTGATGAGACAATATTAGATGTAGACTCTGAGAAATAGATAGAAGTGATGAAGTCAGAAATTGACTTCATGCCTTTCAACCAGGTTTGATCCTTAGTAGATCCACCTAAAGGTATTGTACTTATTATATGTAAATGGATTTGCAAAAGAAAGATTGGGTCGGATGGTAAGATAAAGACCTATAAGGCAAGGCTAGTCACAAAATGTTATAGTCAATGCAAAGGCAATGACTATCATGAAACTTTTTTGCCTGTAGCTATGCTGAAATCCATCCATGCTCTGCTTGCCATAGCAGCATTTCATGATTATAAAATTTGACAGATGGATGTGAAAACTGTCTTCCTAAATGGATATCTTGAAAAAGATATCTATATGGAGCAGACTCTGAGTTTCACATCCAGTGATAGTGATCACAAAGTCTGCAAGCTGCAAAGATCTATATATGGACTTAAGCAAGCATCTCAGAGTTGGAATACTCGCTTTAATGATGTAATCAAAATATTTGATTTCATCAAAAATGAGGAGCCGTGTGTGTACAAAAAGGTCAGTGGGAGCGCTATCACATTCCTCATATTGTATGTGGATGACATCCTTCTGATTGAGAATAATATTTTCATACTGACGTTGGTCAAAGTATGATTGTCGAAAGAGTTTGCCATGAAAGACCTAGGAGAAACTTTCTATATTCTTGGTATAGAGGTCTATAGAGATAGATCTAAAAGAATAATAGGACTCTCATAGCATATGTACATAGAGAAGGTACTGAAGAGGTTCAGCATGAAAAACTCTAAGAAGAGTCTTTTGCCACTTAGACATGGCATTCATCTCTCCAAGAAAATATACCCTGACACACCTGAGGAGATCCAGTGCATGAGCAAGATCCCTTATGCTTCGATAATAGGAAGCCTCATGTATACCATGTTATGTATACGCCCTGATATAGCACTTGCTGTGAGTGTCACGAGTAGATATCAGGCAAATCTAAATGAAGAATACTGGATTGCTGTTAAAAATATCCTTAAGTACTTAAAAAAGATTAAGGATTTTGTTGGGGCAAAAATCCACCGACGTCGGAGAAGCTGGAGTCAAGGGAGTCGCGGTCGCCACTGGGACCTGCAAAGAAAGTCTAAACCGGAGTTGGGGGTGCTCCGGCAAGACCCTCCGATGCTCAAGTCAGTTCTCTACCTCAACAAAAATGAAGTGCTCGAACGAAAATTTTTGCAGAGTTTTGAGATAGAGATTAGAGCTTAGAGAATAACGTATCTGGGGTCTCCTTTTTATAGGCGGATGATGCAACAGACTGATAGCGACGTTTGTAACTGTCTGGTAGTGGGCCGTTCAAGGCCATAAGGAGTTTGTTGCGGAGAGTAGTGGCGTCAGGGGCTGTTCAGAGCCACGTGGAGCTTGTCGCAGGGAGTGGAGTAGTGTTTGTTGTCGTGACTTGCCAGAGAGTGGTGGAGCCGTGCGAAATCCGTCACAGAAAGTGAAGCAGAGTCGTGGCCATTACTGTGGCCTGCCAGGGAGTCCAGGCCTGTCGGTCGAAGCTCGGTTGAGGTGTCCGACAGAGAGAGATAGCTCTCCATCTGAGAGGAGCTCGAATGTTGCGGGCGAGCCCTCCACCGTTGGGTGCCTTGGGTGCTAGTACTGCAGGCGAGGGTCATTTGCTGTAGGAGCTCGGTCAGAGGCTTTTCGTAGATGAAGTTCGATTTTATGCAGAATTCGGTAGAAGGTCGACCGGCAGTAGATGTCGGATGGCATTGGAGAGGTTCATCCGCTGGAGGGGTCTGACTGCTGGAGTCCGTGTGTCATAGGAGTTCATCCGGAACCTGTCTGCTACAGAAGTTCGGTCGGAGTCTGATCTTCGTAGAAGTCCGGATGGGGATCATTTATCGAGGAAGCTCGGCCGAAGTCTGCCTGCAATAAAAGTTCGAAAGGAATTCGCTCACAATAGAAGCTCAGGTGGAGGCTTACAGTAGAAATCCGACGTGGATCGCTCGTAGTAAAAATTCGGAGCAGACCGCTTGTAGTGGTAGCTCGGAGCAGACCGCTTGTGGTAGAAGTTCGGAGTAGACCGCTTGTGGTGGGGGCTCGGAGTCCGGCCCTTGCCAGAATTTGGATGAGGCCCACCTGCGATAGGAGCTTGGGGCTGATGTTCGGCTCCCGTAGGAGCTCGGATGAAGTCTACCTGCAGTCTGAGTTCAGAGAAGAAGTCTGGCTCCTGTAGGAGCTCGGACGAAGTCTACTTGCAGTCGGAGTTTGGAGAAGAAGTCCGACTCCCATAGGAGCTCGGACGAAGTCTACCTGTAGTCGGGGTTCGAGGAAGAAGTCCGGCTCCTGTAGGAGCTCAGACGAAGTCTAGAAGGTGGTCGACCACCATAAAAACTTGGATGGAGTCCGTCCATCGTGGAGAATTCAGTCGACACTGGTGGGGGTTTATCCATCGACAGGACTTGAGAACGTTGCGGAGGCTCGACCATCGGAGAGGTTTGAAAAGATGTCGCCGAAGGTCGGACGTCGGTAGAATCCTGGGAGGGTCACTCCTAACACAAACTTCGGCTGGGGGGTATTTTATACCCAACACCAGTCCCCCTACTTTCGAGTTTGAGTTTCGAATGAAGGAAGTACAGAAAAATTTTCACAGCCGAAGTTGCTTCCTTGAATCTTGTGCACGATCGCCTTCAGATATGTTGGCATTTAATGCGCGTGTGCTGGGATCTTTTCAAATTGAGGCAATCCAAAAAGAATTTTCGGGATCCCCGCAGGAGCGCTGTCCCCAGTGCCACGCAATAATGGCTCCATCTGCAGTCAACCGTACGCCATGGTGAGTGGGACACATGGCAGGCATTGGTCGGCATAGGGATATCCGCCATCATGACTGTGCCAGGCCCTGTTGCCTATTTAAACCCACTCTTTCCCTTCAGGGACTTCACTTCGCCTGAGAGTCCAGTTGGCGCCTTTCTTCTATCTGAGAGTTCTGCCGCCCATCGGCATCCTTTTCGACCCAAGACGTTCTTTGCATCAATCCCCACCATCTCCGTCGGCTCCCCGCCTTCGTTGGGCCAATCTAGGTTGGTCCTGAAACTTCTCTTGTCATTGTTGTTGTTCCTTCCTCTTCTTGCTTCGTTTGTTTAGCTTCCGAGGGTTTATTCGCAATCTTTTCCAATTTTTCGAGATTTCCTTCTCTCTTTTCTCTTGTTGCAGGCATAAACGTAGAAGTTGCCCGGGCGGCCCTCGCCGTCGACGTCCCTTACGACGCCGAGCCTTCAGTCCCCCAAGCCTCTTCGAGGAGTTCTCCCGCCAGGGCTTCTGCCTCGGAGGTCCGTCTCGAGGGGATGCCAAGGATCGAGAGGAGGAGGAGAAGGGAAACGATGGCTTGCAAGTTCAGCGGCTGCCGAGCTGCCACTGAAGGTTCCCACAGCTTCAAAGGGGACTCGAGGGAGAATTCCTTTAACAACAGAGATTTAATAACGGAACTGGCCGGTGGGTGTGTCCTGCCCGAGAATTTTGAGGTAGTCGAATGGGGCGACACTGGTCAAGGGGGTGGAGTTGCCATCATAAGCTGCGGTGGGCTTCTTGACGTCGTCGGGGTCGAGGGACCAGAGGTGGTCGGCACTGACGGTGGAACAGTAGAACTTGTTGTGGGGGTGGTGGAAGTAGCGCATGCCGACCTCATTGAAGTACCTGGGATGGTAATTGTCGGAGAGAATATGGTGGTGGTGCATGCCTCCGGCATTATCGCGGCCACCGAGGTACTTCCAGTTCTTCTTGAAGCAGGTCGTCGTTGCCGCCGTCGTCGCCGCCGCCACCCCTTGGGTTCTATCCCGCTCTTTTTTCCTTAGGGTTAGGGTTTCGACAATGGGATGGAATGAGGTAGAGGGTGAGAGCCGATGGGTTCACCATACGTACTGAGAAATACTGCTGAGAAAGATGGAACTGGAAGGAGAAGTCGAAAGTTTGAAGCAGTCTCCAATGTATTCTTTTCAGGTCTTGTCGTATTGTTCTTCTTTCTTTAGCCTTTAGGGCTTTGTAATACCTTGTTAATCAAAATGAAAAGAAGATTTTTTGTTACCTTGTCCGCACTTTGTGTTAAATTATCGTCCGCCGAACTTCTTTTATTTTTTTGTCTCGTTCGATGTCGATGTTGTCTGAAGGTTTCTGATCGTCGCCACGTTGGTTTGCTTTTCTTGTCATCTTTTTTTTCAGCCTTCAGAGCTTTGTAATGCATACTTAGCTAATGAAATGAAAAAGAAATTTTCCATTACCTCTTCTACTCATGTGTTGAGTTGTTGTTTGCCGAACTTCTTTCTATTTTTGCCTTGCTCGATATCGATGTCATTCGAAGATACCCAATCGTCGTCGCATTGACCTGTCCCTTTTGTTTGTGGCCGCAGATTTGTCCGGGGCCACTTGAGTTTGACGCTTTCTTTCAGAGCTCGAGCTCGGGGGTCTGAACTTCTCATTGCCTTGAGGAAGCCATCTTATCCTTGGCCTGTGTTGAGAGCCCTCTTGGAGACTGGGGATTTTTGATAAGAATCTCCATCCTCGCTGGGACGAGGTCCCCTGTATCTTTGACGTAATTTATTTTTCATTTGTCGCTGATGTAGTTCGTCGTTTTTCTTTTTAACTTCTCCTCTTTTTTCTTTTTTTTTTCTCGAGTGAGAATTTTTCCTCTGCTCTTAGCGGGGTCGCGGGAGCACAGAGGGACTGTCGAGAAGATTTTTTTTTTCTTATATGATCTTGAATGATCAGATCTTAGTTGGCATCAGGACGAGGTTCTCCTCCTGTTCCTGACGTAGTCGATTTCAGCTCAGGTTAGGACGAGATTTTTTTCCTATTCCTAACAGGGCTGTGGGGGCACATATGGGCGTTGCAGGGCCTCTCCCCCCATCTGATCTAAAAGTAACCGGGCCTTCAACTTTGCTCATGTTAGGGCGAGGTTCTCCTCCTGTCCCTAACATAGCTGTGGGGGCACATAAGGGCGTTGCAGGGCCTCTCCCCCCATCCGGTCTAAAAGTAACCGGGCCTTCGACTTTGCTCATGTTAGGGCGAGGTTCTCCTCCTGTCCCTAATATGGCTGTGGGGGCACATAAGGGCGTTGCAGGGCCTCTCCCCCCATTCGGTCTAAAAGTAATCGGGCCTTCGACTTTACTCATGTTAGGGTGAGGTTCTCCTCCTGTCCCTAACATGGCTATGGGGGCACCTAAGGGTGTTGTAGGGCCTCTCCCCTCATCTGGTCTAAGGAGAACCGGACCTTCGACTTTGCTCATATTAGGACGAGGTTCTCCTCTTGTCCCTAACATGACTGTGGGGGCACATAAGAGCATTGTAGGGCCTCTCTCTCCATCCGATCTAAAAGTAACCGGGTCTTCGACTTTGCTCATGTTAGGATGAGGTTCTCCTCCTATTCTTAATATGGCCATAGGGGCACATAAAGACCGTTATATGGGCCTCTCCCCCCGTCCGGTCTTAAAATAATCAGACTTTCAACTTTGCCCATGTTAGGACGAGGTTCTCCTCCTGTTCCTAACATGACCGTGGGGGCACATAAAGGCCGTTATATGGGCCTCTCCCTCCGTCCGATCTTAAAATAATCGAACTTTCAACTTTGCCCATGTTAGGACAAGGTTCTCCTCCTGTTCCTAACATGACTGTGGGGGCACATAAATACCGTTATATGGGCCTCTCCCCCCATCCGATCTTAAAATAATCGGACTTTCAACTTTGCCCATGTTAGGACGAGGTTCTCCTCCTGTTTCTAACATGACCGTGGGGGTACATAAAGGCCGTTATATGGGCATCTCCCTCCGTCCGGTCTTAAAATAATCAGACTTTCAACTTTACCCATGTTAGGACAAGGTTCTCCTCCTGTTCCTAACATGGCCGTGGAGGCACATAAAGGCCGTTATATGGGCCTCTCCCCCCATCCGATCTTAAAATAACCAGACTTTCAACTTTGCTCATGTTAGGACAAGGTTCTCCTCCTGTTCCTAACATGGCCATGGGGACACATAAAGACCGTTATATGGACCTCTCCCCCCATCCGATCTTAAAATAATCGGACTTTCAACTTTGCTCATGTTAGGACGAGGTTCTCCTCCTGTTCCTAACATGGCTTTGTTTTTGTTGTCTGAGGGGTTATCCCCTGTCGTTACGAGTCCATGCCGAAAGAGAAAGATATGCAAATCTGAAAGGAATCTTGATTTAAAGCAAAGTCGTTAGTAATACATTTACAGATTTTTCAAATCCCATGGTCGTAGAAGGTCTGCTCCCCGTCGAGGTCCTCTAGAGATGGAGTTGATGATCTCGATTGGAGGCCGATCTCCGGGCTGCTCTTCTCTCCTCGACGGCTCAGGTTGCGGTAGGGCCCTTGGCCTATCCTCTCTACTCTCAGGCCGGTGTCGAATGAACCTGTCAAGCCGACCTCATCTGATGAGCTCCTCGATCTCATCTCGGAGTTGAATGCATTCCTCTGTGTCATGGCCGTGGTCACGATGGCAAAGGCAGAACATGTTAGGATTGCGCTTCCCGGGGTGTCTGCGCATCCTTTCCGGCCTTGGGAGCTGCTCCCTGACCTTCATCAGCATCTGGGCTTTCGATGCGTTGAGGGGGGCATAGCTGCAGAATCTTCCTAGGGGAGAGCCCCACCGAACTCTGCGGTCCGGGCTTCTCTGCCTGCGTGCTTGAGGAGGAGTCTGGGTGCGCTTGTGCCCGAAAGGAGTCCGAGAACATGGCCGAGCTTCACTCGGCCCTCTTTCAACTGCGGGCTTGCTAGAGTCGCCCGCTTGCTGCTCCTTCACGGCCTCCTCGTCCTTTAGCTTGAAGGCTTCCTCCGCTCGGACATATCCTTCGGCCCGAGCCAGCAGATCGACAAAGTCTCTGGGATACTTCTTTTCCAGGAAGAAAAGGAGGTCATTCTTTTTAAGGCCGCTCTTTAAGGCGGCCATTAAAACCGATTGGTCTAGGTTTCGGACCTCCAGGACGGTGGCGTTGAAGCGGTTGACATAAGCTCGGATGGATTCTTCCTCCTTTTGCTTGATATTAACGAGGGACTCCGAACCTCGCTGGGGATGCTGGCTGCTGACGAAATGAGCCACGAACTGGTGACTCATCTGGTCAAAAGAGAAGATTATACCCAGCTTCAGTGCTGAGTACCAGTTCCTTGCTGCCCCTTCAAGATAGACGGGAAAGCTCGACACAAGATGACGTTTGGCTCGCCATGGAGCAACATCATGGTCCGGAAGGCCTCCAGGTGGTCGATCGGGTCCGAGGTCCCATCGTAGCTCTCAAATTGGGGGAGCTTGAAGTTCGACGGGATTGGTTCCTGTATGATCATTTGAGAGAAAGGAGGGTCAGTACAGATGTCCTCACCGTAAGTAGTGGGAGCACGGTGGAGCTCTTCGATCCGTCGGTTCATCTCCTGGAATCTCTGATCCAGGAGGTCCTCTCGATTGCGGGCCTCGAGGGTCTTCTAGTGGAGCGGAGGCAGGGACTCTCCGGGGGTTGAATCATGATCGGATGGAGGACTCTCCGCCTTCTGTTTCTCTTTTCTGGGAAAGATAGGGTGGTTGGCCCATGTGGCCCGCCCGATCGTCGGATTCTGGAACTCCGACGATGCTCTTTCCAGCCGCACCGATGCCTGCGGCTGCTGCTGCATGGCCTTCACTGCTTCAGTGAGGCCTCTGACCTGTTGAACCAGTAGGTCAAACTGCTCCATGCCGACTGCCGTCACTGGAGGAAGAGAAGCCTAGGAAATCGAAGATGAGGCCGGGGCTTGCAGAGCTCGCTAAGATCTGGCCGCGGAGGCCGTTGACCGCCTGGTTGATGCCCTTCGGAGAGGCATCAGGCAGAGATTAGGCAGGAAACTGGAGGAGAAGATGTCGGAGAAGATGACCGGAGGTGGTCCCGTTGAGCGCTCCTTTAAGAACAAGGGTACCGCGAAGACACAGTCTCCTTCCTCTAGCACCAATCCTGTTGGGGCAAAAATCCACCGGCATCGGAGAAGCTGGAGTCGAGGGAGTCACGGTCGCCGTCGGGACCTGCAAAGGAAGTCTAAACCGGAGTTGGGGGTGCTCCGGCAAGACCCTTCGACGCTCAAGTCAGTTCTCTGCCTCAACAAGAATGGAGTGCTCGAACGAAAATTTTTGCAGAGTTTTGAGATAGAGATTAGAGCTTAGAGAATAACGTATCTGGGATCTCCTTTTTATAGGCGGAGGATGCAATAGACTGATAGCGACGTTTGTAACCACCTGGTAGTGGGTCGTTCAAGGCCATAAGGAGTTTGTTGCGGAGAGTAGTGGCGTCAGGGGCTGTTCAGAGCCACGTGGAGCTTATCGTGGGGAGTGGAGTAGTGTCTGTTATTGCGACTTGCCAGAGAGTGGTGGAGCCGTGCAGAATCCATCACAAAAAGTGGAGCAGAGTCGTGGCCATTACTGTGGCCTGCCAGGGAGTCTAGGCCTGTCGGCTGAAGCTCGATTGAGATGTCCGATAGAGAGAGGTAGCTCTCCATCTGAGAGGAGCTCGGATGTTGCTGGCGAGTCCTCCACCGTTGGGTGCCTTGGGTGCTAGTACTGCAGGCGAGGGTCATTTGCTGTAGGAGCTCGGTCAGAGGCTTTCCATAGATGAAGTTCGGTTTTACATAAAATTCGACAGAAGGTCGACCGGCAGTAGATGTCGGATGGCGTTGGAGAGGTTCATCTGCTGGAGGGGTCCGGCTGCTGGAGTCTGTGTCGTAGGAGTTCGTCCGGAACCTGTCCGCTACAGAAGTTCGATCGGAGTTCGGTCTCCATAGAAGTCTGGATGGGGATCATTTGTCGAGGAAGCTCGACCGAAGCCTACCTGCAATAAAAGTTCGGAAGGAATTTGCTCACAATAGAAGCTCAGGTGGAGGCTTACAGTAGAAATCCAACGTGGACCGCTCGTAGTAGAAATTTGGAGCAGACCGCTTGTAGTGGTAGCTCGGAGCAGACCGCTTGTGGTAGAAGTTTAGAGTAGACCGCTTATGGTGGGGGCCCAGAGTCCGGCCCTTGCCAGAATTTGGATGAGGCCCACCTGCGATAGGAGCTTGGGGCTGAAGTTCGGCTTTCGTAGGAGCTCGGACGAAGTCTACTTGCAGTCTGAGTTCGAAGAAGAAGTCCGACTCCTGTTGGAGCTCGGACGAAGTCTACCTGCAGTCAGGGTTCGAAGAAGAAGTCCGGCTCCCATAGGAGCTCGGACGAAGTCTACCTGCAGTCAGGGTTCGGAGAAGAAGTCTGGCTTCCGTAGGAGCTCGGACGAAGTCTAGAAGGTGGTCGACCACTGTAGAAACTTGGATGGAGTCCGTCCGTCGTGGAGAATCCGATCGACACTGGTGGGGGTTTATCCATCGGCAGGACTTAGGAACGTTGCGGAGGCTCGCCGTCGGAGAGGTTCAGAAAGATGTCGCTGAAGGTCGGACGTCGGTAGAATTCCGGGAGGGTCACTCCTGACACGAACTTTGGTTGGGGGGTATTTTATACCCAACAGATTTGATATTGGTTTTTGGTGGAGGATCGGAGCTGAAAGTTGAGAGATACATCAATTCAAACTTTATGACTGATATCGATGATAGAAAGTCTATATCATGGTATATCTTCTTGTGTAATGGTGGTGTGGTTAGCTAGAAGAATTTTAAATAGTCGATCATTGCAGATTCGATCATAGAAGTCGAGTACATCGCCACCTCTAAAGCTGCTAAGGAAGCTTTTTGGTTCAAAAAATTTATTGCGGAGCTAGATGTGATGCCATCAGATGCTATTGCACTACACTGTGACAATAATGGGTCATAGCCCTTACTAAGGAGTCAAGATCTCACCAAAAGTCCAAGCATATAGAGCGGTGGTTTCACATTATATGCGAATACCTCAAGAAAAAATTTATCGATGTGCAAAGAGTCGACTTCATGCTAAATGTGGCAGACCCACTGATCAAGCCTCTCAACCAGCAAAAGATCGAAGCTCACCTTAAGAAGATGGGTCTTAGGTATATGGGTAATTGGCTTTAGGTCAAGTGAGAGTTTGTTAGATTTATATCCTAAAAGTTAATTGTTGGCTGACACATTATGTAATTCTAGAGCCTAAACTTGTACTTATAATTTTTTTATTATCAATAAAGAATTTTTTCATTCCAATCATGTTTGTGTCCATGATTTGTCTTAAAAATTAATAAAAATAATTTTTGTATATTTTTAAAGAGTTAAGAATTTGATATGTACATTAATTAGTGATTAATTTTTAAATACTCTCGATCAAAGGATGGTCATGAAGGACAGTGATCAATCTATTTGAGATCGGTGCATGATTCACCTTCCTTGTGGATAGATGAGTCTCGATCTGTGGTGTAGGGACACTGAGGTGAAGGTGTAGATGATTGTTAGAGAATAACTTGCACTGAGTGTGACCAATACGAGAACCACATAGATGTCTACTCACTCTCAGTGATTTTCTTGATGCTACAGTGGTGTGAGTGGTCCTTTGACTTATGGTGCTATTGGCTATTCATAGTGAGGCTACTGGGTTTGACTGCACGTTCCTTAGATTATAGCCATTCGGGTTCTTGCTGTATATATTGGCTTTAGTAGGTTCGGGTTCGCTGTTTGGAGTAGGATGCACCTAGATAGAATCTATCGACCTTAATAGAAAAGGAAAAGTTCTATATAATTTGCGAGACTGAGTTCAGAAAGTCTTTATCCAAAGTAAGTATGAATATTAAAAAAGAGTTTTCACGAAATTCATAAATGAACTCGAGTCAAGCCAATCTAGCATATGACTGACGATGGGATCTGACGAGTTCTTCATAACCTCCGTCAAGTCGGGACTCACAATAGAATAACTGAATCATACGATAACCGTACCTAGGGGTTCATACTTTCATTCTACTGGGTTGCCACTACATACTACTAGGTGTCACTGATGGATAGTGAGACTCATCGGGCGTCATCTTGATGATCGATGGCCTTCGAAGAATAGAATTAAAAATATTTCAATCCATTGAAAAGAGTTTCGATGATACTGTGATGGAGATCACAATATATCTTACTATCAAATAGAATAGAACCTATGGAGTCACATATTAAGAGATTTAATCTCGAATTTATCAATTGGACTTATGAAGTTCTAATTGGATTCGGATTTATTAAAATCTTTTTAGGTTTATGAGAACCATGCTAGTACACGGTTAAACCTAATTTTTTTCAAAATTTTGATTTGATCGAGTCCATAGCCTTGAACCTAACCTAAATCTATTTGGATTTAATTGGGCTCTTAATTGTGAGCTCAAGAGAATTTGATTAAGTCAATTAGTTGACATAATTATCCTAACATTATCTCTAAGTGTACATGTGGAATTGAAGGAAAGAGAGAGGTGCAATCTCCTCTTTTTGACAAGACCAGGGGGCACCAACCCCTTTGATTTGGCAAATGGGGCTCGCCCCCTTCTCATGTGTGGCATGGAGGAGAGAGAGGTGGGGCCACACCCCATTCTTATTTGGTTAGAAACCCTATTGTGGGGCGCCAACAAATATTTGACATGCATCTCTTGGGTGCCTCTTGTACATACTTAAAAGGGCTGATCATGTACCATTTATATCTGGTTTTAATTGAAATAAAGCAGATTAAAAAGGTAGAAGATTCTTATGAGATAAGAATCTACCTTTTTAAGATAAATGGGTTCCTATTTTGTGTCAGAGTAGTGCCTATATAAAGGAAATATCTCCAAGATTTTTAGATAATTGATTTTTGATAAAAATTCTCTCTCTCTGTCTCCCTTCTCTATGCCTCCTCTCCTCCCTTTCTTCTCTTCCACGTCTCAGAGTTTGGCATCTCCTTTTTCCACATGCCAAGAGGTGCTGCTTTGTCTTCAAGAGTGAAAATCGAGGAGAAGAAGAAGAAGGATGCTAATCAAAGAGTTGATTCTGCAATCCAAATCAAGGCGTTGATCAAAGTGCTCAAGGCTAAGATTCTTTTTAGGAAGAAAAATCTTCTACGAAAAAAATCAGTTCGAGATCGATCCCGGTAGATACCCATAGAGGTCGGACACGTGTGCGGCTTGAGCATCTATGAATCCGTAATTATCAGAAGCGATGAACATCTATCCGCATCAAGGTAAAGAAATCTGATCTCATATTTATATCTAAATTTCAGATTGTATAGATGTGTTTTCTCCTGAGCTTGGGTAGGATTAAATTTGATCTATTGCATGTAAGGGTTAAAGGTTTTAACCCATTTTGTTTTCGTTATATTTTTCAAAAATTTTAAAATCTACATATACTGTCTATCCGATTTTCTAACACCACCACCGCTAGATATGGGTTGGAGAGCTGCTGGCCATCTGATCAAGTATTTCACGCCGCCTCAGCTGTTCGATGCCGCACAAAAGCCAGCCATCGCCCATACGTCGCAACAAAGACCAGCAGCTCCTATTTTGTAGACAGTGCCCTTGACTCTGTGGATCGAGCGATCGATCCATCGTGCATCGAAGGTTATTTAAAATATTTTTTTGAATATTTTTTATTTGATTTTTCTTGAATTTTGTGCCTAAAAAATAGAAAAAAAATATGAATTAAATTTTTCATTAATTCTTTAATTATTTTGATACTTAAATTGCTTAATTAGCTTGGCATCTATTTTTCATAATTATGCTCTAATTTCATATCTTTTAGTATTATTTATTTTTATAAAAAAATCTAATTTATTTATGAAATTAGATTTTTTTAGAAGATGTTAGCACCATTAATTACCAAAAATATCTAAAATAAATATAAAAATATATGACTTATTACACCTTCCAACTTGAACTTTGCTCGTCTTCGAATAAAAAAAAATAGAGTTAAGTACTATTTAACTTAGAATTTTAAATTTCATTAAGCAATTTTCAAAAGAGCCACTGATGTTCAATAAAGCATAAGGTATATCATTGGGGTATTAATACTAATCAATATGGGAGTTAAGCTAAGAACCCTAAATCTTTTCTGAACTTTTTCTAAATTACTTCTATCTTTATCTCCAAATCATTAACCTTCATATGGATAAGTATATTATTACTTCCATCCTTCATTTATTGATTTTTTTTAATATTATACCGCTATTGAGTGTCTTAATCTTTTAAGCTTTCTATTTGATCCATGTAGTGAGTCTTCAGTCAATGACTCCCGAACCAGATAGCTTTAGGGCACTAGGTATAGAATACTCTTCAGACTTACTTACTCGAATCAAACAGACTATGAGTTAAAATTAGCTTTACAACAAAGCTTCTTTGCCCTTCATACCTTTTGACACGAAACTTAATGCTTGTTTAGACAAAGAGACCTGATTACTTAGCATAAAGTACTTAGAAACTTCTCTTATATATATATATATATATATATGAAAAAATGTATAGTTATCTTACACAAGTTCATAGGAAGTAAACTTTTCTTTGATGTTGGTAAAAAAATTTAAAAATCCTCAAAAAAATTATTTAAATTTTAAACTTAACTCTTTATTGGATTTTCTTAATACTTGGTCCATTGATATCTCACAAACTCTCTGGTCTGTACATCAATTTTTTTTTAAAAAATATTTGATTTAACTCGATTCTTAAGTATAATCAGATGCTTAAATATTAAATACTAACTTACTTGAAGACTTAAAAATTTAAAAAATTTATTATTCTCTCTCCAACTTAATCGACATTGTCCTCCATGGAGTAAAAAAAATAAAGGATGCATACAAAGAGAAAGAAAAGAAGAGATATCACCTGATCCAAAAATCTTTTCAAAATTACTTCTCCCTTCAACTTAGTCAATATTGTCTTCAAATCTTTACAAAAGATACTAAGTAAGACTCGATTAACCTAAACAAAAGATATTAGAAAGCAAAAGCTGGATTGCTTCTCAACAAGTACAAGTTTACCATCTTCAGTCAATCTAATACAGATTCTACCTCACTTACCCCATGTCGAATATTGGATTGACGAATTCTAGTGAGTAAGATGGGTGAGGTGAATCAAGCAGGACATTCACCTCCTGGACTTGAGTTTCTTCAATAGACTTATCCAAAAAATTATTTTTTATTAATCTTAAGGAGGAATCGGATTCAACAATTTCATCTATTAATTTAACTACCGAATAGTTTTCCTCCTTCTGAGTTTACTTTAAGGTATTAAAAATATTAATTCTCATATTTTGATCTTCAAAAAAAATATCCATTGCTCCTATTTTATAATTAATATTGGCATTGGCAGTGATCAGAAATGAACGACCTAAAATTATGGGATTCTGATTTAGCTTCTGAGATGGTTCCATATCAAGTACGAGGAAATCTACTGAAAAATAATATTGATTCACTCTAACTAAGATATTCTTAATCAGACCACTTGGTATTTTTATTGATCTCTCAGTTAATTATAGATGGTCAATGTGGGTTTTAGTTCTGCAATCCCAAATTTTTCATAGATTGAGGTCGGAAGTAGGTTCACACTAGCTCTTAAGTCTAATAAAGCTCGATCAAAGGTGATGCCTCCTATAACACAAAAAATCAAAGGAGCATGAAGATCTTTCATTTTTTGAGGCAATGAGTTCAACAGGACTACACTGACATCCTCAGACAACATAATTCTCTCTATTGTTCTCGGCTCATGCTTTTGTGTGCAAAGTTTCTTAAGAAATTTTGTGTAAGTCGAAACATACTGAATCACATCGAGGAGGGATAGATTAATGTAAACTTGCTTAAACAATTCCATTAGATCCTCGTTGCATGCTCCTTGCTTTTTGCAGGAAGAACCGGCTTCTAAGGCTGAGAAAACTGGGACTTTAAGTTTATATGACTCAGATAAATCATCTACTCTCTTCTTTTCTCTATCTTTCTTATTCAAATTGGAGCTAGCATCAGTATCAGTTTCAGACTCAGATTTTCTATATAGTTAGTCTCAATACTAATCTTTATGTTCTCATTTTGGCATCAGTACTAGCCTCTCTCATCTAATTTTGATATGAGTCCTTAAAAATCCTACCACTTCTAAGCTCTGTAATTGTGTTGGCATTCTCAAATTGAAGATTCATAGGGAGGACATTGAATTGATGATTAGATCCAGATGGTTAGTCGATGTGGGTGGGTTGTTCTTAAAATTTGCGATAGATTGGCTTGGTAGTTGATCTGATTCTCTCTTCATAATAGACTCAACTAATTATCCTATTCATACTTCTAATCTGGTGATAGATTGCTATTAGATGATAATCAATTGTTGGAGTTGATTAAATCTATCATCGACTAAATTAGTCTGTTCAAGAGATGGGTACGATGGCTGATTATGATATGATAGCTGGGTAAGCTGACTAGACTGACCTCTATTATAAGCATAATTCTGATATTGGGGGCTATTTTGAAAGTTTTGCACAGAAAGAATTTGGATTTCAGCCTGAGTCTATTGGGATCTTTAAGAAAAATTGAGGTGGTCCCTCCAATCTGAATTATATGTGTTTGAAAATGGATCATTGACAGGCTTAAAGTAATCTTGGGCAGCTTGAACTTATTCTTGGATGAAAGGTGAAAACTGTGTAGTTGTGGGACATTCACTCATATGATGGGCTGGATTAGCACAGATAGAACAAATCTCTTGATAATTGGAAGGTGGTGTATATTGCATAGGAGATTGCTGACCTAAGATTAGGAACTGATCTTACTTCTGGATAAGAAGATCGATTTTATCTAATGTTTGATCTATTAGGTTCAAATCAGCCTTAGAACTAAAGTCTGTTTATTTGATCTCAAAAATTTTTGTCCGCTTTTGGTGAAGGATCGATCTTTTATAGGAAGATAATAAAGAATAGTTGATCGAATTTTTACTCAAAATTTCAAACAAAGTATAGGCTTCATCCTCACTCTTACTCATGAATGCACCTTGATAAGATGTATCTACCATCTATCTATACTGATCACCTAAATCCTCATAGAAAGCTTGAACAATTTGCCACTTAGATAGACCATAGTGTGGGTATTTTCTATGAAGTTTCTTAAGTCTTTTCAATGATTCATGAATTTGTTCCTCTGAAAGTTGAGCAAATCCAGTGATGGCTCATCTCATAGTGTTGACTCGACCTATGGGATAGATTTTTTTAAGAAACTCATGCTGCATTTTAGCTTAAGTTCGAATCGATCTCTCTATTATGCCAAGCCAGTACTTGGCTTTGTCCTTAAGTGAGAAGGAGAATAGAGTCAGTCTAAGTGCATCATCAGTAAAATTTTAAATTTTTATCATAGAATAGATTTCTAAAAACTCATCTAGATGCTTGTAAGGATCTTCATTGGTATTTTCATAAAAAGATGGGTGCATCTGAATTGTGGTCGACTTGATCTCGTAATGACTTATGAGAATATCAGGTAAGTGGATACAAGTCGATGGGTTATAAGTGAAGGAAATAAAATATTCCTTCATCTGCCTAGGTGGTTCTCTAAAATTTTCAGTCATTTGATTTTCAGATTTAATGTAGATCAGTCGTTCAATTTCAAGGTTAGGTTCAACTAGGTCAGGATAAAGAGATCTCTTACTGTGCATGTACCAGTGCAAATCCTAATGAGTGTAGTTTAGATTTTTTTTTTTAAGAAGAGGGAGAAAGAAAAAAGAAGAAGAAGAAAGAGAGAAGTTCTAAAGGTGAAAACCTTAAGACCTAGACCTAAAGATGATAGATAAGAAGAATTAGTTGTGGTTAAGTGTTAATTGCAATCAAGTTAGCGAGCAATGAAATCTAGAACACCTACGGATTTTTTAGACATAACAGTTCGATGTAGAGTGGCTTAGCCTAGATGTAAGTTGGATCTGTTCTTACTTTCTTTAACTAGCCAGATAAAATATAAGATCGTGGGGGTCCCCCTATTGCTTGCCTTAAACACCAATTGAATTGGCTCGGTATGCTAATGGAATCATTTAAATAACCATGAGTCCACTTAGGCTTAGCCTTTGTAACCTCTTATTTTAGACACCAGTTTCAGAGGTGAGTCCAAACTTATTTTGTACTTGATTTTACCATAATATTCTAACTGAACTCAATTGATTCTAGGGGTCAACGTCTATTTAATTTTAATTAGGGTTGGATTTATATGGGATGCTGGTTCGTTGTTTTTGGGCTAAGAAAAGGGGATGAAATCTCTATTTTATCTTGTTAATGGGTGTTATCCTTAAGTTGATTTGAGATGAATTTGTACAATCAATTTTAAATAAGGGGTCCTATGCAACTAAATTATATGCATAAAATTAATCAAACTTAAAAATTTATCTTGTCTTCAGCGATCATAAAAAATAAATCTAAGATGATGAATGCTTCTAAACAATTAAGTTTTTACTTTTATCATACGATTTTTATTAAGTTTATATGGATAAATTTTATGTTAATTTTAAAAAATAATAATTAATACTAAAAAAAATAGTTTAGAGTTAGGATTGATCTCACCAACTTGAAGTGTTTCACCCATCTTTTTTTTTTATTTTTTTTATAAAAAAGATAAAAAATTAAAAAAAATTAGTAAGCTATATTCACAAGAAAATCAACATTAAAATTGATGTCTTTTCTGACAACGATGTCAAAATTGATATCTTGCGATGTTGTCATTAGGATATAAATCTGATTTCAATAAAAAAATTAAAAATATGTAGAGAGTAGTGAGTCAGATCGAATCTACAGAGCAGGCAGTGCTTTGATTTGAAATCTTTAATTTTATAAAAATAAAATAAAATTTTGAGGAAAGTAATTTAAGTCAAAAAATAGAAATTAAAAATATGAAAAATAAATCAGGTACTAAGATCTACTAACTAGATCCTAGCTTCTACTTGTAATAAAAATAAAAGATAAAAATTTAAAGTATATAAAAATAAATTGATACTAAGATCTACTAACTAGATCTTAGCATCTACTTGTAATAAAAATAAATAATAAAAATTTAAAGTATAAAAAAATAAATTTTATATCAATTAAAATAAAATTTAATTATAAAAATTTAAATAAAATAAAATAAAATAAAACTATAACAAAGATCTGAAGTTGATCGGTGCAGTCTCGTTAGGAAGATAGTTGATGACCTCTCTTTCTTCCTTCGTACTCGATAGAGCGAACTGGCTTCTCTCCTTCTCCTTGGATCCCTAAATTTTTTTTATTTTTTTTATTTTTTATTATTTTTCTCTGCCTTTTCTCTTATTTTCAGACTCCTCTTTTTATAGATAAATTTTTTTTTCTGATAGAAAATAAAGTCCTAAAATTCCTCAAAATGTGTCCAACCCACATCTTGAATTTCTGACCGTCGGACCACATTTGGACGTACGAGATTGCATCAAAAAATAAAAGATCAGGCCTTATTATAGTCGGGATTGCTGTCAACCGTTGGATCAATTATCGGATCAATTCTGGATCATTGATCAGTGCAAAAGATTTTCAGTTCTTAGTCGGATTCAATGTCAACCATTGGATCGTGTGATGGATTGATTCTGGATAGTTGGATGGTGCCAAAAATTCTCTTCTATTTTAGTTCTTAGCCAGCAACCAACCACAGCCGTTCGATCTCACTTCAAATTGATTTGGGCTGTTGGGTCATGCAAATACTATGGGCCACCATCGTGGGATATGGGTTGGAGAGCTACTGATCGTCTGATCAAGTATTTCATGCCGCCTTAGCTGTCTAATGGCACATAGAAGCCAGCCATTGCCCATACATCGCGACAAAGACCAGCGGCTTCTATTCTGTGGACCCCTTGGCTCTGTGGATTGAGCAGTCGGTCCACCGTGCATCAAAGATTATTTAAAATAATTTTTTAGATATTTTTTGCTTGATTTTTTTAAATTTTATACTTAAAAAATAGAAAAAAATATGAATTAAATTTTTAATTAATTTTTTAATTATTTTAGTACTTAAATTGCTCAATTAGCTTGACATCTATTTTTCATAATTATGTTCTAATTTTATATTTTTTAAAATTATTTATTTTTATAAAAAAAATTAATTAATTTATGAAATTAGATTTTTTTAAAAGATATTAGCACTATTAATTATCAAAAATATCTAAAATAAATATAAAAATATATGACTTATCATGCTTCGAGTGATTATCTCAACTTACCATCTGCTTGTGCACTTTTCGACAAGGAACGGACCCAACAAGATGCGAAGAGACCAATAATTGGTCCGATAATGCTACTTAACAACTCTTAATAGAAGAAGATCAGTTGAGGCTCTCCTTATCGATGACGGACTAGATCAGAGAGAAGTCAAAAGTCGAGGAGAACCCATGGAGTAGCTCATCCCAATTCTCCTATACGATGGAGACCCGACTAGAACCATTCAAGTCAGATCTTCACTAAGCAAAGAACTGCGGGAGAAATTGATTGATTTTCTAAGAAAAAATACCGACGTCTTTGTTGATCTACCTCAGACATGCCAGGTATCCTTTCAAAAGTTATTGTCCACCAACTTAATGTCAATTCCGACTTTAAGCCGGTTAGATAAAAGAAAAGAAGCTTCACTCCTGAGCGACAAAAGACCATCGATGAAGAGGTTGACAAACTACTGACAGCTGACTTTATTTGTGAAGTGACCTACCCAGATTGGCTCGTGAACGTCGTGATGGTCAAAAAGACAAATGATAAATGACAGATCTGCATTGACTATACCGACTTGAACAAAGCCTATCCTAAGGACAGCTTTCCACTTTCATGAATAGATCAATGAGTCGATGCGACGTCAGGACATCAGCTACTTAGCTTCATGAATGCCTTCTCTGGCTTCAATCAGATCCAAAAGGCACTTGAAGATGAGGAGAAGACAGTATTTATCACCGATAAGAGTCTGTACTGCTACAAAGTTGTATCTTTTGGTCTCAAAAATATCAAAGCAACATATCAGAGGCTGATCAATAAAATCTTAAAGATCAAATTGAATGCAACATGGAGGTTTACATCAACAACATGCTCATGAAAAGCACTAAAGTTGTCCTCCATATCAACGATTTAGCTGAAGCTTTCGACACCCTGAGGAAGCACCAGATGAAACTAACCGCATCGCCTTATTACCAACTTCATTACTTAGCTAATTTTATAATAAAAAAATTGCTAGATGAATAAAGAAGAAAAGTATGCATAAGGATCAAGTCGGACAATTCAACAAGAAGATAATTTTATTTCATTTCGATGAAGTTCATTACAAAATGAGGAGAAAGTACATGGTAAAAAATCAAGAGTCCAAAAGGAATCTAAGAAGTCAGTTGGGGACGGTCCTCCTCGACCTCTACTTCCTCATCGCCCGATTTGCTCGATTCCTCATTGATTTGAATGGAGCTCAAGTCTATCTTAAGCACATGACGGCAGACCTGCTTCTTGCATTTCAAGAATTTGAGCTGGTACATATCCGCACTGGCATCAATGAGCTCATCCTCGTACTCCTTTGTATTTTGAAACTCGGCTAGTGCCCAAGAAGTAGCTTCCTGAACCCGAGTTTCTGCCACCATCAATTTTTCTTGTGGCTCAGTGGTGGTCTTCTCGACTTCCTTGGCGATCTCCTCAGCTTCCTTGGCAGCATTACAGCCTTCTCAGCCTTTATCATCCTTTCCTTTTCCTCAGTGAGGGTGCTCTCAGCCGATTCCATCTCCTTCTGATAGTCGGCCTTTAGCTTCTTGAACTCCTCTTTCCTCTATTGGGTTGCCAAATTTGTCAATTCAGCATCCAGCAGAGATATCTTCTCACTACTCTTCCTCTCTCGCTCCTCGATAGCTCAGAGGAGCTCGTCAGAAACCTCATCCTGCGCACAAGCGATCTGGGCTTGGTCCTCCAAATCGTGGTTGACCTAAGCAGACTTGATCAATCCCTCCGACAAAATTATAATGTTGTGGATCATCTGCAAAACAGAAAACAAAATGGCTAAGTCATCTACTTGGCCAAAAGTAATTCAAAAAGAAATCAAATAAGGAAAAATCGAATACTTATCCCAATCAACGACTTGTAAGCGCCCGACTGAATCTTTGAGATTGGGCGTGCCTACCTGACTTCCCAGTTTGCGGAAAGTATGATCATTCTCACCAACTCTCCGGCAAGTTGGTGGTCTTGAAGTGCCAGATCGGTGACTTTGAAGTGCATCTCGATCGCAATAGTCGGCTCCCTGGAAGGTATGTCTGGACTATAGTCCATAGTGAAAGTGGAGAGCATTGGGGTCTTACCTTTGACAGCATCCGTGTCGGTAGCTTCCCGACCAACTGCTCGACTTTCTCTGGACTCAGCTTGGATCGAAAGGGCTTATACCGCTTCAGTCGATCTTACCAGTGCTTCGACGACCACCACATTGTCGTCAATCGGGGGAGAAGCAGCAATCGTCACGACTTCGATGGTAGGTGGTAGAGACGAGCGCTCTGGCGGTATTTGGATCGATGATGGCGGTACTCGAGGTGGTGATGACGGCTGTGTACTCCTCAGTACCTTTGAAGGAGACTCTTCTCTTGACTTTTTTGATAGTCAAGAGGGACCACCGGGCCTGGATGCCACCTTGGTCTTCTTCTTCTGAACCGCCTCCTTGAGAGATCTCGCCATAAGCCTCATGCCTATACGAACACGATAAAAAAGAGTCAGTCTATGAATAAAATAGAAACTACAAAAAGTCTGCAGGAAAGAAGACTACCGAGATGACTAGTCGAACTTATCCCGATGTCGTAAAGGGACTGCTCCTTGAGCAGCTCCTGATGTGCGGGAATCTGAACTTCGAACAGCTTCTTGTACATCTTCTGATCTTTCTCCAGGACTGTTTTGTTTCTATTCAAAGAGAGATTGAGAGTCATCCAGATTCAGTCGAAGCCCCATGGGTGGTCAGCGGCAATGTAGAAAAATTTACCTTTTCATCCATAAATAAAGAAAGGAAGCTTCTTGAAAAGTTGTTAATGAGACCAAGAACAGAAGAACCACCATCGCCACTCTTGAAGATGTTTCTTCAATGCAAAATTGGCTCGAAATAAAGAAACTCAAGGCCCAACCCAAAGAAGATGACAAAGGATGATAAAACAAGCAAAAATATGAATAGAATTGGGAGCGAGCTGAGTAGGAACAATCTTATACAGGTCGAGAATATTGACAAAGAAGAGATGGAGAGAAAATCGGAGTTTCAATCGAAGAAACTCCTCATAGATGGCAATATAGCCATAAGGAGGACGAACAACCCAACCTCCTTTGTCGAGCACCATCAATCGATACCAACTAGGGATATGATAGTATTTTCTTAGTCAGTTAACGGCCGACTCCATCAACTCGGACCTCTCGACAAGATATCCAAAGAGGTTCTCGATAGTCGGCTGTTTAACTGACTCATCCAGATCCGACTGACCCTGCCAAGAAGATACCTCATCGAGCTCATCCCGAGTAATCTCCTCGATCACCCACTGGGTGGTTGGAGCCCGAGAACTCCGATCACCAACCGGATTCTCATCTCCGAATTCTCTACCAGTGAAAGCCATGAAAAGGAGAATAGAAGAAGATCAAAAAAAAAGAGAGAGAAAGATCGAGAAAAAAATCTCTAAGAAAAAAGATCGACGGCAATGACGACAGCGACGAAAGACCGACACCAGAAGGGACGATTTGCCGATGGCACTACCTAAGCTCTCTGCTAAGAATGAGACAGGATAGACTTGAGGCAGAGCGAAAACAATGAAACCAAAAATGGAAGGGGATCAACTCCTATTTATAGGTTCCTTCGACGGTCAGGATCAACATCAAGTACCATGCCTTACTCGAAGATCTTAACACGTGGCGGCAATCTCGGCCGACTAAATCGACATCGATTCGACACACCATCATTCAGATCTCGTCGAGTAAGCTGAATCTGTGTGATCACGGGCTGGGTCAATGGGTGGTCGATATGCGACGGCTCGGATACACGTGCTCATTATTGTCCTGCCAGTCGATCTCCTACCATCAATACAGAAGATCAACTCGAGCTTTGCGACATTAATCCTGCACAACCTATGATGTGACGGCACCGCCGCACGTCCTATGAAAAGATAAGACGACGGTCCATCCCATGAAGTGACAAGACAACCAAGTAGCAGCCGATGAAAGTAACTCGGATCTGCTCAAAGATGAACTCCATTCGTCCGACTAACTATGCAGTCAGACTCGAAAGTTGGGAGGCAAGTGTTGGAGTAGATCCCTGTCGCTTAGCTCACTACCAAGCCTTCTTGACTCTAAGCCGACTATAGGAGCTACACCGACTAACCTATTGCCACTCAACCTGACTCGGATTGCCAAGTCCTGTCCAACAGAGTCGACATCGACCACCATCGTGGACACCCAACCGACTAAGGGCGGCTCACCCCTAGTCGGCACCAGGCTGACTATAGTTAACGTGCCACCCATGGCCATTTGCACTTAGCGGCACTCGACCTGTAACCGACTTCATAGTCAGTGCACAGCCGACTATGCCAGTGGATGACGGGACATCTCAATATCTTCATTTTGCTGACTACGACAACATGGGCCTCTACCGACTAATCTAAGCACCAAACATGGCCACCACACTATCCTGACATGCCACATCAAGGTCATATCACTCAGATGCCATACACTGGTCAGCTAGCTGTGCGTCGTGATGGGATGCTATGAATTCATGATTAAATACGTCCACAAGGTCATTCATTATACCCCACGCGCAGTAGCATCCGCTGCCTTCTCCGTTCCAAATAGAAGGTCCGCTCACCGTCAGTATTTAAAGATGCCCATATGGCATCATGAGACACCGTATGATAGGACATGATCGACAAGATCATCTGTCCTCTCACCATTCATTTTGCTTCCTCTATAAATAGAGGTAAGCGAGGACCCCTCCAGGTTTGCACTCTACTTCACAACCCAGAGATCCTGTCGTTCTTTTCTCTCAAGCTAATTCACTGACTTGAATGTCGGAGAGTCTTTACTGAAGCCACCTCCAGCAGGACTTGTTTTGCAGGTTCTTCTTCTTCGATGTCAAGCGGAGCCCAGTACAATATTTTTTGGATCAATCTCACCGCCTTTAGTTTTGATCTTGACTGTGTGCACCTTCTCCAGTGATGGTATGTCATCTTCCAGCTCTCTCACCACCTACTGATAGGCGCAGCTCCTAGTCGGCTCTAAGCCGACTATCAACTATTCATTGAAAAAAAATCATAACACAATCTTTAAATATCTTTTGTTGACTTACTACTTACATACCGCAACTCCAAAATCTCTACCATTTTTTCTGGTATCTCTGTCTGATTTAAACATTGAAGTCTCTATGAGACACACTTCCATAATTTTTTTTCTTTTTTTGATTTAAGATCAAGCGATCGACACCAGAGCCCTCATCCAAGTACAACCACTGCCAACCCGGAGACTAACACCAAATCCAAGTCAATGTTGCCGATCTAAATAGAATCGTCACTGATCTCGCCAATAACCTTGTGATGCCTAGCGATCGGATCGGATTTTAGCCGCAATAGCAAATCCCGTCATCTCGATGCCTACAAGTCAGGCCAATTGGATTTTAGAGGCAATAGCATCATATTCATTCATTGTATATAAACTCAGTCACCAACACGTGCTCGTTGACGCGTGTTGTGATGAGCTTCAAAACATTCCTTGCAGATCTTTGAGGTCGGCGCACAATCTCAACGGGAATATATAGTGCATCTCCACGTTCGTCGAAACGTGTTCCAGACCATGCCCTGCGGTATATATCGTTTCACGCCTCCTGTTACTTGAAGATGGCAACGTGCCGGTGGAGAGAGGCCGTGCGTAACTTTAATTGTTGTTGATGTTGAGGGCGCCCTATGCCTCGGTCGCTGCATCACCTTCGTTCCCGCCGTCGGCTTTTGGCGCACGCCGAGTTTTTTTTTTTTATTATTATTACTTAGGGTGGAAACCAACCAAGCTTGACTTTTGTGCCTGAGCAAGGTCGGCTTGAAATTTAATTTGGAGCTAGGATTATATGTTCAAGCTCGATTTATTTATTACCGTTGCTAATTTAATTTGAATAATTCCAAATCGGGCCAAATACAGGTCTAAATTGCAAATTCTCCATAAAATTAGAAATTAAATCAAGCTTGATTTTATGCTCAATTTCAAGTTTGATTTTAAATTTGATTAATATAAATTAAATATCCACACGCATGTGTCTATACATATAGGATCACTTTTGGATAGCATTCGATGATGACCTAAATGGGATCATCAAGGTGATCTAAAATTATTGATGATCCTAATCTTATAATGATATGATCATCAGTGATCTGAGATCATTGTGTTTGATAAACCATTATCCGTTGATTAAAGATCCTCAGATATCCGTGAGTAATCTGCTTGATATTTTATGAAAATTCAAGATTATTGATTATATAATACCAAAACTATCCATAATATAATACATAAAAATTAATTTATTAATCATATATAATATATTATAAATAAAATATTATTATAATTATTAGTATATTAGTAATTAATAGATACTATAAACATATATTTATTAGTCCTATAAATTATTAATCCTATCAAAATATATTAATTGCTATGAAATAATTAATATTTTTATTTATACTTATAATATATTATTTATTAATTATGAATATTTATTTTGATAAAAAAATAGAAGTAACATATTAAATATTTTTATTATATAAATACAAAGTGTTGGTGCAAAAATCCGCTTGCGCTGGAAAAGCTGGAGTCGAGGAAGTCGCGGTCGCCGCCGGGACCTGCAAGGGAAGTCTAAACCGGAGGTGGGGTTGCTCCGGCAAGACCCTCCGACGCTCAAGTCAGTTCTCTGCCTCAACAAGAATGGAGTGTTCGAACGGAGAATTTAGCAGAGTTTTAGGTAAAAACTAGAGCTTATAGAATAACGTATCTGGGGTTTCCCTTTTTATAGACGGAGGGGGCAGCAGATTGATAGCGACGCCTGTAACCGTCTGGCAGATGGCTGCCCAGGGTCAGGCAGAATTTGCTGCGAAGAGTAGTGGAGTAGACCCATGGCTATCACTGGGGCGTGCCACGTGGAGTCTGCCGCGGGAAGTGGGGCGGCGTTTGTTGTCGCGACTTGCCAGCGGATGGGAGAATCGTGCGGTATCCGTTGCAGGAAGTGGAGCAGGATCGTGGCCGTTTATTGTGGCCTGTCAGAGAGTAGTGGAGCTGCGTGGGATCCGTCGTAGGGAGTGGAGCAGTGTTGCGATCGTTACTGCGGCCTGTCAGGGAGTGATGGAGCTGCGCGGAATTCGCCGCAGAAAGTGGAGCAGGATCGTGGCCGTAATTGTGGCCTGGGAGTGCAGATCTGTCGGCTGAAGTTCGGTCAGCAGACGGAGCCCGGCTCCTGTAGGAGTCCGGGCGGAGTCTACTTGCGGTTGAAGTTGTTGGCGGAGTCCGGCTCCCGTAGGAGCCCGGATGAAGTCTGTCTGCAGCCGTTGGAGCCGAGGACGAAGTCCGGCTCCCGTAGGAGCCCGGGCGGAGTCTTCCTGCAATTAAAGTCAAAGGCGAGGTCCGGCTCCCGTAGGAGTCCGGACGGGGCTTACTAGCAGTTGATGTTGAGGACGGAGCCCGGCTCCCGTAGGAGTCCGGGCGGAGTCTACTTGCGGTCGAAGTTGTCGGCGGAGTCCGGCTCCCGTAGGAGTCCGGACGAAGTCTGTCTGCAGCCGTTGGAGCCGAGGACGAAGCCCGGCTCCCGTAGGAGCCCGAGCGGAGTCTTCCTGCAATTAAAGTTAAAGGCGAAGTCCGGCTCCCGTAGGAGACCGGACGGGGCTTACCAGCAGTTGATGTTGAGGATGGAGCCCGGCTCCCGTAGGAGTCCGGGCGGAGTCTACTTGCGGTCGAAGTTGTCGGCGGAGTCCGACTCCCGTAGGAGTCCGGACGAAGTCTGTCCGCAGTCGTTGGAGACGAGGGCGAAGCCCGGCTCCCGTAGGAGCCCGGGCGGAGTCTTCCTGTAATTAAAGTCAAAGATGAGGTCCGGCTCCCGTAGGAGTCCGGACGGGGCTTACCGGCGGAGTCTGGCTCCCGTAGGAGCCCGGACGAAGTCTGTCTGCAGCCGTTGGAGCCGAGGGTGAAGCCCGGCTCCCGTAGGAGCCCGGGCGGAGTCTTCCTGCAATTAAAGTCAAAGGCGAGGTCCGACTCCCGTAGGAGTCCGGACGGGGCTTACAGGTGGAGTCCGGCTCCTGTAGGAGCTCGGACGAAGTCTGTCTGCAGCCGTTGGAGCCGAGGACGAAGCCCGGCTCCCGTAGGAGCCCGGGCGGAGTCTTCCTGCAATTGAAGTTAAAGGTGAAGTCCGGCTCCCGTAGGAGACCGGACGGGGCTTACCAGCGGTTGATGTTGAGGACGGAGCCCGGCTCCCGTAGGTGTCCGGACGAAGTCTGCTTGCGGTCGAAGTTGTCGGCGGAGTCCGGCTCCCGTAGGAGTCCGGACGAAGTCTGTCTGCAGTCGTTGGAGTCGAGGGCGAAGCCCGGCTCCCATAGGAGCCCGGGCGGAGTCTTCCTGCAATTAAAGTCAAAGGCGAGGTCCGGCTCCCGTAGGAGTCCGGACGGGGCTTACCAGCAGTTGATGTTGAGGACGGAGCCCGGCTCCCGTAGGAGTCCAGGCGGAGCCTGCTTGCAATCGAAGTTGTCGGTGGAGCCCGGCTCCCGTAGGAGTCCGGACGAAGTCTGTCTGCAGTCGTTGGAGTCGAGGGCGAAGCCCGGCTCCCGTAGGAGCCCGGGCGGAGTCTTCCTGCAATTAAAGTCAAAAGCGAGGTCCGGCTCCCGTAGGAGTCCGGACGGGGCTTTCCAGCAGTTGATGTTGAGGACGGAGCCCGGCTCCCGTAGGAGTCCGGACGAAGTCTGCTTGCGGTCGAAGTTATCGGCGGAGTCTGGCTCCCGTAGGAGTCCGGACGAAGTCTGTCTGCAGTCGTTGGAGTCGAGGGTGAAGCCCGGCTCCCGTAGGAGTCCGGGCGGAGTCTTCCTGCAATTAAAGTCAAAGGCGAGGTCCGGCTCCCGTAGGAGTCCGGACGGGGCTTACCAGCAGTTGATGTTGAGGACGGAGCCCGGCTCCCGTAGGAGTCCGGGCAGAGTCTACTTGCGGTCGAAGTTGTCGGCGGAGTCCGGCTCCCGTAGGAGCTCGGGCGGAGTCTGTCTGCAGTCGTTGGAGTCGAGGGCGAAGCCCGGCTCCCGTAGGAGCCCGGGCGGAGTCTCCCTTTGATGTCGGCATCGTGGGTGGAGTCGTTGATTCTGTTGAGGACTTCGGCTGTTTGTATTTTATACCCAACACCAGTCTCCCTACTTCCGAGTTTGAATTTCGAACGAAGGAAGTACAGAGAGATGGGTACAGCCGAAGCCGTCCCCTCGAATCCCGCGTGCTGCCGCCCTCAGATATTTTGGGCATTAATTGCGCGCGTGTCGGAGTCTTTTCGAATTGGGGCGATACGAAGGGACTCTTCGAAATTCCTGCAGGTACATTGGCCCAGGTACGACGCAATTATAGTCCTGCCAACCGTCAGCCGCTTTTAGCCGCCTGCCAGGGGGAGTGGGACACGTGCCGGGCGCGGACTGGCTTGAGGGGATTCGCGATCATCATGGCACCGGATTTCAGGGTCTATTTAAACCCGTCCTCCCACCTTTAGGTGTCCTATTTCGTTCCAGAGTTCTTATCAGCATCTGCCTTCTCTTCGAGAGCCCTGTTTCAGTGGGCATCTTCTCGAGCCATAGGTGTCTTCTGTTTTCGTCCCTCTGGTCCCTCAGAGCGATATAGGTTAGTTCCAGCACCACCAACCTTCTTCCCACCACCTAGGGACTTCTTCTCTGTCATTATTTTTTTGCATCCCTCCGAGTTAGTTTCCTGTGGCCTCTCGTCCCCCCTTCTGTCCGTCTTCTTAGGGACCTTTAGAGCCCCCCTTCGGAACTACTCGAAATGTCTTCTGGCTCTTCTGCTCCCTGCAGTTCCGGGAGCTCTTCCGCCTCAAACCCCCAGGTCCCCGGCTCTGTAGACAAACCTGCGTCTGGGGCTGGGCTCCGCCCGATTTTCGCGCCGGGCGCCATTCCATGTTCTCTGACTTCGGAGGAACTCCTTCTGATAAGGGTTCAGTACGGAGTTCCTCCGGAGTACGACCTGGAGTTGCCTGGCCCTTCTAACCGGGCCAGCACTCCCCCTTTCGGTCGTTTTTGTCTGTACCAGGAAGCATTCCGTGCCGGACTCCGGCTTCCGCTTCCTTCCTTTGTTGTTGCCCTCTTCCGCTTCTTAGACATCTCCTTGGCTTCCGTGGCCCCGAATTCTTTTAGGTTCTTGATAGGATTTCTCTCCCTCTGCCACGTAGTCGAGGTCCAACCGTCCCTCTCCTTGTTTAGGCACTTCTATACCTTCAAGCGCCATCCTTCGGCGAAGGACTGGTGGTACTTCTCCCCCCAGTTCGGCAAGAAGGGGTTGCTGAAAGGCGCTCCTTCTTCGATCCACAATTGGAAGAGAAAATACCTCTTCGTCCACTGCCCGACCCTGAGACTGGACCTGCCCCCTTGGGGCTCTCTGAGGGATTCTGTCCGCCGGGCCCCCAGCCTGGGGGAGGATGACCTCCAGGCTGCCCGGAAGCTTCTAGCTTATTCTGCTCCTTCCCTTCCCAATCTTCTGAGGGAGTAGTTTCTTTTCAACATCGGCCTGAGTCCCCAGGATCCAGCGAGTATTCATCTTTTACCTTATCTTCTCTTTTCATGCCTTTCTTCTCTTCTTCTCTTTTTCTCCTCTGTTTCTTTCTTTCTTTCCCTTTCTTCTTTTCTTCTCTCTCTCTCTTTTTTTTTTTTTTTTCGACCTTTGACTCTTGATTGATTGGTTTGCTTATTTTTTCTTCTTTCCTTTTCTCTTTCTCTTTCTTTTTTTCTTTTCTTTTTCACGTCGTCTTAAGGTCATCGACGACCTCTTTTATTCGTGTAGGGTTGTTATTTGCCGAGCTCCTTTTCGACTTTTACGCCGTTCGAAGATACCCGGTTGCCATTGCATCAACCCATCTTTTTCGTCAGTGGTTGCAGGCTCACCTGGGGCCGTTCGGGCTTGGAGTCCCCCTCAGGGCTCGGGCTCGAAGGTCCGAGCTTCTGTTACCCTGAAGAAGTTGTCCTATTTCGCATCGAAAGCTTCCTTGAAAGATGGGACTCCTGATGGGAGCCCCAATCCTTGCTGTGGCAGGGTTCCCTGTGCCTTGGCCACTGTTTGTTTTCCAATCGTTGCTGTTGTGGTCCATTGCTTCCCTTTTCCTTTTTTGCTTGGAATTCTTCTCCGCTGAAGTCAAGGCGAAGTTCGGCTCCCATGGGAGTCTGGACGGAACCCTCCTGCGATTGGAATCGCGGGTGGAGCCCGGCTCCCGTAGGAGTCTGGGTGGTGTCTTCTTTGACGTCGTGGACGGAGCCCGGCTCCCGTAGGAGTCCGGACGAAGTCTTCCTGCAATCAAAGTCATAGGCGAAGTCCGGCTCCCGTAGGAGTCCAGACAAGGCTTACTGGCAGTTGCTATTGTCGGTGGAGTCCGGCTCCCGTAAGAGTCCGGACGAAGCTTACCGGCAGTCGAGATTGGCGACGGAGCCCGGCTCCCGTAGGAATCCGGGCGGAGCTGTCATGTAGTCAATGTCGGCGACGGAGCCCGGCTCCCGTAGGAGTCCGGACGAAGCTGTCCGTAGTCGAAGTCGGTGACGGAGCCCGGCTCCCATAGGAATCCGGGTGGAGCTGTCATGTAGTCAATGTCGACGACGGAGCCCGGCTCCCGTAGGAGTCCGGGTGGAGCTGTCATGTAGTCAATGTCGGTGACGGAGCCCGGCTCTCGTAGGAGTCCGGGCGGAGCTGTCCTGTAGTCGAAGTCGGCGACGGAGCCCGGCTCCCGTAGGAATCTGGACTGGGTTTACCACCGATCGAAGTTGCTTAAGCTAGGGCAAGGTTTTCCTCCTGGGGGGCGCATATGGGCGTTGCAGGGCCTCTCCCCCCATCCGGTCTCAAAGAACTGGGCCTTTGACTTTATTCATGTCAGGACGAGATCCTCCTCCTGTTCCTGACATGGCTGTGGGGGCACATTAGGGCGCTGTAAGGCCTCTCCCCCCATCTGGTCTAAATGGAACCGGGCCTTCAATTTTGCTCAAGTTAGGGCGAGGTTCTCCTCCTGTCCCTAACAGGGCTGTGGGGGCACATATGGGCATTGTAAGGCCTCTCCCCCCATCCGGTCTAAATGGAACCGGACCTTCGACTTTGCTCAAGTTAGGGCGAGGTTCTCCTCCTGTCCCTAACAGGACTGTGGGGGCACATATGGGCGTTGTAGGGCCTCTCCCCCCATCTGGTCTAAATGGAACCGGGCCTTCGACTTTGCTCAAGTTAGGGCGAGGTTCTCCTCCTGTCCCTAACAGGGCTGTGGGGGCACATATGGGCGTTGTAGGGCCTCTCCCCCCATCCGGTCTAAATGGAATCGGGCCTTCGACTTTGCTCAAGTTAGGGCGAGGTTCTCCTCCTGTCCCTAACAGGGCTGTGGGGGCACATATGGGCGTTGTAAGGCCTCTCCCCCTATCCGGTCTAAATGGAACCGGGCCTTCGACTTTGCTCAAGTTAGGGCAAGGTTCTCCTCCTGTCCCTAACAGGGCTGTGGGGGCACATTAGGGCGTTGTAAGGCCTCTCCCCCCATCCGATTTTGAGATAGTCGGACTTTCATTTTAGGTATGCTTGGGCGGGGTTCTCCCCCGTTCCTAACATAACTTTATTTTTGGAGGGGTCATATCCAGTCATAATAAATCCACGCCAGATGGGAAGAGTACGTCAAGTAGAAAGAAATTTAGATTCAAAGTGAAATCGTAAGTGATACATTTACAGATTTTTCGAGTTCCACGGTCGCGGATGGTCCGCTCCTCCTTGGGGCCCTCCGGTGATGGAGTCGATGGTCCCGATGGGAGGCCGGTCCCCGAGTTGCTCCTCCCTTCTTGGCGGTTCAGGCTGCGGAAGGGCCTTTGGCCGATCTCCTCTACCCTCGGGCCTGCGTCAGATGAACCTGTCGAGTCGACCTCGCCGAATGAGCTCCTCGATCTCGTCCTGGAGCTGGATGCATTCCTCTGTGTCATGATCGTGGTCGCGGTGGTAGAGACAGAATTTGTTGGGGTTGCGCTTCCCGGGGTGTGTGCGCATCCTCTCCGACCTAGGGAGCTGCTCCTTGACCTCCATCAATACCTGGGCCTTCGAGGCGTTGAGGGGGGCGTAGTTGTGGAATCTCCCTGGTGGGGAACTCCGCCGAACCCCGCGATCCGGGCTTCTCTGCCTGCGCGCCCGGGGTGGAGTATGGGCGAGCTTATGCCCAGGAGGGGATCGAGAATGCAGCCGGGCTTTCTTTGGCCTTTTTTCAATTGCGGGCTTACTCGAGTCTCCCGCTTGCCGCTCCCTCGCCGTCTCTTCATCCTTCATTTTGAAGGCCTCTTCCGCTCGGGCGTATCTTTCAGCCCGGGCCAGCAAATCAGCAAAATCCCTGGGATATTTCTTCTCCAGGGAGAACAAGAGATCATTCTTCTGAAGGCCACCCTTCAGGGCGGCCATTGCGACTGATTGGTCCAAGTTCCAGACCTCCAGCACCGCGATGTTGAAGCGATTGATGTAGGCCCGAATGGACTCCCCTTCCCTTTGCCTGATGTTGATGAGGGACTCCGAACCCTTCCGGGGGCGCCGGCTGCTGACAAAATGGGCCACAAATTGGTGGCTCATTTGATCGAAGGAAAAGATGGTACCCGATTTCAAAGCCGAGTACCAGTTCCTCGCCGCTCCCTTCAAGGTAGACGGGAAAGCCCGACATAAGATGGCATCAGGAGCACCGTGAAGCAGCATCATCGTCCGGAAGGCCTCCAGATGATCAACCGAGTCCGAAGTCCCGTCGTAGCTTTCGAACTGGGGAAGCTTGAAGTTTGGCGGGATCGGTTCCTGCATGATCATTTGGGAGAAGGGAGGGTCAGTACAAATATCCTCACCATAAGCGGGGGGCGCATGACGGAGTTCTTCAATCCGTCGGTTCATCTCCTGGAGCCTCCGGTCCAGGAAATCCTCTCGACTTCGAGTCTCGAGGGTCCTCTGGCAGAACGGGGGCAGGGATCTTCCAGGGGTGGAGTCGTGGTCCGATTGAGGGCTCTCTACCCTCGGGTTTGTTTTCCCAGGAAGGACGGGGCGGCTGACCCAAGTGGCCCGCCCCGCCGCCGGGTTCTGACATTCCGGAGACGCCCTTTCCGGGTGCGCCGACACCTGCGACTGCTGCTGCTGCATTGCTTGCACAGCTTCGGCGAGGCCTCTGACCTGCTGTGCCAGCAAGTCAAACTGCTCCGCGCCGACCGCCGCCGTCGGAGGAGGAGGAGGAGGAGGTTGAGAAACAGGAGGGGAGGCCGGAGCCTGAGATCTGGCCGTGGAGGCCGTGGACCGTCTCGTGGATGCCTTGCATGGAGGCATCGAGTATGGATCCCGCGGGGGGAAACAAGGAGTGGGTGTCAGAGGAGACGATCGGGGGCGGCTCCGTTGAACGCTCCTTTAAGAACAAGGGTACTGCGAAGACACAGCCCCTTCCTCTAGCGCCAATCCTGTTGGTGCAAAAATTCGCTTGTGCCGGAGAAGATGGAGTCGAGGAAGTCACGATCGCCGTCGGGACCTGCAAGGGAAGTCTAAACCGGAGGTGGGGTTGCTCCGGCAAGACCCTCCGACGCTCAAGTCAGTTCTCTGCCTCAACAAGAATGGAGTGTTCGAACGGAGAATTTAGCAGAGTTTTAGGTAAAAACTAGAGCTTATAGAATAACGTATCTGGGGTTTCTCTTTTTATAGACGGAGGGGGCAGCAGATTGATAGCGACGCCTGTAACCGTCTGGCAGATGGCTGCCCAGGGTCAGGCGGAATTTACTGCGAAGAGTAGTGGAGTAGACCCGTGGCTATCACTGGGGCATGCCACGTGGAGTCTGCCGCAGGAAGTGGGGCGGCGTTTGTTGTCGCGACTTGCCAGCGGATGGGAGAATCATGCGGTATCCATTGCAGGAAGTGGAGCAGGATCGTGGTCGTTTATTGTGGCCTGTCAGGGAGTAGTGGAGCTGCGTGGGATCCGTCGTAGGGAGTGGAGCAGTGTTGCGATCGTTACTGCGGCCTGTCAGGGAGTGATGGAGCTGCACGGATTCCGCCGCAGGAAGTGGAGCAGGATCGTGGCCGTAATTGTGGCCTGGGAGTGCAGATCTGTCGGCTGAAGTTCGGTCAGCGGATGGAGCCCGACTCCTGTAGGAGTCCGGGCAGAGTCTACTTGCAGTTGAAGTTGTTGGCGGAGTCCGGCTCCCGTAGGAGCCCGGATGAAGTCTGTCTGCAGCCGTTGGAGCCGAAAACGAAGCCCGGCTCCCGTAGGAGCCCGGGCGGAGTCTTCCTGCAATTAAAGTCAAAGGCGAGGTCCGGCTCCCGTAGGAGTCCGGACGGGGCTTACCAGCAGTTGATGTTGAGGACAGAGCCCGGCTCCCGTAGGAGTCCGGGCGGAGTCTACTTGCGGTCGAAGTTGTCGGTGGAGTCCGGCTCCCGTAGGAGTTCGGACGAAGTCTGTCTGCAGCCGTTGGAGCCGAGGATGAAGCCCGGCTCCCGTAGGAGCCCGGGCGGAGTCTTCCTGCAATTGAAGTTAAAGGCAAAGTCCGGCTCCCGTAGGAGACCGGACGGGGCTTACCAGCAGTTGATGTTGAGGACGGAGCCCGGCTCCCGTAAGAGTCCGGGCGGAGTCTACTTGCGGTCGAAGTTGTCGGCGGAGTCCGGCTCCCGTAGGAGTCCGGACGAAGTCTGTCCGCAGTCGTTGGAGTCGAGGGCGAAGCCCGACTCCCGTAGGAGCCCGGGCGGAGTCTTCCTGTAATTAAAGTCAAAGATGAGGTCCGGCTCCCGTAGGAGTCCGGACGGGGCTTACCGGCGGAGTCCGACTCCCGTAGGAGCCCAGACGAAGTCTGTCTGCAGCCGTTGGAGCCGAGGGTGAAGCCCGGCTCCCGTAGGAGCCCGGGCGGAGTCTTCCTGCAATTAAAGTCAAAGGTGAGGTCCGGCTCCCGAAGGAGTCCGGACGGGGCTTACCGACGGAGTCCGGCTCCCGTAGGAGCCCGGACGAAGTCTGTCTGCAGCCGTTGGAGCCGAGGACGAAGCCCGGCTCCCGTAGGAGCCCGGGCGGAGTCTTCCTGCAATTGAAGTTAAAGGCGAAGTCCGGCTCCCGTAGGAGACCGGACGGGGCTTACCAGCGGTTGATGTTGAGGACGGAGCCCGGCTCCCGTAGGAGTCCGGACGAAGTCTGCTTGCGGTCGAAGTTATCGGCGGAGTCCGGCTCCCGTAGGAGTCCGGACGAAGTCTGTCTGCAGTCGTTGGAGTCGAGGGCGAAGCCCGGCTCCCGTAGGAGCCCGGGCGGAATCTTCCTACAATTAAAGTCAAAGGCGAGGTCCGGCTCCCGTAGGAGTCCGGACGGGGCTTACCAGCAGTTGATGTTGAGGATGGAGCCCGGCTCCCGTAGGAGTCCGGGCGGAGCCTGCTTGCGATCGAAGTTGTCGACGGAGCCCGGCTCCCGTAGGAGTCCGGACGAAGTCTGTTTGCAGTCGTTGGAGTCGAGGATGAAGCCCGGCTCCCGTAGGAGCCCGGGCGGAGTCTTCCTGCAATTAAAGTCAAAGGCGAGGTCCGGCTCCCGTAGGAGTCCGGACGGGCTTACCAGCAGTTGATGTTGAGGACGGAGCCCGGCTCCCGTAGGAGTCTTGACGAAGTCTGCTTGCGGTCGAAGTTGTCGGTGGAGTCCGGCTCCCGTAGGAGTCCGGACGAAGTCTGTCTGCAGTCGTTGGAGTCGAGGGCGAAGCCCGGCTCCCGTAGGAGCCCGGGCGGAGTCTTCCTGCAATTAAAGTCAAAGGCGAGGTCCGGCTCCTGTAGGAGTCCGGACGGGGCTTACCAGCAGTTGATGTTGAGGACGGAGCCCGGCTCCCGTAGGAGTCCGGGCGGAGTCTACTTGCGGTCGAAGTTGTCGGTGGAGTCCGGCTCCCGTAGGAGCCCGGGCGGAGTCTGTCTGCAGTCGTTGGAGTCGAGGGCGAAGCCCGGCTCCCGTAGGAGCCCGGGCGAAGTCTCCCTTTGAGGTCGGCATCGTGGGTGGAGTCATTGATTCTGTTGAGGACTTCGACTGTGGGTATTTTATACCCAACACAAAGTATAATAAGATATTTTTATTTTATTTTAAAATTATCATTGAATCATAATATAACAATAATATGATTAATAATATATTATAATGTTATATATATAATAAATATAATATATAATATATAATGCAATATAATATCATATGTACAATATTGATATATAATGATATATTGATATACTAATTTTTTATTAGATTGAGAGATATTTTTATCCTTATATTTCAATCTAAGATCACTGCCTAAGGGTGATCTTGGATTTTCGATCTTGAGGATAGGTATCCCATCACTGGATTGAGGAGTGATTTGAGAAGTGATGGTGATTTGAAATCACCGCCACATAAGATCGTTATGGTGTTATTGCAGCAATCTCCAGTTGTGCCTAACATCGGTGAAGAGCAACCTGCAAAAGAAGTCCACAAATTAGAATTGTATTCAGCGGAGACCCTCCGATGCTTAAATCAGTGGAGAGTAGTGAACAGCAGATAGAATATTCAAAGTGATAGAGTGTTAGCCCAGAAGAACCTTACCAATGCTATTCATTTACCTTCCTTTTATAAAAGAGTAATTGATAACTGTTTGTAACGATTAGGCATGTGGGTCCCACTTATTCTAGTATTATGTGATCATGGGATGAAGAGTTAATGTCCACTAATGATCATGATATGTGGCCGTTATGCACTTTCTACACTGACGGTTTCTAATATACCAACTTTATGTTGGTAGTCAGAGCGCGCTGATTGTATGTCGATAATTATAGAAATTCGAATGACCATTGGTTGGAGACTCTAGCATACCGACTGGCCATCGATTTTGAAGTCGGTAGAGTCACTATAGTTGAATTATATCTGTCATAGAAGTTCATTGAGAGTTGCCGACTGTCAGTCGGCTTACCAATTGATAGTCAGTAATCTGTACCTATTAGGACGATTGAAAGTCAGATGGTGTGCTGTAATTGAGCCGAAACTCATCCCGTAGTATAGCTTTGATGGTCCATCACCCGCAACCAATAGATGGTCGGTTGGCAACTATGAATCGAAAAGTAGATTGAATTACTCCAATAATTGCCCCCCACTTTTAAGTCCAAAGTGGCCTGACATGTGGATTGACACGTAGCTTGACATGTTGGATGAAAGGAGTTATCACGTATTATCTCGAGTCCTGATTCAGCTACAGACATTAATGATTTCTTTGGAAAACAAAGAGTCTTCAACTATTTTGTCACTTCGATAATCGTGAGATCATCATTGGGATATCGATTCGAGAAGATGGTTAGGTGGTCGGACGATCCGATTGATTTGATTCTGACAAGTCGATTGCCATCATGTGTCCAAGTGTTATTGGCTTTTAATCGTTCACATGGATAGAGATGACATGGCACGATCTGACGGTTGGTGCATCGAATCATCCGATCAATGGTCAGTCATGATGTAGCCACGTATCAAAATCTGGGATAATCTTGATTTGAACAAATTCATCTCAACCGTTGATGGGCCCTATATATACAATGTCGCTTCCATTTGGATTTTCTATTTCTTTACTTATTATTCTTTCCTACAACTAAGGACTTTGTTTTGGGTGCTAAGAGCTTCAAAATTCTAGGAGCTTTCCTCTTTGTATTTTCATGGTCTCCAGATCATCCTTTAGTTTCATGTTAGGTTTCTCCTTCTTTTCTTCCTCTTTTAATCTTCGTTGATTTTTTTCCCTATCATTTTCAATGGCTAGTAGGAGTAGGAAGGATAGAGAGAAGATTAGAGAAGATGAGGCCCCTCAGGATAGTTTATCGAATGACTTGGTTGATGATTCTCCTTTGGATCCAAATATGGAAGTTTCTTCCATATCTGGATCCAATGTCGATCGGCTCTGGGAGCAATATCATATTCCGGAGCAATTTCAGCTCTTTACATCTAGTCCGAATGGTCAGGTGACTTCTTCTAGTCCAGATCAGATGGCGATTTATGTGGAAGACTTTCGGATTGGTTTTTGTTTTTCGATTCTAGAGTTTGTTCGGAATCTCCTTGATTATTACTATCTTTGTCCTGCTCAACTAGCTCTGAATTTCATTCGGTTGATCATCAGTTTTGCTCTGTTATGTCACATGATCCTGACCAACCCTCAATCTTCTCTTTTTCGTGCTTTTTGTGTTCTTCGTCCCCACCCAAAAGCTAAGGGCTGGTGGTTCTTCAACTGGAGAAAAGATTTATCTTTTATTTTTAGTCTTCCTTTGTCCATCCATAGATAGAAGAATCATTTTTTTTTATTTTTTCTTCTTCATCCTAAAGCTTTCCTTCATCCCCGAGAGATCCGAGAACAAATCCTAATGAGCATAGTCGGATCGAAGTTATTGATCGGGAGGACTTTCTTCGACTGAAGGATATAGAAGTCCCTGCACAATGAGAGCTGATGATGGAGCAAGCTCTCTATGATGCCGGACTTAGTCTGGTGACTTCCTTAGGCATAGCTTAGTCGATCTTTCACTTTACTTTTCATTTATCTTTGAACCTTGTAGCAGAGTTGTTTTGCCTTTTGATTGCAGCTATGCAACCAGTGATGCGAGTCTCAGTGGTTGATATTCGATAATATGCCGTTAAAAAGAGAGCAGCGACTGGTACCGGACCATCCTGAGCGATGAAGAAGAGTTGGGTTGATGGGGAGTCGGCATCAATGAGGGAGACCGACATTCTGTCGATGGTAGTTTTCGAAGTCGAGCCTGTCATTGCGCTGTCTGCTCTGACAGTGCTTCCAATGGTCGATGCACTGCCTATCAGAGGAAAATCGACTAGAGATAGTGAGGTCACGACCATCATGTTGGTATCGGCCAAGACAACACCAACCATGGTTTCGTTGGTGGGGGGTCTGGCAAAGTCTACTGCTGCACCTGAATCTGAACCATCCACTGCCGTGCCGACGATACTTCGGGCACCTTCAACTGGTCCGATGCTGTCTTGGGCACCATCAACATCCGACTGGATGGCGGCTTCGAGTGAGCGACCACCAACTTGAGAGCCAGGAAAAGCACCGGCCATTTTTGTTGAAGATGGATCATCGATAGGCTTTAATACACTTTTCAACATCTGGATTCCTATAGATGAGTCGGCTTTGGCCAATTCAAAATTGGCCAAGCAACTCATCGAAGCTGCACTTCTCCCGATCGATAGGGAGAATAGGAAAGATTGGACTGTGTCTGAAATATTTTCATCCTTCTAACCAATGATGCTCAGAGTAAGTTAATGATGCTCTTCTTCTTCTTTATTTTCCTTCTTTTTTTTTATTTGATCTTGTTTTTTTTTTTTTCAGCTAGCACATGATATGCAGATATTGGAGAGTGGGTATCAAAAAATCATCGACTTTCACTGAATGTGGATGGAGAAAGTCGTGGCTGCGAAAGTCGAGAAAGCTATGGCCACCAAATCAAAATTGTGCTAAAGAGTTGGAGGAGGAAAGAAAAAAGTACCGGGCCACCAAATCAAAATTGGCACTGGCCGAGGCAGAGTCAGCTTCCACTAAGGAGGAAGCACAGTCGGCCAAAGTTGCTCTGAGTCAGGCATGGGAGCAAACCATCGAGGATTACAAAGAATCACAAGACCTCAAAAATGAAATCTTCGAGGGTAGCTACGCTTCTTATTGTGTCGACTATGAAGACGGCAGGGATGCGGTTGGCAAGTTGTATCCAGATTTGGATCTGAGCAGCATCATCGCCTCTGGTTTGGAAGAGAAAACTATCGAGAAAATAGTGCCGACTGAAAAATTTGCACCGACTGTATCAGAGTCTGTTTCCACTGCTGAAGAAGCCGTACCAAAATCGGCTGCTACCGAAGGCCATAAGACTGATGCTGCAATGATTGCCGACACAGTCGAGGAAGAGGCCAACTGGTGACCAGTATAAAAAAATTTTCTTTCTTCATAGTCGGATAATAATCCAACTCAATTTATAATCAGACTTTTGGTCTAATTTTATAATCTTTTTATTTATGAATGAAAAGACAAATTTTTCTAAGTATCAACTTCTTTTTTAATCTTGATGTACATTGTTGTCGATGTCGCTGAGTATTAGTTGGATAAGCAAATGCCAACTGATAATCAAAGTTGTAGAATTCATCTGTTAGTCATTTACTAGCCAAGTAAATTGTAGGTGAAAATTTTTTCAAATATTGTCGGGCATCAACCAACTAAATTTTTGAGATAAATTAGATTTTTTTAAAATATTTGATAGATGGGGTTAACCGAATATCCTTCGACTTACGAAGTCAAGTCGGTTTATTATTCCGTTCAATCATAATTGAATCGTTATATTGTTCTGCTTAGCCATAGCTAGGTCAGCATGAGTAGTCATTTGACGAGTCGATTTTCACAATCATCTAATCGAGATGTGGTCGGTATATGTTAAGCGATTATTTATCGGTCTGATGTCACTTTTGTAGATAATCGAACATTCGAAGAAGGTTCTGAATCTAATCATTTCATTTCAAATACGTCGCATATGTAAATAACTTTATTGATAATATATTTTCAAATTATCGATATTTTAAGTCTGAGGAACAGTCGTTCTATCAAGAGGTTCTAGTCGGTATGCATCTAGACGAAGTATTTCGGTAACCTTGTAGGGTCCTTTCCAGTTTGAAGATAATTTTTTTTGGTTTAAAGATCTTGAAATTTCTATCTTTCTCAAGACTAAATCTCCTAGATGGAAAACCTTGGGTTTGACCTTCACATTGTAATACCGGACTACTCTCTACCGATATGCTGCCATCCAAATTTGAGCTTGTTGTCAAATTTCTGAGAGCAAGTCCAGATCGATTCTTCGATATTTAAAATTACTTGGCTCAGCATACTGTTCGACCCTCACTGATGGCAATCCAATCTCCAGTAGGATCACTGCTTCCATCCCATAGGCCAAGTTGAATGATGATTCTCCTATTGGTATATGAGGAGTTGTCCAATATGCCCACAAGATTGGATATAATTCTTTCATTCAGAGACTTTTAGCTTCATTCAATCTAATTTTGAGATCATATAGAATCATTCAGTTTGTCACTTCTACTTCACCGTTAGATTGTGGATGGACGACTGAAGTGAGTTTGTACATAATATGAAGTTTTACATAAAATTTTTTAAAGTTCTAATTGTTAAATTACTGACCATTGTCGGTGATGATGGTATATGGCAAACTAAACCTACATATAATTGATTTCTGGATAAAATCTTCCATCTTACTTTCAGTGATCTGTGCCAAAGATTTGACTTTCATCCATTTGGTGAAGTAATCTATGACAACCACTATAAATTTTTTCTAATCAGACGCTGGAGGGAACAGACCGAGTATATCGATTTTTCATTGTATAAAGGATCATGGTGTAGTGATTGATGTCAACTAATTGGCTAGTTGATGTTGTATGTTGGTATATTTCTGACATGATTCGCATCTTCAAACAAGTTCAGCTGCATCTTTCTTCATGATGGACTAATAATATCCTTGTCGCAAGACTTTATAAACCAATGATTTACCCCCAAAGTGATTTTCGTAAATTACTTTGTGAACTTCTCGGAGTGTATAGTCAATATCTGTAGGTCTCAAGTACTTCAATAGTGGAAGGGAGAACACACTTCAACAGTGGAAGGGAGAACAACCTTTTGTAAAGTTGTCCATTCATCAAAATATATTATGAGATCATCCATCTTAGTCTTTTGGCCTCTAAAAGATTTTCAGGTAGAGTCCTGTTAGGCAAGTATTGGATAATCGGATCCATCCAATTTGGTTCATCATTTTTTTGTAGCACTTCATCGATTTTATCAATACTCGATTGTTCAAGATATTCAATAAATATTCGATCGAGTAAATTAGATGAAGTAGTTGCGAGTCAAAAAAATGAATCAACTGGAGCATTTTCTGCTCTTGAGATGTAAAAAATCTCGAAATATTTTAAGATTGATGTAAGAACTTTCACTTTCTATAAGTACTTTATCATAGTTGGATCTCGAATTTCAAACCCATCTTTGATCTGTCCGGTGATCAATTATGATCGGTGAAGACCTTCAAATTATCTATGTCGAGCTCTTTAGCAATTTTCAAGCCGACTAAAAGAGCTTCATACTCGATTTGGTTATTAGAGATTTTAAAATTAAACTGAAGGACATACTCAGTCACGATCCTTTCAAAATTGATGAAATGAGGTCAGCTCCACTACCTTGAGCGTTGGATACTCCAACAATATGTAACATTTATACTGATACTAAGTCGACCTCAAAAGTTTCAATTTATTTTGATGCACCATCGAGTTTATCCTCAGGATTATCATTGGATATGGTGCATTCGACAATAAAGTCAGCTAAAACTTATGCCTTCATTGATGGTCATGGGTGATATTGAATATCAAACTCACTAAGTTTAATTACCCACTTCGCCATCCGATCAGAAGTATCAGATCGATATAAAATTACTTTTAAGAGTTGATCTGTCAAGATGACTATCGAATATGCCTGGAAATACGATCGAAGTTGTTGTGCTGATATGATTAAAGCATAGATCATCTTTTCCACCCTTGAGTATCGTATTTCGACATTATGGAGTACTTTACAGGTATAATAAATTGATCGTTGAATCCAATTTTCATCCTTCCAGACAAGTACGAAACTGACCACCCCTATTGAGGTCGCTAGATAGAGATACAATATTTCTCCCATCTTCAATTTTATGGGTAATGATGGAGATGTCAAGTATTTTTTTTAAATCTTCAAAGAATTATTAGCATTCATCTGACCATGAAAAGTCTTTCATTTATCACAAGATCTTGAAGAAGGGTAGACATCTTTCTACCAATTTTGAGATGAATCGACTGAGTACGGCGATCCTTTCATTGAGTTACTGTATCTCTTTTTTAGAGCTTGAATGCTTCATGACGATAATGATCTTTATTTTCTTGAGATTAGCTTCTATCCCTCATTGTAATATAAAAAATCCAAAAAAAAATTCAACAGACATCCCGAATGCACACTTGATCGGATTCAATTTTATCTGATGTCATCGAAGTGTGTCGAAGGTTTCTTCTAAGTTTCGAATATGATTAGAAATTTCAGAACTTGTTACCAGCATATCATCGATATAGACCTCCATATTATGTCCGATTTGTATCTTGAACAGTTTGTTAACTAACTGCTGGTAAGTCACTCCGGTATTCTTTAAACCAAATGACATCACTTTGTAGCAGTAGATGCTTTTATTGGTTATGAAGGCAGTATGCTCCTCATCTTTGGGTACCATCCAAATTTGGTTGTAGCCCACGAAGATGTCTATAAAACTTAGAAATCGATGTTTCGAAGTTGCATCGACTAATTGATCGATCTTTGACGAAGAAAAGCTGTCCTTTGGACAAACTTCATTTAGATTGATGTAGTCGATGCAGATTCGCTATTTTTCATTGATCTTTTTCATCATTACTACGTTAGCGAGCCAATCTGGATAATTAACTTCTTTTATGAAGCCAGCTGCCAGGAGCTTATCAACTTCTTCATCGATAACTTTCTGTCTTTTAGGAACAAAAGGTTTTTTCTTCTACCTCACCAGTCTAACTTTGAGGTCAATATTTAACCGATGAGTTATTACTTTCAGAAGAATCCCTGACATATTAGTTGCCAACCAAATAAAAATATCGATATTTTACTTAGTAGGTTGACTAGTTGTTTTCACTCTAGATCAGGTAATTGTGACCCAATTTAGATTATTTTTACAAGGTCATCTTCTCTTAGCAGGATCAAAACTAATTGTTCAGCTGGTTCATCCCTTTCTTCATTTTCTCTTTGATCCAGTTTATTGACCAACAGAGGATTTTTAGGTTTACTGTTCTTTGCAGAAACCATAAAGCAGTGTTGGGCCAATTGTTGATCGTCACGTATTTCTCCAACTTTGCTTTTTATCAGAATCAGACTAATAAATGATATGTTGATATTGTTGGAATTCTAGATTTGATGCATGCATATGTGTTTCTAAATTTTAATTTTCTAAACACCACAGTGAAGAATAAGATTAAAATACTTTTAATCTGAATTTTGCATAAAAAAAAGGTATAAAACCACATGAATCTATTTTATATGCTGAAATTCAGATTGTGATCAAATCACATATCTGTTTCGCAATCTCTTTCCTCAAAATTAGATCTGAAAGAGACGAGGCTCTCTGTTAGCCACACAAGTGTCTAGTCTCTACGAGTATCCATTTGAAATCAACCTGGAACAGCCCTCTATAATCTGAATTTTGAAAATCCAAAATTCAACCTACTAAATCTGAATGAAGCCTGGATCGCGATCAATACTTGATCTTTCTCCGTGATCTTCTTCTTCTCCTCTTCTCTAGAGTTTCTCCTTACTATGTACTGCTACCAGATGCTAGAAACCAGCAAGAAAGAGTCACCCAAACTCCTTTGGGCATGGAACTTCTTGGGACGAGCATCCCAAGGAAGGGGTATATAAAACACCCAAGAGAAGAGAAAGGGAGTGGGGAGAGCCTTTGGGTGTAAGGGGCTACTAGTTTTGATGCTCTAGAGATCTTAGGAGAGGTCTCTTTAAATAGGCATAAGGATTGAATCCTATTTAATCTCATAATACAAGTCCTATTTGTATTAGAATTCCTATTAACTTAAGTTATCCAACTTACATTAGGAAGTCCATTAGGCGCCAACTATTTGAGCTCTTGCACTCATAATTAGACACCCACTTTTGCACCCAAAAGATACCTCATATGAAAATCAAAGGCCCTCTAATTAATGGACATGTCCAAATTGATCAAATTAAAATGACACCCCATAATAACTATCAAGGAGATTCATAAGGGACTTGCACCCTTAATTTATGTGATCCATAACCTTAGACACCCAACAATTGGAGTCTCATGAATCTTATTCATGTAAGTTATTAGCAGGTAATTAAGTTAGAATTATCTTATCAAATAAGTAATCCTAACAGAAAAAAAAAAAATTAGGTCCAACCATATGCTAGCAAGGTTACTGTTGGTGCAGAATTCCGCCGACGCCGGAGAAGCTGGAGTCGAGGAGATCGCGACCACCGTCGGAACCTGCAAGAAAAGTCTAAACCGGAGTTGGGAGTGCTCCGGCAAGATTCTCCGACGCTCAAGTCAGTACTCTACCTCAACAGAAATGGAGTACTCAAATGAGATTTTAGCAAAGTTTCGAGATAGAGTTTAGAGCTTAGAGAAAAACATATCTGGAGGTCTCTTTTATAGATGGAAGAGTATAACTGATTGACAGCAACGTCCGTAACTGCCTGGTAGTGGATCGTTCGGGGCTACACGGAGTTTGTTACGGAGAGTAGTGGCGTCAGTAGGCCGTTCAGGGCCACGTGGAGTTTGTTATAGAGAGTGGAGTGGTGTCCGTTGTCGCGACTTGCCAGAGAGTGGTGGGGCCACGTGGAATCTATTACAGAGAGTGGAGTGGTGTCCGTTGTCGCGACTTGCCAGAGAGTTCGGGCTGGATGGCTGAAGCTCGACTGGGATATCTGGTGGAGCAGAACGGCTCTCTGTCTCAGCAATCTAAGAGAAGCTCGGATGTTTTCGAGATTGCTGACGAGTCCACAGTTGTGGGGTGCCTTAGGCGCTGATGCTACAGGCGAAAGTAATCTGCTGTAGAAACTCGGACGAAAACTTTCTGTTGGAGAAGTCCGGTAGGAGTCTGATTGCTAGAGAAGTCCGTCAGAAATTTGCCTGATGTGGAAGCTCGTCTGAAGATTATCCACCGGAGAGGTTCGATTTCATGAGAAATCCGACAGAGGGTCGACCGACAGTGGAGTTCGGATGGTGTTGTGGAGGTTCGTCCGTTGGAGGAGTCTTGAGGACACTGTGGAAGGTCGAACGTTGGAGAAGTCCAGGATTCAATTCTGTTGTAGAAGTTCGGACGGAGTTCGACTCTTGTAGGAGTCTGAAAGGAGGTCGCTTATTGTAGAAGCTCGGACGAAGATTGATTGCCGTAGAAGTTCGGATGGAGACTACTTATTGTAGAAGCTCGGATGAAATTCGGAAGGCGGTCGACCACCGTAGAAACTTAGATGGAGTCTAGTTACTGCAGAAGTCTCATTGTTGGAGAAGCTCGATCATTGACGAAGTTTGGAAGAAGTTCGGGATAGAGATCCGACTGGTGGAGCCTGTCCGTTGCAGAAGTTCATCTGGAATCCATCCACTGTAGAAGTTCGGACGGAGTCCGGCTCTTGTAGGAGCTCGGATGAAGTCCGCTTACAATAGAAGTTCGGAGTAGAGTCGATCATGGCTGGAAGAAGTCTGGAAGAGATTCGGAGAATAGTCGATCACTATAGAAAATCGACTGATAGTGAAGCTCAGAGAGCATTTGGAGCAGTCCGATAGATGAATGCAGGAGCTCATTATTGGAGAAGTTCGGATGGCACAATAAGAGTTCATCCGTTGGAGGAATCTGGAGGACACTATGGAAGGTCGACCGCTGGGGGAGTCCGGATGGTATTATGAAAGCTCGGACAGTCGGGGGAGTTCAGAAAGACACCGCACAAGGTCGGAAGCTGGAAGAGCCCTTGGAGAGTCAGCCTTTTACGAACTTCGACTGGGGTTATTTTATATCCAACACCAGTCCCTCTACTTTCAGTTTGGGTTTCGAATGAAGTACAGAAAAATTTTCACAGCAGAAGTTGCCTCCCTCAATTTTCGTACTCGATTGTTTCCAGATATTTTGGCATTTGGCATGCTGGTGCTGGAGTCTTTTCAAATCGAGGCGATCCGAAAAGATTTTTTCGGAATTTCTGTTGGAGCGTTGCTCTAGGTACGGTGCAATAATGATTCTGTCAGTTGTCAGCCGCCTTCAGCCACCTGCCATGATGAGTGGGACACGCGGCGGTTGTAGATCAGCCAGAGGAGATCTGCAATCATTATTACGTCGGACCCTGTTGCCTATTTAAATCCGCCCCCCTCCTTCAGGGGTTTCACTTTGCCTGAGAGTTTCTTCGGTCCCTTCTTCTTCCCGAGAGTTTCGTCCTCCTCCAGCATCCCTCTCGATCTTAGGCATTCTTCGGGTCGACCCCCATCTCTGCATCTCTGCATCTCTCGGACCAGCTTAGGTTAGTTCCAAACCCCCTTTTCTTTTTTGCTGTTCTTTCATTTTTCCTCCTTTGCATTCCGCCTGTTCGATTTTCCACGAGCGTCCTGTCTCTTATTTTTTCTAATTTTTTTAGGATTTTTTAGGATTTTTGCTTGATCCATAATGTCCTCCAACACTTCCTTCTCTAGCAGTTCTAGGAGTTCGTCCATTCCAGTCCCACAAAATCCTAGTTCTATAGATGAACCTCGTTCGGTCTTTGTACCAGACACCATTCTCAGCTCTCTAACTCCGGACGAACTCTCACTGATTAAGATTCAGTACGGGGTTCCTCCGGAGTACGAGCTGGAGCTTTCCGAACCAACTGGCTGGGCTAGCACCCCGCCCCTCAGCTGCTTCTGCCTATGCCAAGAAGCTTTCCACGCCGGGCTTCGACTTCCACTTTCGCCTTTTGTTATTACTCTTTTTCGCTTCTTAGACATTTCTTTAGTTTCTGTAGCACCGAACTCCTTTAGATTTTTGATAGGATTTCTTTTCCTCTGTAGTTTAGCTGAAGTTCGGCCAACCCTTTCTTTGTTTAGAAATTTTTATACCTTCAAATGTCACCCCTCGACAAAGGACTGATGGTACTTCTCCCTCCAGTTTGGTAGAAAGGGGTTGCTGAAAGGTGCCCCCTCTTCTATCCACAACTGGAAGGAGAGGTACTTCTATGTCCGATGCCCGACCTTGGAGCTGGGGTTGCCCCCCTGGGGCTCCCTGAGGATTCCGTCCGTCGGGCTTCTAGCCTGGGACAGGACGACCTTAAAGCCTCCAATAAACACGAGGCTTATCCAGCTCCTCTCCTCTCCAACCTCCTGAAGGAGCAACTCTTGTTTAACGTTGGCCTAAGCCCTCTCAATCCTGCTGTTATTTTTTTTTTTTTTAGTCATTCACTGTTTCTCCTTTCTTCTTGTTTTTTTTCTAAGCTATGCCGATCTTCTTTCATTACAGATATGGATGCTGACGTAGCTCGAATGCTAGCCCAGGGTCTCAAGGCCCATAAAAGGAAAGGCGTCGCATCCTTGGGGGCGGCAAAGAGGGTCAGGATAGAAGAGACTAGCTCGACCGTGCCTGCCCAGACGGCCATTGCCGTCGACGCCCCCTCCGACGTCGAGCTCGCAGTCCCCCGGGCCTCTTCAAGAAGCCCCCCGACCAAGGTTCCCGCTCCAGAGGCTCGTCCCGAGGAGGCACCGAGGGCCGAAAGGAGGAGGAGGAAGAAGACATTAGCCCGCAAGAGCAGCAGCAGCAGGGCTACCATCGAGGGGGCCGACGGCTCTGAAGAGGACCTGGGGGAGAATCCCTTCAACAATAGGGATTTAATAAAGAGATTGGTCGATGGATGCGTCCTGCCCGAGGTCGTCCACAGGATCGTCCACGTCGATCCTGAGCAGCGGGTCTGGGACTCTCTAGGGTCCTTTCTCGAGGTAGGTCAATTTACTTCTTTCTTCTTCTCGCCTCTTTACTTAGCTTATTTTTCAGCTTTTATTTTGACTCCCTAGCCGCTCTTGCAGATTGGACACCAGCTCATCGCCAACATCGAGGTGATGAACAATGCTAAGAAGGAAGCGGTCTAGGCGGAGAAAGGTTGCCTGGCCGAGGCCGCCTGCCTCAAAGAGAAGATCGCCGAAGTCGTGAGTCTCCAAGAGGCGCTGCAGAAGGAGGGACAAACCTCAACAGATCTGAGGGTCATCTTGGAGGAGGAAAGAAAGAAGGCGGAGGCTGAGGTCTCCTAGCTGAAGGTGCAGATCCCGATCCTAGTCTCGGAGGCAATGGTCCGAGCAGTGGAGGAGTTTAAAACCTCCTTCGAGATGAGGGATTTGAAGGTCCAATTCGGTCAGGCTGCCTTCATCAAGGGCTTCGAGCTCTGCCAGAAGAAAGTAGTCGAAAAGTTTCCCGAGCTGGACCTCGGCTTCCTGGATGAGGCATCCGACGATGAAGCCGGACCTTCTGAAGCTGCTGCCGATCTTCCTCCAGTCGAGACTTCTTCGACTGCCGCGGCTGCTACGGCCGACCTTCCGGGGGCACCGAGCTCCCCCACTTCTGCCCCAGAGGTTCGAAACCTCTAATTTTATATTTTTTTTTTTGTTACGATTTTTTCTCGTTCTCTTGTACTTAAGAACTATTTAATCAATGAAATCAGATTCTTCTTTACAGAGAGCTCCTTTTTCTTACTCTACATCTTTTTGTTGGGAATAATGTCCCAAAGCCAATCGTCAGCCTGTTGATGGTTGTGCTCCTTTTTATATTAGTACATGAATTATAAATAAATAAAAGTTATTTTGATATTTTTTCATCACAAATGTTTCATCTTCTAATGAACTCCTGTGTTGTGGTGAAGTCCTTAGGACTATTTAGACTCGACAAAGGAGGATTTGTCACTTAGTCCTTAAACATGTTCGCGACCAAATGATACGTTGTTACCGGGGTCAAAATTTTGAATTTCAAATTTTGAATTTGAAATTTGAACTCTTTGATCAGGGTTTCATATCGATGGTCTCTGATGCCTGATTGCCCATCGGATTTGGACTCAATATTTATGAGAGGTTTAATTAATAATTTAATCATTAATTAACTCAATTTGATTGAGTAATTATTTTTGGATCAAGTCCAATTGAATTGGATTCAGTTTGGATTGACCCGATTAGGTTAAATGTTGACCTAATCGCTAAGGTGGTTTAGTCCCTGATTTGATCAGGGGTTAGGTTTAGTTAATTCCTGATTTGATTAGGATTTTATTAGTCTAATTAAGCTTAATTATGTTGGGTTTAATCTGGTCTAATTGTGCTTAACCTATTTTAAACTAGGTTGGCTCAATTTGAATCAAACCACCTTGTTTTAAATTCCCTGCGACACCCAACTTCCTTGCACCCATTTGAATTCACGAGAAGAAACTTCTCGTGAAATTTTTCTCATGCAAAACCCTTCCCCACGCCCTCATTTGTGCGCCATATGGATGGATAAAATAATTAGTTAGCCATTCAAATTCAAAGCATGTTTGAATTTGAATGGATAACTTATCACTTGCCCTTTCATCCTTATCCATTTTGTGCGCCACATTACTTACACGAGAAAAGTTTTTCTCATGAAACATTTTCCACACACAAAGACCCATGCCCCTTCTCTTCTCATGCCCAAAAAGATAGGGATAAGTTGGTTTTCGTTTGAATTCAAATTTGATTTGAATTCAAATGTGTAACCTCTTGTCTTTATCCTCTCACGCGGATAAGACACGTTCGACGTTATTTTAAAAAGAGGAGAAAGGTGGGACGTGCGTAGAAATTTTAGGAGAGAAACTTTGAGGCATGAGGAAGGCTTCTGTACAAGGTGAAGGTCCAAAACCTTCCGAGAGAAAAAGAAAGAAAAGAGAGAAAATTGGGCGCAGAGTTTTTGGTGTGTACCCTAGGGTTTCTACCTAGGATTCGGGAAGTGAGATTGGTGTGCCACGAGTGTCGTGAGTCCATCAAATTTTAGGGAGAGATCCATCAGCCTCTCAAACAACTGTGCAAACGATCTGGAGCATCCAAGAAGTCGGCACACATCGATCGAAGGAGTTCGATCAACATCTGCCATCAAAAGGGTGAAATCATGATTAGCATTCGTGAGGAGCTGATCAAACGGGAGCTTCGTGTGGACGATCCGCAGAGGTCAGATATTTATGTGGCTACGATGTGACGATCAGAGCCCTCTGACGATGATCAGATTATGGTGATCGACTACCCGCAAAAGGTGATGTGTTCTGAACACAGTACTGTAAAACGTTTACTGATTCAAATTTGAATTTCAAATTTAAATGCATGCTGTTGTATCATATTTAGATCCTAGTGTAGAGTTAATTAGTATTAATTAATAAGATTAATTAATAATTTCACTGTAAAATAGTAATTTTGAAAAAAATTTAAAATTACCATTTTACCCCTACACTAAATTTTTGCTACAAATGGTATCAGAGCATGGTTCTAGAATATGATATACATATGCATGCGTAGATTAAGGTGTAATCTATAAGTTTAAATTTAAAATTTAAAATTCAAAATTTGAAATTCAAAAAGATTTGAAATTTAAAATTTGAAATTTGAAATTTGTTAGAAGTTTCAAATTTGAAATTCAAAATTTGAAATTTGAAATTTGGTTGAAATCTCAAATTTGAAATTTGAAATTCAAAATTCGAAATTGGAAATTCAAAATTCAAAAATTTGAAATTTGCAATTTGGTTGAAATCTCAAATTTAAAATTTAAAATTTGAAATTCAAAATTTGAAATTTAAAATTCAAAAATTCAAAATTTAAAATTCAAAATTGGAAATTCGAAATTTAAAATTTGATTGAAATCTCAAATTTGAAATTTAAAATTTGAAATTTAAAATTTGAAATTTGAAATTTGAAATTCAAAATTTAAATTTTAAAATTGGTACATTTAGATATACTTGATCCAAGTAGCAAGTAATCTAATTGGGTTGGTTGCCATGGCCGTCCGGTCATAGGAGAAAAGTAGGGTTTAAAGGCCCTCTCTTCCCATTCGATGGGGTCTCCTATGGCGGTAGGGGTGCCGATGCAATTATATCCCATACCGATGAAGCAGCGAAAGGACTTAATTAAGAAATTTATCATGAATGTGTTAGATTAGATCTAAAAGAAAATTTATGATTTATTTTGAGTTATTTTCTGTTATGAAATGAGCAATAGAATTGCTGTTTATGAAATGTGCTGACCCGTTTGTGAAATGAGTTAACACATTTGGTGAACAGAAAATAAAATCTTTCAAATTTGAAAATTATTTTCAAAAAGTCAAACCCTGACCCATCAGCCCAAGTACTTAATTAAAAGAATTAAGTGTTGTCTAGTAGGTCTAGAATTGTGAATTAAGACCTAAGACAATTGCATAAACTTGTGGGTCAATGGGTTAGATGAATTAGGTCCATAATTGGGTTAGACCTAAGGTTAGTTTAAAAAATAGACTAAATGGAGTAATTAGTCAAATCTAATCAAAAGTTGAATTAGATTAGGTCAAAGATACTCTAGACTCAACTTCAATAGTTGTAGTTGAATGGGTCCATATCTTTAACTAGACCAAGATGGACTTAATTCATGGCTACGCGGTGGAGCCCTATTTACTAAGTTGATCAAAATTAAAACTAATGAACCGGTTGGTGTCTAAGATAAGTTCGGCAGTTTTGACCAGTGGTTCTTAAGCGGGAGCTACTCGCATTGATTCGATCATTGATGAGTTAATGGCAAATCCCCACCACTGATCTCACTTACCTGGCCAATCTGGTAAGTTAGATTTTGATTAGATCACTTGGTGATTAGAGCTCACCCATGTCATTAGGTAAATCAGTGTGACTGATTTAGGTGCTCCTAATGCCAGCTTTAATTAAATCTTTTTTTTTTAATCTGACTTGGTGAAGTCAGTGGGAGGATTGAAATTGGCTGGATGATTTTTTCTCTACTATTCTTTAATAAAATTCTCAAAATTATTAGGTCCCTAAAATGATTAAGTTATAATGATAACTAAGTCATAGCCTCCCATTAAGTGAGTGATAATGAGTCCAATAGTTCAATGATCATTGGAGGCCCAAAGGCCTGGTGCTCATTGGCTAATGAAATTATTATTCATAATATGATAATTTGATTGAGTCTTTCTGATGGTGGTTAGGTTGGCCGGCCAAAGTCGGGCCTGATCATTTATTGGTCCGATTCACTAAATTAAGTCATGTTAATGGTTGGACCTAACCAGATCTTTTCAGTGGAGGCCAAAGCCTACTGATTAGGTTCTGGGGCAAAATCAATTACTAGAAGTTGTTTAGAGAAACAACTGGTTAAGAACCTACCCATAGATGCACATGGGTTGACCAACCAAAGTTGGGCTCGTGTGTAGTCTGTGTGGATTCTAGTACCCATTAAGGAATTAAAATAATTCCTCGAATTGGAGGATGAGGCTACCAGTTCGTAAAAATATTGAGAAAAACTTTAGACTAAAGTTCAAGTCTTTAGTATTAATTTATGTACTAATAGAGGTCTCGTTTTTCTTTAAGCAGCTATGGCCACTACCCTGTCGCTCCGGTCATTATTAGATAATGACAAACTCATGGGACTCAATTTTGATAGCTGGTATCGAAAATTGAAAATCGTCCTTGAGCATGAGCGGATCCTTTATGTAGTAACGGATCCAGCACCTGAGGAGCCAGCTCCGAACGCTAGTAAGGCGATCCAAGATACTTACTTGAAGTGGCTCAATGACCGCACCACCGTTCGATGTATTATGCTGGCAGTAATGAATGACGAGTTCAGCCGAAGGTTTGAGAATGCCCAGCCACAGGAGATGCTTCAAATGTTGAACGACTCCTTTGGCATGCCTGACGACGTTGAAGGGCACAAAACTAGTTGTGCCATTTTCAATGCTCGGATGAGGGATGGGGCCTCAGTCACTGATCATGTACTGTACATGATCGAGATGATTGAGCGCCTAAGCAAATTGGGCTTTCCTCTGCACGAGCAGCTCGGTAAGGATGCGATCCTTAATTCCTTGCCCAAGTTCTTCCTCCCATTTTTTACTCATTTTCGAATGACAAAGCCTGCAGTAAATTACCATGGATTGTTGGGGTTGCTGCAGAACTTTGAGAAGGATCACCAACTCCATAAGGAGTCGGTGAATGTAGTGGGAGGGTCTTCTTCTCGTCGTCAACCCTTTGGGAAGGGGAAGAAGAACAAGAAGAAGAAAAATAAGAAGGTGCAATCTCATGCTGGAACAGTAGCACGGGGTCAGACCAAGAAGCGCAAGCACGACCAGAGCCAGACGGAGTACTTCTTTTGCAAGAAGCAGGGGCATTGAAAGAGGAACTATCCTCAATACATTGCCTCCCTGGACCTAAACAGGCCAAAGAAGAAGCAAGATAATTATATGATAACTCCTTGCAACTTTTCGATTTGTGATACTACTGCCTGGGTATTGGATACCGGAAGCTCTTATCATATTTGTAATTCGATGCAGGGTCTGCAGGTCAGTAGGAGATTTGATGAAGACGAGAGGTTCCTGAACGTTGGAGATGGAAGCAAAGTTTCAGTTCTAGCTTTAGGAATCATGAGTCTTGTAATCAATTCTCGTAATGTAATTCTGAGTGAATGTCACTATTGTCCAAGTTTTTTATTAAATATTATTTTGTAGGCCTTTTGGCCATGTACGGTTATGATTTTTTAATAAAAGAAAATATTTGTAATATTATTTTGAATGGCGTTACAATATTTATTGGATAATTAAATAATAGAATTTACTTACTATCACAGCCTGTTAATGTGGTTCAAAACTTCGATAAATGCTCTATAATAAATAATGTGTCAGAAGTCTACCTTTGGCACTGTAGGCTAGGTCATATCAATAAGAACAGGATAAATAGGTTGGCTCAAGAAGAAATTCTTGAAGTTAGTGATTGTGAATCACTTCCAATCTGTGAGTCCTGTCTTCTTGGGAAGATGACCAAGTCACCTTTTGTTGCTCCTTAGATTGATTTTGATGATTACAAAATAGTTGAAGGGGTACTAATAATTTTCATTTGAAAAAGACCTATTGCTCTTCAGGGGCAAAATTATAATTTTATCAAAATCCTGATTTGAAAGTATCAAATGATAGAACAAAAGATTTGTGATCCATTGGCAAAAATTTCATTATTTTTGGACTTGTATTTTGAAAGTTATGCATGTTTGAAATCCATGAGTCGACCCATGAGTCAACCCCTGTGACGGAATTTCTCTGCAACGGCTAGTTTTTAACCCGTGTTAAGTACTTTTAATGCTCATTTAATGTGGATGGCTCTTTTTCAGCCTAGAATGTTTTTCTCTATTTTTTAAAGCTATAAAAGGATCCAAAAGATGGAAAACAAGAAAGAGATTGAAAGAGATTGAAAGAGATTTGAAGAGCATTCAAGAGAGCATTCAAGAGCATTCAAAAGAGAGAATTTGAAAAAGAGTTTTTCAAGCCAACTTTTCAACCCTTATCAAGAGTTCATTCAAAGCATTGAAGAAGCTTTTAAACCAAGCTCACCAACTCCTCAAGTACACATTCAAGTCTCCAACCACTTTGAGAAATTCTAAAAAGGATCTTCTTCTCCTGAGTAAAGTGTATTTAAAGTTATATTTGCTCATTAAAGGAGCTTTCTTTGTACTTATTTGTGCTATAAATTATTTTACTCAGTTTGAGTGATTGTTTTTGTTTTGGAGGGGTTCCAAAATAAGGGAAGGTTGATCCGAACCTAGAATCGGAGTGTATTGGGTTGGCTTGTACCCGGAAAATAAGTGATCTAGCTTGGGATAGCTAGAGTCGGAGTTTTCGACGTTTGTATTTGGGTTGAATACAAGATTAGTGGATTGGAATTCCCAAGTAGGAGCTTGGGGAGTGGATGTAGGTGCAAGGTTGGCACCGAACCACTATAAATCTTTTGTTTGTGGTGTGCATAATTGCTTCTCTTTAACTCTTCATTATTTTCTTGCATTCTTGCTTTTGACAATTAGTCTTGAATTAAGTTTATTCTCCTCATTCATTTAGCTATTGACGAACATTTTTCATAAGTCATTAGTTAAGCTTAAAATTTTTAGAAACCCAATTCACCCCCCCTCTTGGGTTGCATAGCTGGGCAACAAGTGGTATCAGAGCCCGATGCTCTAGCCCTTCTTTGATCTAAACAATCAAAGAGCCAAAGATCTATGGCAACCCACGTCGGTACTTCTCTAGCCGAGGGGCAATCCACCAACCGACCTCCACTTTTCAATGGGTCTAATTACACCTATTGGAAAGCTCGGATGAAAATATTCTTACAAGCACTCAACTATAATATGTGAGTATCATAGTGAACGGTCCTCACACATCCACTAAAATTATAGATGGTGAGGAATCAACCAAATCTGAGAAAGAATGGGATGAGGTTGATAAGAAGATGGCCCAATTAAATGCTAAAGCAATGAATGTTCTTTATTGTGCTCTTGATGCAAACGAATTTAATCGCATTTCTACTTGCTCATCTACTAAAGAAATATGGGATAGGTTAGAAGTAACCCATGAGGGAACCAATCAAGTAAAAGAGTCTAAAATAAATATGCTTGTGCATAAATATGAATTGTTTAAAATGGAGCATGATGAGTCCATTACTGAAATGTTTACTCGCTTTACTGATATTATTAATGGTTTAAAGAGTCTTGGTAAGTCCTATACTAATAGTGAGCTTGTAAGAAAGATTCTCAGGTCCTTACCAAGAACTTGGGAAGCCAAAGTGACTACCATCCAAGAAGCCAAGGACTTGAACACTCTACCTCTAGAAGAGCTTCTTGGATCTTTGATGACTCATGAGCTAAGCATGAAGCAACATCAAGAGGAAGAAGTCAAAAAGAAAAGAACCATTGTCCTTAAATCTACAGCTCCACCAGATGAAGAAACTGATGACACTGAAGATGAAGAACAGGATGAAGAGATGGCACTCATCACCCGAAGATTCAAGAAATTTTTGAGAAAAAAGAAACAGGAGATGAGGAAGAGGCCATTCACAAAAGGGGAACAAAGCAAAGAAAAAGAGAAAGACCAACCCCTTATCTGCTACGAATGCAAGAAGCCGGGATACTTCAAATCTGAATGCCCACAACTGAAGAAAGGTCTCAAGAAGTTCAAGAAGAAGGCCATAATGGCCACATGGAGTGCGAGGGATGACTCAAGCTCCGATGAGGAAACCTCCATCGAACAAGCCAACCTGTGCCTTATGGCACACGAAAATCAGGTAACTCCCGAAACCCCTAGTGACTTTACATTTGAAGAATTACATGAAGCATTCTATGATTTAGTTGATGAATTAAAGAAACTAGGGATGAAGAACAAAGAGCTAAAATTGAAAAATCAATCTTTATTGAAACAAGCTGAAAACTTTTCAATTGAAAAATCCACCTTGCTACAAGAAAATCAAAGCTTAAAGAATGAAATTGCCAAGCTGAAACCAATAGTAGAAAAGTTCACCTTGAGTTCAAATAAACTCAATATAATTCTTGATAATCAAAAAGCCGTATATGATAAGACTGGACTTGGCTATAACCCCTTGAAGAAACAAAAATATCTGAAAAATATTTATGTAAACTCTTTAAGTAACAAGTCTACCAATATTACTTATTTCAAATGTAGTAGAGTAGGACATAAGTCATACACTTGCTTCTTTAACAAATCTGCAAACTCAACTATAAAGAAAATTTGAGTTCCAAAAGGAACTATTATGACTAACCAAAAAGGACCCAAGAAAGCTTGGGTACCTAAAACAAAAACTTAACTTTTGCTTGCAGGTGTGTCTAGCATCCCAAGGAGAAAACAGAAAATGGTATCTTGACAGTGGATGCTCGAGACATATGACTGGTGATGAATCACAATTCATCACGCTTGATGCTAAGGATGGAGGGATGGTCACCTTTGGAGATAATGGCAAAGGAAAGATCATCGGTATAGGTAACATTGGTATCACTCCCTCCAAATATATTGAAAATATTTTGTTAGTTAATGGTTTAAAGCATAATTTACTAAGCATTAGTCAATTTTGTGATAAAGGATATAAAGTTATTTTTGAATCATCTGTTTGCATTGTAACTAGTCCTATTAACAATGGCATTAAATTTATTGGACATAGACATGGCAATGTTTATATGGTAGATTTAAATGATTTAACCAAAATAAACATGCAATGCCTAGTATCCTTGAATGCTAAAGTTAATGAGACTAGTTGGCTTTGGCATCGTAGACTTGCACACATTAGCATGCATTCTCTTTCAAAATTAATTAAGAAAGAATTAGTTCTTGGCTTGCCTAAACTGAATTTTGAAAAAGATAGAATTTGTGATGCATGCCAACTAGGTAAACAAACAAGAGTTTCATTTAAATCCAAAAATATTGTTTCAACTTCTAGACCTTTAGAGCTTTTGCATATGGACTTATTTGGACCAACTAGAACCACTAGTCTAGGAGAAAAATGATATGGTTTTGTAATTATAGATGATTACTCTCGTTTTACTTGGGTTTTCTTTTTAGCACACAAAGATGAAACTTTTCATATTTTCACTAAATTTTATCGAAAAGTCACCAATGAAAAAGGATTTTCAATTCAAAATATTCGAAGCGATCATGGAACAGAATTTGAAAATCAAGACTTTGAAAACTTTTGTGATGAAAATGAAATTGGCCATAACTTCTCTGCTCCTAGGACACCCCAACAAAATGGGGTAGTAGAAAGGAAAAACAGAACCTTAGAAGAAATGGCCCGTACCATGCTTTGTGAAAGTAACCTTTCAAGATATTTTTGGACGGAAGCAATTAACACAGCATGTTACATTTTAAATCGTGCTTTGATTAGACAAATTTTAAAGAAAACCCCCTATAAACTTTGGAAAGAAAGAAAACCAAATATTGCATATTTTCATGTTTTTGGTTGCCGATGTTTTGTGTTAAATAATGGTAAAGAAAGACTTGGTAAATTTGATGCAAAATCAGATGAAGCAATCTTTCTTGGTTACTCCTCTACTAGTAAAGCTTTTAGAGTTTTTAACAAAAGAACTTTAGTAGTAGAGGAGTCCATACATGTTGTTTTTGATGAATCTAACGATCTTCCTTCAAGGAAGAATGAGGGTGTTGATGATGCAGATCCTCTAATAGAAGGAATGAAGGAGATCACTCTGAAAGATTCAACAACTCAAGAGGACGAGGAACAAGAAGACAAACAGGATGAGAGAGGTGAAGAAATTCAAGAACAACCTCAAGGTACAAATGACTTACCCAAAGAATGGAGGTATGTTCACAATCACCCTAAGGAGTTAATTATTGGTGATCCTATGCAAGGGGTAAAAACTCGTTCTTCACTTAGAGATGTATTTAATCATTGTGCTTTTGTATCTCATCTTGAACTAAAAACTATTGAAGAAGCTGAAAATGATCATAATTGGATTAATGCAATGCAAGAGGAACTTAATCAATTTGAAAGAAATAATGTATGGACTTTAGTATCAAGACCTAAAAATTATTCAATAATTGGCACAAAATGGGTCTTTAGGAACAAATTAGATGAACATGGTAATGTAATAAGAAATAAAGCAAGATTGGTTGCTAAAGGTTATAACCAAGAAGAAAGAATTGATTTTGATGAGATCTTTGCACCTGTTGTTAGATTAGAAGCCATTAGACTTCTACTTGCATATGCTTGCTTTATGAAATTCAAATTATTTCAAATGGATGTCAAAAGTACTTTTTTAAATGGATATATTGCTGAAGAAGTCTATGTAGAACAACCCCCGAATTTAAAAATCACGCTTTTCCTAATCATGTTTTTAAACTAAATAAAGCTTTATATGGATTAAAACAAGCACCTAGGGCTTGGTATGATAGGCTAAGCAAATTTTTACTAAATAATGATTTTTCAAGAGGTAATGTAGATACAACCCTCTTTATTAAAAGAAATCAAAATGATATGTTAATAATACAAATTTATGTTGATGACATAATTTTTGGGTCTACTAATGAATCTCTTTGTCAAGACTTTGCTAAGCTCATGCAGGGGGAGTTCGAGATGAGCATGATGGGAGAACTTACCTTCTTCCTCGGACTCCAAATCAAACAAACAAAAGAGGGAATCTCCATCACCCAAAGCAAGTACACCAAGGAACTACTCAAAAGATTTGGAATGGAGAACTCCAAAGCAATTGGCACACCAATGAGCCCCTCATGTAAGCTTGACAAGGATGAAGAAGGTAAATGTGTAGACTTAAAATACTATAGAGGTATGATTGGCTCTTTATTATATTTAACTACAAGTAGGCCTGATATCATGTTTAGTGTTTGTTTGTGTGCTAGATATCAATCTAATCCTAAAGAATCTCATTTGAATACTGTTAAAAGAATCCTTAGATACTTGAATGGTACTCAAACTCTAGGGTTATGATACTCTAAGGACTCACTAATTGATTTATTAGGATATTCAGATGCTGATTTTGCTGGATGTAGATTAGATAGAAAAAGCACAAGTGAAACTTGCCAATTTCTTAGAGTTAACCTAATCTCCTGGTTTAGCAAGAAATAAAATTCGGTAGCACTATCTACGGCTGAGGCCGAATACATTGCAGCCGGAAGTTGTTGTGCTCAAATCTTGTGGATTAAGCAATAACTCAAAAACTTTGGAATCAAACTTAATGAAACACCCATAAGATGTGACAACACAAGTGCCATAAATCTAACTAAAAATCCAATTCAACATTCAAGGTCTAAGCATATTGAAATAAGACATCATTTTATAAGAGAACATGTTCAAAACAAAGATATAACTCTTGAATATGTTTGCACTGAAAATCAATTAGCTGATATCTTTACAAAGGCCCTTAGCGAGGATAGATTCTGTGAAAATAGGAGAAATCTAGGAATTCTTGATCCTGATGCCTAAGTGTTTCTCCATTTCCAAGGAATCGATTTGAGATCAATTTTCATCATCTCTCTTGGTCCTAAAAGCTCAAGATTATCATTCTCACAACCTATCTTTGAGCAAAATTTCTTCTCCCAAAATTTTAAATTTTTTCAAAATTTATTCATATTTTTTCTGAATTTTTGTGATTCATGAGTCGACCTCCTAGGGTCGACCCATTGGCAAACTTGTAATTTTCGGCCAATATCCCACGGGTTCATTCCTTTTTATCTTAAACCTGTTCATGAGCCGACCCCTCATTCTCTTCGTCTTCCTCCCTCCAAGACCCGTCATCCTCATCTTCTTTCTCTCCAAAACTAAAGATTTAGCTCAAGAACATTCTCCCTTCTCCTCTCCACCTCAAATCACCACCTGGGAAAGGAGATTTTCGCATCTTTCCCCTTTGATTGAAGCGGTTGGAGCGTGCCCTAGCCTCCACCATTCTTCTCAAAACCATCTCTTCTCTCCGCCAAAATCCCTTTCCATCCTCTTGTAACCCTCCTACTACTCATCCATTTGATCCTCCTAGTCTTCCTGCCTGCTCTTGTGGTAAGAATGGCCCCAAAGATGAAGCTCCCTCAAAGAAGAAAATCGGTCCGTGAGCTGGAAGAAAGCATCCGCAGGAAAAGACAAGCTGCTCAGTCCTCCACTGCTCCCATTCCGACTTCAGTGTCAGCTCAAGGTCCCTCTCAGTCTCCCCTTAGCCCTAGCAAAATCCCTCTATCTGATAGGAAGGTTGAAACTAGAAAGAATGTGGATTTTAGATTCTTTGAAAAAGAAGGTTTCTCCTTTGGGACAAAGATAAAAAACCAGGGTTGGGGTTTTTACTGCTCTCTCAAGGAAGTTACTTTTGTAGACCTGGTTAGAGAATTTTATCAAAATCTGTATTATGGCAATGGAACAGTGACTTCTACAGTTAAGGGAGTTGATATCTGTCTGGATCCTATTATTTTGGGAGAGATACTACATTTGTCCTGTGAGGGATATTCTTACATGAAACTCCCAGTGAAGGAAGAGGGGATCAGTGTAATTCTAGGAGGAACCTACTCGAAAGTTTGAATAAATTGGAAGTCAAAATTTTGTCTATTGAAATGAGGATCTTACTTCAATTAGTGACAAAGCTTTTCTTCCCAAGGAGTGGTAGGCATGACCTCCTTTCTGACAGAGATATTTGTATAATGTTTCATGTGATCACTCAAACCCCATTAAACCTCCCTGCTTTAATGATTGAGGCCATGAGAGAGACTCTGAACAGATCCAAGGCACATCTGCCTTTTGGTATGGCCCTTACACTAATTTTCAGGAGGTTTGGAGTCAGTTTTGAGGGGGAGGCATCTGCTAAGCTTTCTCACGCAGACACCATCAACCAACACACTCTGCACCGCATGGGATTCACTAAATCTGATGGTGGTTGGATCAAGGGTTCTGAGGAGAGAGCTGAGGACAGAGTAGAGGACAGAGCTGAAGAAGAAGGTCCCTCATCTCCTCTCCATGATTTCAGGGCAGCATCTCCAGATATCCAGTTTGTTTCAGATCCAGAGGCTGGCCCTTCAGAGTTCACCAGGAGGTACACACTAGTACATCAGCCAGAGAGCAGAGCACCACCTTCAGAGTTCAGATTGGCTGATGATCAGATTGAGCAGATTTCTCAGCGTGTGGCTTCCTTGCTTTCTCGACAGTGGAGCACTTCTACATTTACACCAGGGTCCACTTCATTAGATTCATCTAATCAGACCTTGATTCTCCATATCTTCACTGTATTTCAATTGATCTCAGATCAGTCTATTCGGATTCAGCAGCTCGAGGACAGCATTTGGAGACTGACTGGGAGAGTTCTTGACTTGCAGGGGCAAGTCTTAGCTTTGGCCCATCCTCAGCTACAGGAGAGCTCTATTGAGGTCACAGACCTTACTGCAGAGGCTGGCAGGCTTAGAGGTGCATTGGAGAGTGGTTATGAGTTATTGAGGAGAGAAATCAGAGGCTCGAGTGAGCATGCATCTACTCAGTTCACTGCTCTGCTTCAGTCTGTTTCGAGAGCACTGAACGTTCTTGATTCCATTAGACTCACTCTTTCAGTCCAGTCTTTGGCCTCTCAACGTTCTCAGCCTCCTAGTTCATCTTGCTCACCTGCTCGTGCCAGCACCTCCACTCGTGCAGAGGCAGACGGAGTAGAGGACGTGCTCTTGGTCGAGATCCATCATCTCCTCACCCTATCTCTGATGACTCCGATCCATCTAGTCATGAGCTTTACTAGATCCTAGGTGTTAGTCTCTTGTTCTTTCTAGGATCTGTATTTTGGGCCATGTAATGACATTAGCTAGCTGACTTTTATGATATAAAATATGTATTGAAACAACTATGTTTTTAATCATCTTTTAATTATATATCTACTCTTTGTAATGATGTCAATCATCTCTTGATTATATATCTTCTCTTTGTTGATAATTCATATCTATGGTAATCTATGGCATATTTTGGTTAATGATTGCTGTATTCAGGGGGAGCAAACATTAATGATTAGCACTAGAAGTTTGAAGAAACACTAAAGAGAAAACATATTCAAAAAAAGAGGGGGAGCTAACAATGTTTGATGATGTCAAAAAGGAGGAGAAATTAAAGAAAAGAAACATATCAAAAGCAAAATTATAAATTATTAAAAGACTTGAAAATAAAATGAATGAATTGGGGAGAAATTAAAGAACAATATCAAAAGTAAAATTATTAAATACTTAAAAATACAATGAGTAAATTGCTAAGTACAATGCAAATGAGCAACTTTTAAAATTACTTCTTTAAACATGCTCTGATATGCTTTAAAATTTAACTTGCTCTGATACATCTTAAAGTTGACATGCTCTGATATACTTTACAAATTAATTCTTAGACATGCATTGGTACACTTAATTATTTTTGCTCTGATACTAAAACTAAATAATCAAATGAGAATGAGCAAAGTTTCAAGATACAACTTGCTCTGATAACAAAAATAAATTTTCTACTCTAATACCAAAATCACATAATCAAATGAGCAAATTTTTAAATCATTAAGCAATGGGCAAACTATTTATGCAAATGAGCACTTGTATCACATACCAAAAGAATCAATCTTCTTCACAAGCAAATGTACTTATAAGTTGGTAATAAATCTACTTTTTATCTTCAAACTACTTATAATGCATTCTTTTGAAATTCATGATTCACATAGATACTTTTGTTCAAGTGTTTTGTCATCATCAAAAAGGGAGAGATTGTTGCTCCTTAGATTGATTTTGATGATTACAAAACAGTTGAAGGGGTACTAATAATTTTCATTTGAAAAAGACCTATTGCTCTTCAGGGGCAAAATCATAATTTTACTAAAACCTGATTTGAAAGTATCAAATGATAGAACAAAAGATTTGTGATCAATTGACAAAAATTTTATTATTTTTGGACTTGTATTTTGAAAGTTATGCATGTTTGAAATCCATGAGTCGACCCCTGTGACGGAATTTCTCCGCAACGGCTAGTTTTTAACCTATTTTAAGTGCTTTTAATGCTCATTTAATGTGGTCTAACGGCTCTTTTTCAGCCTAGAATATTTTTCTCTATTTCTTAAAGCTATAAAAGGATCCAAAAGGTGGGAAACAAGAAAGAGATTGAAAGAGATTGAAAGAGATTTGAAGAGCATTCAAGAGAGCATTCAAGAGCATTCAAAAGAGAGAATTTGAAAAAAGATTTTTCAAGCCAACTTTTCAGCCCTTATCAAGAGTTCATTCAAAGCTTTGAAGAAGCCTTTAAACCAAGCTCACCAACTCCTCAAGTGCACATTCAAGTCTCCAACCACTTTGAGGAAATCCAAAAAGGATCTTCTTCTCCTGAGTAAAGTATATTTAAAGTTATATTCGCTCATTAAAGGAGCTTTCTTTGTACTTATTTATGCTATAAATTGTTTTACTCAGTTTGAGTGATTGTTTTTGTTTTGAAGGGGTTCCAAAACAAGGGAAGGTTGATCCGAACCTAGAATCAGAGTGTATTGGATTGGCTTGTACCCGGAAAACAAGTGGTCTAGCTTGGGATAGCTAGAGTCAGAGTTTTCGACGTTTGTATTCGGGTTGAATACAAGATTAGTGGATTAGAATTCCCAAGTAGGAGCTTGGGGAGTGGATGTAGGTGCAAGGTTGGCACCGAACCACTATAAATCTTTTTGTTTGTGGTGTGCATAATTGCTTCTCTTTAACTCTTCATTATTTCCTTGCATTCTTGTTTTGGCAATTAGTCTTGAATTAAGTTTATTCTCCTCATTCATTTAGCTATTGACGAATATTTTTCATAAGTCATTAGTTAAGCTTAAAATTTTTAGAAACCCAATTCACCCCCCCTCTTGGGTTGCATAGCTGGGCAACACCTTTTACTGAAAAAGGTGAGCGAGCCAGTGAACTCTTAGGTCTGGTACATTCTGATGTATGTGGACCCATGAGCTCAAGTGCAAGAGGTGGATTTTTTTACTTCATAACCTTACAGATGACCTATCTAGGTATGGGTATGTCTATTTAATGAAGCATAAGTCGGAATCATTTGAAATGTTCAAACTATTCCGAAATGAGGTAGAAAAAAAACTAGAAAGTGTATTAAAACTCTTCGATCTGATCGAGGAGGTGAATACCTTTCCAATGAGTTTCTGACGTATCTAGGGGAGAATGGGATTCTCTCTCAGTGGACTCCTCCTGGAACACCACAGCATAATGGTGTATCTGAAAGGAGGAATCGGACCCTGTTAGACATGGTTCGATCCATGATGGGGTTTGCTGGTCTGCCGATCTTCCTCTGGAGATATGCGCTCGAATCGGCTTGTTACCTTCTAAATAGAGTTCCGAGTAAGTCTGTAGCTAAAACGCCATATGAGATATGGATAGGACGTAAGCCAGTACTCTCGCACCTTAGGATTTGGGGTTGTCCGGCTTATGTTAAACGTTTAATTACAGACAAGCTTGGACCAAGGTCTGACAAGTGTAATTTTATAGGGTACCCAAAAGAGACCAAAGGGTATTATTTCTACCTTGCTGATGAGCAAAAGGTGTTTGTCAGCCTTAAGGCAATCTTTTTAGAAAAGGAGTTCTTTAGTGAAGAAACTGTTGCCTCTAAAGTCGAACTTGACGAAGTTCGACAGGTGGAAAAACCGACACATGTTACTGAACCTGAACCGGATTTGATTAGATCAGATCCGGAGCCCATTGATTATGCACCCTTAAGGCGGACTGATAGAGTACCACATCAACCGGACAGATACTATGGTTTCTTGGTCCGGGATGGTGATCCTGTCGAACTTGATGAAAATGATGAGGATCCGATCACCTACATGGATGCAATGTAGAGATCTGACTCTGAGAAATGGCTAGAGGCCATGAAATTCGAAATGGAGTCCATGAAGGTCAACGATGTGTGGACATTAGTTGACCCACCCGAAGGAGTAAAACCCATAGGGTGTAAGTGGATCTTCAAAAGGAAGAGGAGCGCAGACGGAAAGGTGGAGACCTATAAAGCCCGTCTGGTTGCCAAAGGATATCGTCAATGTTATGGTATAGACTATGACGAGACATTTTCTCCTGTGGCAATGCTCAAATCCATTCGGATTATGCTTGCGATAGCTGCCCATCTGGACTATGAAATCTGGTAGATGGATGTGAAGACAGCTTTCCTAAATGGAGAGCTGGATGAAGAGGTGTATATGATACAACCTGAAGGGTTCACATCCATAGATGAGTCTAAGGTGTGCAAGCTACAGAGGTCCATTTATGGACTTAACAGGCATCTCGGAGTTGGAACATACGTTTTGATAGGACGATCAAAACGTATGGCTTCGTTAAGAACGGAGAAGAGCCCTGCATTTATAAGTGGGCTAATGGTCCAGTAGTAGTATTTCTTGTATTGTATGTGGATGACATTCTCTTAATCGGGAATGATATCCCTGCATTACAGGGAATAAAGATTTGGCTATCGTCACAGTTCTCCATGAAGGATCTGGGAGAAGCTTCTTACATCCTAGGGATGAGGATCTATAGGGATAGATCCAAAAAGTTGCTTGGCTTATCCCAGTCCACGTACATTGATACTATGCTGAAAAAGTTCAGCATGAAAAATTCTAAGAAAGGCTATCCACCGATAGGCCATGGAATTTCTCTCTCGAAGAGGGATTATCCGACAACACCTCAAGAGAGAGAGCGTATGGGTAGGATTCCATATGCTTCGGCAGTGGGATCTATCATGTACGCCATGACATGTACACGACCAGATGTGGCATACTCACTAGGGGTAGTGAGTAGATACCAATCTGATCCAGGAGAGAATCACGGGAAGGTTGTTAAAACCATCCTGAAGTATTTAAGAAATACTAAGTATCAATGGCTTATATATGGTGAATCGGACTTGAGACTTATAGGGTTTACAGACTCTAGTTTTCAGTCTGATCGCGATGATAGCAAGAGTGTGTCAGGATTTATTTTTACCCTTTATGGTGGGGCTGTCTGCTGGAAGAGTTCCAAGCAGCACACTGTGGCTGATTCAGTATGCGAGGCAGAGTATATTGCTGCATCAGATGCTGCCAAAGAAGCGGTGTAGCTGAGGAAATTCATCACCGAGCTCGGAGTAGCACCCTCCCTTGTTGGTCCAGTTCTGCTCTACTGCAACAGCTCTGGAGCCATTGCTCAGGCGAAGGAACCAAAGGCACACCAGCGGACGAAGCATATTCTGCGCTGCTACCATCTCATCCGGGAGATCGTGGATCGAGGTGACGTCGACCTTCAGAAGATCGATGGGAAGGAGAACCTGGCCGACCCATTCACTAAAGCCATTGCGGTGAAGGAGTTCAACGACTACAAGTCGAAGATGGGTATTAGATACTGCACCGATAGGCTTTAGGCCAAGTGGGAGATTGTTGGGAATAGTGTCCCAAAGCCAATCGTCAGCCTGTTGACGGTTGTGCTTCTTTTTGTATTAGTACATGAATTATAAATAAATAAAAGTTATTTTGATATTTTTTCATCACAAATGTTTCATCTTTTAATGAACTCCTATGTTGTGGTGAAGTCCTTAGGACTATTTAGACTCGACAAAGGAGGATTTGTCGCTTAGTCCTTAAACATGTTCGCGATCAAATGATACGTTGTTACCAAGGACGACAACATTTATCGAGCATAGGTCGTTGTGTGCCATATGGGTTGGTTGTCCTCATAACCAAAGAGTGTGGAGACACTGGTATGGCATACAGGTGAGATGTAATGGTACATCTGCACTGAACGTGACCAACTCCGAAGCTATTTCTGCTGTCAAGATTTGCTCCGATGGGATATGGGTATAAATGTCCCTCCGACCTGAGACCGCTACGGTGACTTGCAAGCAACTCACTGCACTTAGGCACTGGACTACCTGAATTTCTAATTCAGTGACGGAAGGCTGCTGGGTGTAGTCAAGTACTTGACTTGTCGGTGCATGTGTCAAGATGGGATTGACCACTCCAGTTTAGGAGCTGTGTACAGTCGTGTTTCAATTTAGCAAAACTTTGGCCAGGGTAGTCCTAGTGAGGAGTCACAGGACTAATTGAGTTGAGCACGATTCGGATGATATCATCAGGGTTGACAGTTTAACCCTGAGTCGTCCTAAACACAGGGGTCAAAAGGGATGAATTATACGGTAACCATATTCACGTAGGTTCTGAATGTTATGATTATGATTATTCGACCTATCCGGTCGTCGGGTACCATTGCTAGATGGTCACTTCGATTAGTACAGGAATTGGTTCCTGTGCTACCGGCTTAGGTTCGAACCTGCGGGGTCACACACATTAGAAGTTTCTTTCTGATTTGATGGCTGATTATGAGTCTTATCTATCTGGGACTCTATGATTGAGAATTAGGATTCTCTAATCATGAGTTCCACACATTTTGGATACCGGGGTCAAAATTTTGAATTTTAAATTTTGAATTTGAAATTTGAACTCTTTGATCAGGGTTTCATATCGATGGTCTCTGATGCCTGATTGTCCATCGAATTTGGACTCAATATTTATGAGAGGTTTAATTTATGATTTAATTGCTAATTAACTCAATTTGATTGAGTAATTATTTTTGGATCAAGTCCAATTGAATTGGATTCAGTTTGGATTGATCCGATTAGGTTAAATGTTGACCTAATCGCTAAGGTGGTTTAGTCCCTGATTTGATCAGGGGTTAGGTTTAGTTAATTTCTCATTTGATTAGGATTTTATTAAGTCTAATTAAGCCTAATTATGTTGGGTTTAATCTGGTCTAATTGTGCTTAACCTATTTTAAACTAGGTTGGCTCAATTTGAATCAAACCACCTTGTTTTAAATTCCCTGCGACATCCAACTTCCTTGCACCCATTTGAATTCACGAGAAGAAACTTCTCATGAAATTTTTCTCACGCAAAACCCTTCCCCACGCCCTCATTTGTGCACCATATGGATGGATAAAATAATTAGTTAGCCATTCAAATTCAAAGCATGTTTGAATTTGAATGGATAACTTATCACTTGCCCTTTCATCCTTATCCATTTTGTACACCACATTACTTACGTGAGAAAAGTTTTTCTCGTGAAATATTTTCCACACACAAAGAACCACGCCCCTTCTCTTCTCATGCCCAAAAAGATAGGGATAAATTGGTTTTCGTTTGAATTCAAATTTGATTTGAATTCAAATGTGTAACCTCTTGTCTTTATCCTCTCACGCGGATAAGACACGTTCGACGTTGTTTTAAAAAGAGGAGAAAGGTGGGACGTGCGTAAAAATTTTAGGAGAGAAACTTTGAGGCATGAGGAAGGCTTCTGCACAAGGTGAAGGTCCAAAACCTTCCGAGAGAAAAAGAAAGAAAAGAGAGAAAATTAGGCGTAGGGTTTTTGGTGTGTACCCTAGGATTTCTACCTAGGGCTCGGGAAGTGAGATTGGTGTGCCATGAGTGTCGTGAGTCCACCAAATTTTAGGGAGAGATCCATCAGCCTCTCAAGCAACTGTGTAGATAATCCAGAGCATCCGAGAAGTCGGCACACATCGATCAAAGGAGTTCGATCAACATCTGCCATCAAAAGGGTGAAATCACGAACTAGCATTCGTGAGGAGCTGATCAGACGGGAGCTTCGTGTGGACGATCCACAGAGGCCAGATATTTGTGTGGCTATGACGTGACGATCAGAGCCCCCCGACGGTGATCAGATTGCGGTGATCGACTACCCGCAAAAGGTGATGTGTTCTGAACACAGTACTGTAAAACGTTTACTGATTCCAATTTGAATTTCAAATTTAAATGCATGCTGTTGTATCATATTTAGATCCTAGTGTAGGGTTAATTAGTATTAATTAATGAGATTAATTAATAATTTCACTGTAAAATAATAATTTTGAAAAAATTTTAAAATTACCATTTTGCCCCTGCACTAAATTTTCGCTTCACTTTTTTCTTCTCTTTTGTTTTTTTGCACTGATTTGTGTTGTGATGCTCCTGTCTCCCAACAATAGTACCCTGTCAAAGCTCTTCCCCTACCACAGGGGATTCCTCTAAAGTCGATGATCTGGGACCTCAGAAGAAAAGTTCGTCACCTAACGAAGAAATCAAAGAAGTTGGATGACGAACTTCACTGGCTGAGGAAGAGCCATTCGGAAGCCACCGCGGAGGTTACGCACCTTCAGAACCTCCACAAAAAGAGCTTCATGGACTACATCCGAAAGAAGGCTGACTTCATGAAGGAACTTGCGGAACTCCAAAAATGCACCAGCGATCGATCTTGGACTCAGGCTTCCAAGATCAGCTCCCTTGAGGTTGAACTGGCAGTTGCATGGGAGAAGATCGGCCAGTTGGAAGGGAGCTCATCCTGGCTCACGACTCAGGCCGACCATGATCGGGACTGGTCGAAAAAATTCTCCGACCTCCAAAAGCAATTGCAGAATGTCGAGGCGAACTACAATACCTACCGAGTCGGCTGGTGCGGGCAAGTGGACGACTACCGAAGGAGGCTCAAGATGGTGACCGACGAGGTTGCCTGCCTTCAGAGGCAATTGTCCGAGAGAGTCTAGGCCATTTCGGGACAAGGCTCCGACGAGCTCCACTTCTTGAGGGGGACCATGGAAGAACTGTCCATGGCCCTTGGACAGGAGAAGGCCGAACTGCAGCGGCTAAAGATTCAGCTGGCCTACGAGCAGCAGGCGGTCAAGCATGCCGAGACAGAGTCCGAGGTTCTAAGAAAGAGGCTTCAGGAGTCGGAAGGCAAAAGCCGGTGATTCTACCAAATATATCGGGAGATGCTTTTAAGGAAGAAAGAACTAGAAGAAGAAGTTGAAAACTTAAAGCAATCCCTGACAATGGCTGAAATCGAGAGTCCAAAGTCTGAAGAAGCCGAGCTTCCTTAGAGCTTTTTTACCTTTTATTCTATATATTCTTTTATTTTTTGATTGTTTTTTTTTTTTTGTTGGCCTTCAAAGGCTTTTGTAATGCATTCTTTACTAATGAACTAAAATTGAATTTTCTCATCACCTTGTATACTATTGCTTTGAGTTGTCGCTTATCAAACTTCTCTTGTCCTTTATCTTGTTTGATGTCGACGTTGTTTGAAGGTTCCTGGTCATCGCTGTGTTGACTCGCCCTTTTTGTTCATAATCGAGGATCTTTTCGAGGTCATTCGAGTTTAATGCTTTCTTCCGATGTTTGAGGTTGGGGTCCGAACTTCTCGTTACTTTGAGGAAGTCTATTTTTTTTCTCGTTGAGATGAGGTCCCTTGAGTCTTAGGCGTATTTCATTTTTTTCTTATCTCTGGTGTAGCTCGTCGCTTTTCTTTTTCTCTCTCTTTTTCTTTATGTTTGGGTGAGGGTTTTCCCTCTACTCCTAACGGGATTGTAGGGGTGTAGAGGAGCTGCTGAGAGGCTTTTCTCCTCATCTGGTCTCAAATGATCAGATCTTCATTTGTGTCAGGATGAGGTTCTCCTCCTGTTCCTGACACAATCAACTTCAGCTCATATTAGGATGAGGTTTTTCTCCTGTTCCTAACAAGACTGCGGGGGCACATAAGGGCCGTTGCAAGGGCCTCTCCCCCCATCCGATCTCTAAATAATTGGACCTTCGACCTTGCTCATGTTAGGACGAGGTTCTCCTCCTATTCCTAACATGGCTGTGGGGGTGTATAAAAGTCGTTGCAAGGGCCTCTCCCCCCATCCGATCTCTAAATAACCGAGCCTTCGACCTTGCTCATATTAGGATGAGGTTCTCCTCCTGTTCCTAACATGGCTGTGGGGGTGCATAAGGGCCGTTGCAAAGGCCTCTCCCCCCATTCGATCTCTAAATAATCGAGCCTTCGATCTTCCTCATGTTAGGATGAGGTCCTCCTCCTGTTCCTAACATGGCTGTGAGGGCGCATAAGGACCGTTGCAAGGGCCTTTCTCCCCATCCGATCTCTAAATAACCAGACCTTCGACCTTGCTCATGTTAGGACAAGGTTCTCCTCCTGTTCCTAACATGGCTGTGAGGATGCATAAGGGCCGTTGCAAGGGCCTCTCCCCCCATCCGGTCTCTAAATAACCAAGCCTTCGACCTTGCTCATGTTAGGACGAGGTTCTCCTCCTGTTCCTAACATGGCTGTGGGGGCGCATAAGGGCCATTGCAAGAGCCTCTCTCCCCATCCGATCTCTAAATAATCGGACTTTCATTTGTGTCAGGATGAGATTCTCCTCTTGTTCCTGGCACGCTTAATTTTGATTATCTGAAGGAGCTACTCCCGATCGTTATAAGCTCATGCCAAAAGAAAAGATATATGAATATAAAACTTTTATTTAAGGCAAAGTTATCGATAATATATTCGTAAATTTTTCGAATTCCATGGGCGTGGAAGGTCTGCTCCTCCAAGTTCTTTTAGATAGTATATTCTAGGCCGAACCACCTCCCTGACTTCATACGGGCCTTCCCAGTTAGGGGCAAATTTTTTTTGATTCTGAGATTGTGAAACAGCGGCTCGTCAAAGTACTAAGTCCCCCACTCTGAAGGCCTTGCTCTTGTCCCGGGAGTTGTAGTAGCGGGCCACTTTCTGCTTGTAGGCGGCCATCCAAACTTGAGTTGTCTCTCGCCTTTCTTCTAACAAGTCGAGGTTGGCCTTGAGATCCTGTGAGTTGCGCTGCTCGTCGAATGCCACAACTCACGCCGACGGAAGCTTAAGTTCGATCAGGATCATGACTTTTATTCTGAAGGCTAAGACAAAGGGGGTCTCCCTTGTGGGCAGTCTTTGGGTAGTTCGATATGCCCACAACACATGATAAAGCTCATCTGTCCAAGTTTTCTTTGTTTTTTCAAGTCTTGCCTTGATTCCTTGCAACAGAGTCCTGTTAGTAACCTCAACTTTGCCGTTTGCTTGCGGATGGGCTACTGACGTGAAGTTATGGGAGATGTTTAAGTCCTCACAAAATTCAGCAAATCTTGCTCCAGCAAATTGTCACCCATTATCAGTAATGAGAGTTCTGGGTAAGCCGAACCTACAGATAATTGACTTCCAAACGAAGTCCTATACTTTAGCTTCTGTGATTTTCGTCAAAGGTTCAGCTTCGATCCACTTGGTGAAGTAGTCAATAGCCACTAGGAGGAACTTTCGCTGTCCAGATGCCATGAAAAAAGATCCGAGGATATCCATCCCTATTGTGCAAACGGCCATGGGGCACTCAAGGGTGTAAGTTCGGAGGCGGGTTGCCTTTGGATATTTGCATATCTTTGACACCGATCACACCTTCTAACATATTCGATGGAGTCGTGGTACATTGTAGGCCAGTAATAATCTTGTTGGAGCAGTTTGTGGGATAAAGATCTGGCCCCCAGATGATTTTCGCAGACTCCCTCATGTACCTCCCACAAGGCAACATCGGCTTCAGAAGGCCAGAGATATTTTAGGAGTTACAAAGAGTACGATCTCTTGTACAGCTTGCCTTCATAAAGGATATATCGAGAGGCCTGGTTCCTAAGCTTCCGAGCTTCTTTTACATCATGAGGAAGAACTCCATCCTTGACGTATGCAACCAGTGGGTCAATCCAGCTGGGTTCATGGCTGATCTCCATCACAAGCTGCGGTTCTTCCATACTTGGGCACTTCAGAACTTCGAAGAAGACTTCCTTGGATAGTTCAATCGGAGCCAGTGTAGCCAACTTGGAGAGAAGGTCGGTCCTGGGATTTTCTGCTCTTGAAATCTACTTGATGTCAAAACTGCCGAAGGCAGGGATGATCTCTTTTATCTTTTCGAGATACTTGGCCATACTGTCCTCTCGAGCTTCATAGTTTCTGCTAACTTATCCCACCACCAATTGGGAGTCACTGTAGACTTGGAGCCGATCTACTTCTAACTCTTTGACGATCCTCAGTCCTGCAATCAGAGCTTCATATTCTGCTCCTTATTTGTCGTAGAAAATTCGAAGCGCAGCGTGTACTCCGTGATAATTCCTTCTGGATTGACCAAGATCAGGCCCGCGCCTGCACCTAATATGTTGGAGGAACCGTCCACGTAGAGGGTCCAAAAATCATCAGGGAGATCTGTTCTTTCTTCAGAGGAGTTCGACTGAAGCCCTGGGTTGTCAGCTTCACCTCGTTCAAGTTCGGCCTCTTTCGGAATAGTGCACTCCACAATGAAGTCAGCTTCAACTCTTCTGGACTTTTATCATCGGTCGAGGTCGATAGTTGATGTTAAATTTTGTGAGCTCAACTGCCCATTTTGCTATCCTTCTGAAAGCATCCGCTCGATGCAGAACCACCTTAATCGGCTGGTCGGTGAGCAGTGTTATGGTGTGCCCTTGAAAGTAAGATCGGAGCCTTCGAGCTGCAATCAACAAGGCGTAAGTTAGTTTTTCTAACTTAGTATACCTGGTTTCGGTGTCTCTCAATACTCAACTTATTTAGTAGATCGGCCGTTGAATTTTTGCTTCTTCCTTAACCAGAACTGCTGCGAGAGTCACAGGGGAGACCGCCAGGTACAGGAACAACTCCTCTCCAAGTTCGAGCTTTGCCAATAGCGGAGGTGAGCCGAGGTAGTTCTTCAATTTTCGAATGTTTGCTGACATTCATTGATCCAACAGAAGTTCTTTGGCTGCTTGAGGGTCTGAAAGAAAGGCAGGCACCGTTCGGCCGACCTTAAGACGAAGCGATTCAGAGCTGCTACTCTCCCAGTAAGGCGCTGAACTTTCTTTATTGACTTTAGGGCGGTCATTTTTGGATGGCATGAATCTTCTCCGGATTTGCTTCGATCCCGCGTCCTGATACTATAAAGCCTAGGAATTTTTCTGAGGTTACTCCAAAAACGCACTTGGCCGGGTTCAGCTTCATCTTATATTTTCGGAGGGCGATGAAGGTCTTCTTAAGATCGGCGACGTGGTTCATTATGGATTTACTTTTTATAAGCATGTCATCCACATAGACCTCTATGTTGCAGCCGATCTGCTTATTGAAGATCTTGTTCACTAGCCGTTGATAGGTCGCCCCTGCATTTTTTAGGTCAAAAGGCATGACCCTGTAACAATAAAGATCACAGTTAGTAATAAAAGTAGTTTTTTCTTCATCTTCTGGTGCCATCCTGATTTGATTGTAGCCAGAAAATGCATCCATGAAAGTGAGAAGCTCATGGTCCGAGGTCGCATCCACTAATTGATCAATTCTGGGCAGAGGATAACTGTCCTTCAGGCAGGCTTTGTTCAGTTTTTTGAAATCTCTATACATCCTCCACTTGCCGTTCGCCTTCTTAACGAGAACCACATTGGAGACCCAGTTCGGATAGTTGACTTCTCTGATGAACCCGACTTTCAGGAGTTTATCAACTTCCTCAGCTATTGCTTTCTGCCTTTCCGGTGCATGACCTCGAATTTTTTCCTTCATTGGCCGATGTTTGGGATCAACAGCTAGATGGTGTTCCATGACTTCCGCATCAATCTCCGACATGTCCATCGAAACCCAAGCAAAAATATCAGCATTCTTTTGTAGAAAATTGATGAGCTGTGTCCGTACCTCTTCTCCCAGGTTAGAGCCGATCTTCACCACATGCTCCTCATTCCCATCGTTCAAAGGAATTGAGACAAGATCTTCAATTGGCTCACCCCGTTCTTCAGCAAGGTCGTCGCGGGTGTCTAATCCATTAATCGAACAGGGGTCAGTCTGACCATTTCTTTGTAGGGCTATGTTATAGCAGTGTCTTGCCAGGACTTGATCTCCTCTGACCTCTTCGACCCCTTGGCTAGTAGAAAATTTCAACTTCAAATGATAGGTCGATACCACAGCTCGGAGGGCGTTGAGGTCGGGTCGGCCGAGTATTGCATTGCAGGCAGACGACGCCCTTACTATCAGAAAATCTACTTGCACTCTTGATTGCTTTGGGTACCGACCTGCAACTACGGTTGAAGTTATTACCCCTTCCACTGGCACAGCATCGCTAGTGAACCCTACCAACGGAGAGCTTATCGGCCCTAATCGACCATCCAAAATGGATATTTTCGAGAATACATCGTAAAATAAAATATCGACCGAGCTTTCACTATCAACAAGAATGTGGCGTACATCATAGTCAACAATATTTACATAAACTACAACCACGTCATTATAGAGGAATTGAATCTCCCGAGCATCTTCTTTAGTAAAGGTTATAGATTCTTCAGTCCTCTGTCGCTTGGACGGTCCGATCGATCCACTGGCTGCTCCCTGCTGGGGTCCTCCAGAGATGGTGTTGATGATCCCGATTGGAGGCCGATCTTCAGACTGTTTCTCCCTCCTTGATGGCTCTGGCTGTAGTAGGACCCTCAACCGATTTTTTCTACCTTCAGGCCGGCGCCGAATGAATCTGTTGAGCCGACCTCATCTGGTGAGCTCCTCGATCTCGTCTCGAAGCTGAATACACTCTTCCGTATCGTGGCCATGGTCACGATGATAGAGGCAGAACTTGTTAGGATTACACTTTCCGAGGTGTGTGCGCATCCTTTCCGACCTTGGCAGCTGCTCCTTGACCTCCATCAGCACTTGAGCTTTTGGAGCATTGAGAGGGGCGTAGCTATGGAATCTTTCAGGGGGGGAGCCCCACCGAACTCTACGATCCGGGCTCCTCTGCCTACGAGCTCGGGGGGGAGTTCGGACACGCTTGTGTCCGGAGAGAGTTCGAGAACATGGTCGAGCTTCACTCGGTCCTCGTCCTTCAGCTTGAAGGCTTCCTCTGCTCGAGCATACCCTTCGACCCGAGCCAGCAAATCAGTAAAATTTCTAGGATACTTCTTTTCCAGAAAAAATAAAAGATCGTTCTTTTGAAGACCGCTCTTCAGGGCGGCCATTGCAACTGATTGGTCCAAGTTTCGGACCTCCAATGCGGCGGTGTTAAAATGGTTGGCGTAAGTTCGGATGGATTCTCCCTTCTTTTGCTTGATGTTGATGAGGGACTCTGAACCTCTCCGGAGATGCTGGCTGCCGACGAAATGAGCCACAAACTAATGGCTCATTTGATCAAAGGAGAAGATAGTACCCGACTTCAGTGTCGAGTATCAATTTCTCGCTGCTCCCTTCAAGGTAGACGGGAAAGCTCGACACAGGATGGCATCTAGCATGCCATGGAGCAGCATCATTATCCGAAAGGCCTCCAAGTGATCAACTGAATCTGAGGTCCCGTCGTAGCTCTCAAATTGGAGGAGCTTGAAGTTTGGCGAGATTGGTTCCTGCATAATCATTTGAGAGAAAGGAGGGTCAGTACAAATATCTTCACCGTAAGCAGAGGGAGCATGGCGGAGCTCCTCGATCCGCCAGTTCATCTCTTGAAACCGTTGATCCAGGAGATCCTCTCGACTATGAGTCTCGAGAGTCTTCTAGTAGAATGGAGGTAGGGACCCTCCGGGGGTGGAATCGTGATCAGACAGAGGGCTCTCCACCTTCTGCTTCCCCTTTTCAGGGAAGACAGGGCGACTGGCCCAAGTGGGCCGCCCGATCATCGAATTTTGAAACTCCGATGATGCTCTTTCCAGCCGCACGGATGTCTGCGGCTGCTACTACTGCTGCTGCATGGCCTGCACTGCTTCGGTGAGGCCCCTGATCTGCTGAACCAGCAGGTCGAACTGCTCCATGCCAACTACCGTTGTCGGAGGAGGAGGAGCCTGAGAAATTGGAGATGAGGTCGGAGCTTGCGGATCTCGCTGAGACCTGGCCACAGAGGCCGTAGATCGCCTGGTGGATGCCTTTCAGGGAGGCATCAGGTGGAGATCTGACAGGAGAAGAGGAAGAAGATGTCGAAGAAGATGATCGGAGATAGTCCCGTTGAGTAATCTTTCAAGAACAAGGGTCCTGCGAAGGTATGGCCCTTCCTTTAGTACCAATTCTGTTGGTGCAGAATTTCGCCGACGTCAGAGAAGCTGGAGTCGAGGGGATAGCGATCGCCATCGGAACCTGTAAGGAAAGTCTAAATCAGAGTTGGGGGTGCTCCGGCAAGACCCTCCGACGCTCAAATCAGTACTCTGCCTCAACAAAAATGGAGCACTCGAATGGAATTTTAGTAGAGTTTCGAGATAGAGTTTAGAGTTTAGAGAAGAACGTATCTGGGAGTCTCTTTTATAGACGGGAGAGCGTAACTGATTGACAGTGACATCCGTAACTGCCTGATAGTGGGCCGTTCGGAGCCATGCGGAGTTTGTTACGGAGAGTAGTGGTGTCAGTGGGCCGTTCAGGATCACGTAGAGTTTGTTATGGAGAGTGGAGTGGTGTCCGTTGTCGTGACTTGCCAGAGAGTGGTGGAGCCACGTGGAATCTGTTACAGAGAGTGGAGTGGTGTCCGTTATCGCGACTTGCCTAGTGAGCTCTTACAATTCATTACAGAGAGTGGATCAGAATAATTTTACTCTAACTCAATAAAGATTATCGATCCGAAACATTCCTAGTGAGCTCTTATAATTCATCAATGATACTTAGTAGTATATAGTGGCAACCCATTAAAACTGAAATGAACCTCTAGATATAGTTAACGTGTGATTTAGTCCCTCTATCGTGAGTCCCGACTAGATGACAGGTCATGGATAAATCATCAAATCTCAACATCAGTCATATGATGATTGATTAGCTCAAGTCCAGTTGTGACTTCTATGAAAATTTTTTTCATCAATCATACTGCTGTATCCACAAACTCTTAGACTTAGCCTCTCAAACTCATAGGACTACTCCTCTCTATCAAAGTCGATAGATCCTATCTTGATGCGTACCCCACTCCTATAGTGGACCAACTGTCACCAACATCTACTATAAGGGCTCATTGAGATCCATATTTATGTGTCAATCAAACTCCAGCAGCCTCACTGCGAGTAGCAATACCATCTCAAATCAAAAGACCAATCACACAACTACAGTATTGAGACAAACACTGACGATTGAATAGAAATCTAAGAGATCTCTCATATGGTCATGCTCAGTGCCAGTTATTCTCTAACAACTATCCACACTTGTCACCTTGTGTCTCTACACAGTAGATTAGAGATCCATCTATCTCAAAGGAAGCGATTTGTGCATCAGTCTATCCAGATCTATCATCATCCTCATGATGATCTTATGATCGGAAGTCTTTAGGAATTAAATACATGTCTCTAATTCTTAATACTTTGAGAAAATATATCGAAACTAATTTCATGGACGATTCAAGGACACATTATACTTGAATGAAAAAGAACTTGCTCCTTTTATTGATCATATCAATATATTAAGTACAAAATTATGCCCTAAATATATTACAATGTGTCAGCCATATTGACTTCTAGGACATACATCTAACAATCTCCCACTTTGACTAAAGCCAATTGGCCACAAATCTAAGTCTCATCTTTTCAAGATGGACTTCCATTTTTAGGTTGGCTCAACTGCTTAGTCAGCAGGTCTGCCATATTTTTCGCGGAGTCTACTCTTCGTACCTCGATATGAGGTAGTCGCGTATATCGGTACTCTATGTGTTTGGACTTCTGGTGAGACTTTGACTCTTTAGCAAGGGCTATGGTGTAATTGTCTTTGCAGTACTGTATCATGGCATGATATCCAGTTCTACAACTAACATTAAAATTAAAATTTGTCTGACATATTTATAGCACACTCAGCCTCCATTGATTGATTACTCCGAACTTTTTTAGTAAATCGAACCAGAATACACCCTCGAATCGCAACTCAAAATTACCTCCATAAATCAAGAACAGATCTTTAGTCCTTCTTAAATACTTAAGGATATTCTTCATAGCTATCCAGTGTTCTTCATCTGGATTAGACTGATACCTACTAGTGTACTCACAATAAGAGCAATATCAGGTCGAGTACATAGCATGGCATACATGAGGCTTTCTATTACTGAAGCATAAGGAATCCTACTTATGCACTGAATCTCCTCAGATGTGGTCGAACACATCATCTTGTAGAGACAATACCATGCCTAAGAGGTAAAAGATCTCTCTTAAAATTTTTCATGCTGAACCTCTTCAGCATCTTCTCTATGTATAGCTTTTGTGACAGGCCAAGCATCCATTAGGTCTATCCCTATAGACTTTTATTCTGAGAATATAGGATGCTTCCCCTAGGTCTTTCATGGAAAATTTTTTGGACAACCATCTTTTGACTGTGGTTAGCATGGGAAAATCATTCCCAATAAGGAGAATGTCATCCACGTACAATACGAAGAAGGTGATCACCCTCCCACTGACCCTCTTGTATACATAAGGTTCCTCTTTATTTTTGATGAAATCAAATGATTTGATTGCCTCATGAAAATGATGATTCCAACTTCGAGAAGCCTGCTTTAATCCATATATGGACCTTTGCAACTTGCAGACTCTGTGATCACCATCACCGGATGTGAAACCCATAGGCTGCTCCATATAGATATCTTCCTCAAGATATCCATTCAGGAAGATAATTTTTACGTCCATCTGTCAGATTTCATAATCATAGTAAGCTACAACAGCAAGCAAAGTACGGATGGATTTCAGCATCGCTACGAGCGAGAAAATTTTTTGATAGTTAATGCCCTCATGCTGACTATAACCTTTAGCCACAAGCCTAGCTTTATAGGTCTCTACCTTACCATCGGTACCTATCTTTCTTTTATAGATTTATTTACATCCAATAGGTACAATACCTTCAGGTGGATCCATTAAAATCCAAACTTGGATCGAGTGCATCAAATCAATTTCTAACTTCATAGCATCTAACCATTTTTCAGAATCGATGTCAGACATCGCCTCGTCAAAGGTATTGGGATCATCGCCTCGTCAAAAGAACATTTCCTTTACTTCCTCCGTAAGCATATCCATGTATCTTTCAAGAGGTCGAGAGATCCTGCTAGATCTATGAGGTGGTAGAGGAACATCAACTACTGGCTCATGGACTACAGATTCCTGAGGATCTATATCTCTAGACTCTTTCGAGATCTTCTCTTTGAGTTCCACTAACCTCCTACTGTTGTCATACTAGATAAACTATTTTTTCAAAAATACGGTATTTTGACTTACAATCACATTGTCATCTTGTAAAAAATAGAAGTAGTATCCTATGGATTCTTTTGGGCATCTTATAAAGTGAGCTCTAATAGATCTATCCTCCAACTTTTCTGCCATCTGTCTCTTGACATAGGCCGGACATCTCCAAGTCTTAACATAACCCAGACTCGACTTCTTACTGAACCATATCTCATATGGTGTGGTAGGAACGAACTTTTAAGGAACCCTATTCAACAAGTGAATGGCAGTTAACAAGCATGTCCCCAAAGAAATAAGGATAGATCAGTGAAGCTCATCACGGACCTGACCATATCCAATAGGGTCCTATTCCTCCTTTCAGATATCCCGTTGAGCTGAGGTGTTTCAAGAGAGATCCACTGAGAGACTATACCATTGTCTTTAAAATATCTCAAAAATTTTCGACTAAAGTATTCACCTCCTCAATCAGATTGAAAAATCTTAACGGATTTGTCTGTCTGCTTTTCTACTTCATGCCTGAATTCTTTGAACTTTTTAAAGATCTCAGACTTGTGTTTCATGAGATACACATATTCATACCTAGATAGGTCATCGATAAAGGTAATGAAGTAGCTGTAACCACCCCTGACCTGCACATCAAAGGGTCTATACACATCGTGTGTACCAGGGCAAGTAACTATGTGGCTCTTTTTTCATATCCTACAAAGAATTACTTGATCATTTTTTTTCGAAGACAGGATTCACAAGCTGGATATGACTCTGGATTAAGAGAGCTAAGGATCCCATCCTTTTCCAGTCTTTTTATCCTGTCCTCTCCAATATGGCCTAGTCTATGGTACCACAAGTACTTCTGATGAATCTCATCTTTGGATCTCTTTTGACCTATGGCACTCACTATTTACTCATTTAGGTTCACATTTGCATCAACATGCAAGTGCTAAAGACTGTCAATTAAATGACCTCATGCAACCAATTTATTTCATAAATAAATGGAACAAAAATCTTTATTGAAATAAATTTTAAAATCTTCCGGTGCTAGCACAGACATGGAAATTAAATTCTGACTAGCTATAAAAATATAATAACAGTCTTTCGAATCTAATCTAATACCAGACGATAATCGAAGAGGATAAGTGCCAACGGTCTCTACAGCAATATTTGCTCCATTACTGACCTGAAGGATCATGTCATCTTCTCTCAACCTTCTACTTTCTATCAGACCCTGCATAGAGGTGCATATATGAGCACTTGAGCCAGAGTTTAATACCCAATTAGAAGTAGAAGAAATCGTTAGTTAGATTCAATTACGAGCACACCTTTAGAAGGTTTGTCATCCTTTTTGGTCTTTAGGCTCTCCAGGTATTTAGAACAGTTCCTCCTCCAGTGACCTTCAGCATGACAATGAAAATACTTTTTCTTTGCTTCAGCCACCTTAGGACCATCCTTCTTTCGCTTGCTCTCTTTTTTCTGTTTCTTTATGGATTTAACCTGCTTTCTTCCAATAGACTTTCTCTTGAAAGAAGAAGTCCGCTCCATAGTGAGAATAGTGTCCCTTGAACTCTTCAAGGTACCTTCCATTGTGACTAACATGTTGACAAGTTCGAAAATAGTACAGTCAAGTTTGTTTATATAAAAATTCACAATGAATTGACTATATGAACTAGTAAGAGATTGAAGGACCAGATCCATCTATAATTTTTTTGGTATATTCAGTCCGAGCTTCTCAAGCTCCTCAATGTCCTTGATCACTGTCATACAGTGCTCATAGACAGACTGCCCCTCGCGCATCTTCAAGTTAAAGAGTCTCTTCGACACTTCAAAGCATGCAGTATGGTTCTATTCACCATACAACTCTTGTAGGTGAGTGATCATGGCCCAAGTAGTGGCATATACTCGTGCTGGCTTTGTAACTCGTTTGACATAGATGCCGGCACATAGCACTTGACCCGACTATCTTCATCCGTCCACTTCTCAAAAGCAGCTTTCTGCTCAGTAGTAGAACAGTTTGGTAACAACAGGATCCTAGTCGAGAACATGACTTAATTTTTCTGAGGTCAGAACAATCTTGAAGTTTCTGAGCCAGTCTTTGTAATTATTATCGATCAAATGATTGGTTTCAAGGATGCGAGTTAGAAGATTTGAGACTGACATGATGGTTTAACTGCTAGAATAGAGATTCAAGTTAGATTTTTTTATTTAATATTTTAATTTACTTTTAGAAACTTTAAGATGCAAATAATAACTCTCACTAATTTTTCAGATCCCTCCACTCCCCTGGAAGGAAACGAAAATTTAACACGATAAAAGATTCCTAGTGGGTGCTGCGATTTCATCGATGACATGCACCTCACCTAACAATTATTGGTAGCATACACACCGATGCGTAGGTGGCTCTTTGCTCAAATGCTTCACTAAGCATCTTGCAGTCACTTGATCTCTAAGTCATGTGGGCTCACCTAACAATTATTGTCTACACTTCTTAGTTAAGCCCAACCCACCGTTCACAAATAGATGCAAGGCCATCATTGGGTCCCTCATCTAACAGTTATTGGACCCAACTCCATCCTTATCCTAGAGCAACTCTTTGCTAATAGAGTGGTTGCGTGCTCTCGATGCAACTGAACCACTGTGACCAGCTGAGAACAATCAACACTGGTAACACGCCTGCACATCTACAATGGTAGAAAACTTATGGACTTAATATTTACGGAGAGGTTTGAGTTTAGATCTCATCTAATCAGTCATCATATGACTGATCTAACTGGCATGGGCTAAACCAAACCGCTAAGTAACCTAATTCAAAATCCAATCTTCCAAATTGGACAAGTAAGTGGAGAACGGTGGGGGTTCCCCTGTTGCCTTCCTTAAACACCAATGAATTGATCAGATCGGCTAACGAAATCAATTAAATAACCATATTTCATTAACTTATCTTAGACACCAATAGGTCGATTGATCAAAATTGGTTAGCTCAAGCGAATCGGGCTCAAACCAATAAGCCAAATTAGATCCTTAGATTAATCGATTCTACATATAGAACTCGATCGATTTGATCAACAACAATTATGCGATCATTAACTTAATTGATCTAACTTATTTCAACACTTGACTCAGTTTGATCAATTACTTAATCGAATTAGACCCATATGACTCAAATCAAAAATCTTAGATGTAATCCTATTATATGATCTAATTTTTAATTTTTTCATAACTAAAACTCTCATGTACAAACATAAATTTTAGATTCTAAAATTATATTTCAGATCTAAATTTTTTATATAAAAATAATTTTTAAAATATAAAAATAATTTTTAGATTTTAACATACAAACATACATCATATATATACATGTATAATTAGATCTAAACAAAATTTCAGATCTAAGCATGATATCATATATCTCATATACTAATCATGAATGAGATTAAAAATAAATTTATGATCTAAATATACAATCATATATTACATATATGAATCAAAATTCAGATTATAAAAAAATTTTAGATTTCATGCATCTATATTTCACATGAATATTAACTAGAACTCTTTCTAGATCAAAATTTAGATCTATGCATGCAACAGCATATCAACTATATGTTCTAAAACTAAATCTAAAATTAAATTTTAGATTTGAAGATCCATCCATATATCTTATGTATCAAAGAAAAAATTAATTTTGAAATTTTTTCAAAAATATGTATATCAAAATTTAGCATATAAAAATCCGTGGCTCTGATACCACTGTTGAAATTTTGGATTTGATGCATGCATATATATTTCAAAATTTTTATTTTTTAAATATCATAGTGGAGAATAAGATTAAAATACTTTTAATCTAAATTTTACATGCATAAAAATATAAAATCACATGAATCTATTTAATATGCTGAAATTTAGATTGTGATCAAATTATATACCTGTTTCGCAATCTCTTCTTCAAAATTGGATCTGAAAGAGATGAGGCTCTCTGTTAGCCACATAAGTATCCGATCTCTATGAGTATCCACTCGAGATCAGTCTGGAACAGTCTTCTATAATCTGAATTTTGATTCTTCAAAATTTAGCCTGCTGAATCTGAACGAAGCCTGGATCACAATCAACACTTGATCTTTCTCCTTGATCTTCTTCTTCTCCTCTTCTTTAGAATTTTTTCTTGCTATGTGCTGCTACCATATGCTAGAAACCAGCAAAGAAGAGGCACCCAAACTCCTTTGGGCATAGAACTCTTTGGGATGCATGTCCCAAGTAAGGGGTGTATAAAACACCCAAGAGAAGAGAAAGGGAGAGGAAGAGAGGGTGTGGGGAGAGCCTTTGGATGTGAGGGGCTGCTGGTTTTGATGCTCTAGGGATCTTAGGAGAGGTTCCTTTAAATAGGCATAAGGATTGAATCCTATTCAATCTCATAATACAAGTTCTACTTGTATTAGGATTCCTATTAACTTAAGTTATCCAACTTACAATAGGAAGTCCATTAGGCACCAACTATTTGAGCCCTTGCACCTATAATTAGACACCCTCTTTTGTACTCAAGAGACACCCTATATGAAAACCAAAGGCCCTCTAATTAATGGATATGCCCAAATTGATCAAATCAAAATGGTGCCTTATAATAACTATCAAAGAGATTCATAAGGGACATGCACCCTTAATTTATGTAATCCATAATCTTAGACACCCAACAATTGGAGTTTCAAGAATCTTATTCATGTAGGTTATTAGTAGGTAATTAAGTTAGAATTATCTTATCAAATAAGTAATCCCAACGATAAGAGAAATTAGGTCCAATCATGTGCTAGCAAGGTTATCATGGACCCAATAGATTTCTCTAAATCCAGTTGACACTTCATAAGCTTAATTTCTTATTCCAGGCCTAATCTTTTTATTGTGTGATCTCATAGGTTCAATTCTATTTGATAGTGAGATATACAATGATCTCTATCATCGTATTATTGAAACTCTTTTCAATGGATTGAAACAATTTTACTCTAACTCAACAAGGATTATCGATCCGGAATAATCCTAGTGAGCTCTCATAATCCACCAATGATATCTAGCAGTATGTAGTGGCAACCCAGTAGAACTGAAATAAACCTCTAGGTATAGTTAACGTGTGATTTAGTCCCTCTATCGTGAGTTCCGACTAGATGACAGGTCATGGATAAATCTTCAAACCTCAACATTAGTCATATGATAGATTGATTAGCTCAAGTCCAGTTGTGACTTCTATGAAAATTTTTTTCTATTAATCACACTGTTGTAGCTACAAACTCTTGAACTTAGCCTCTCAAAGCTCATAGGACTACTCCTCTCTATCAAGATCGATGATCCTATCTTGATGCGCACCCGACTCCTATAGTGGACCAACTATCATCGACATCTACTACAAGGGCTTATTGAGATCCATATTTATGTGTCAATCAAACTCCAGCAGCCTCACTACGAGTAGCAGTACCAGCTCAAGTCAAAGGATCAATCACACAACTACAGCATCGAGATAATTACTGACGATTGAATAAAAATTTAAGTAATCTCTCGTATGGTTACGTTCAGTGCCAGTTGTTCTTTAACAACCACTCGTACTTATCGTCCCGTATCTTTATACAGTAGATTAGAGATCCATCTATCCCGAAAAAAGTGATTTATGTACCAGTCTATCTGGATCTATCATCATCCTCATGATGATCCTATGATCAGGAGCCTTTAGGAATTAAATACATGTCTCTAATACTCAATACTTTAAAAATATATATCGAAACTAATTTCATAGATGATTCAAAGACACATTACACTTGAATAAAAAAGAACTTGTCCCTTTTATTGATCATATCAATATATTAAGTATAAAATTATGCCCTAGATATATTATAATGTGTCAGTCATATTGGCTTCTAGGACATACATCTAACAGATACTACCGCTCTCAAAATATTGAGTCTTGATCGTCCAAGTATGGCATTGTAATCTGAAGAAATTCGGACGATCGTAAACATCAAGAGAATGGTACTCTATTGTGGATCATTTTCACAATTAGTGGGAGAGTAATTTCTCCTTCCACGGTGACTGCATCTTCAATAAAACCGACTAATGATGTCGAGACTCTTCTGAGTCGATCAGTCGGTAGTCACATTCGAGAGAAAGTCGAGTAAAACAAAATATCATTTGAACTTTCATTATCTCTCAAGATTCTTTTTACATTATAATTTGCTATTATCGTCGAGACGACGACAGCATCATCATGAGGAGTCTGTATTCTCCGAACATTGTCTTTCAAAAAAAAGATTATATTATTATCAAATCATCATTTTTTTGTAAACTCTTCTTGGAAAGTTGTCCCCTAGTCTTTCGATCGTCTAGAAATTATGTTGATAATTTCTGTCATTGATCGATTATTGATTACTTCCTCAGGTTGTGATTGAGGTTGTCTATCGGTAGGAGGTTAAGTCGGGCGGTTTCGTCAGAATTTTTCAAGGTAGCTTCGCCGAATCAGAACTTCCATTTCATTCCTGAGTTGGATACATTATTCGATATCATGACCATGATCATGATGAAACCTACAATACTTCTTCTTGTCGCGGCTCTTTGGTGGTGCTTTTATTAGTGGGAGGTGACGAAGGTACTTCTCTCCCTCAATCTCTATTAGGATCTATGTACCGGAAGCAGAAAGAAGAGTATAGGAGTCATACTTACCACCATAATTATTCGGCTTTGGGCTCCGTCGGCAGGGTGAAGCTCCCTTATTAATCATTGGTCGATTTGGTTCGACCGAAGCTCCACTTTTTTTCTGTTTTTTTTTTTTTTGACATTTTTCTTCTATTTGATGCTAGTCAGAGGTGCCTTCGTCTTCACGAATATACTTATATGCGCGCTCCAAAAGTTTAGTATAAATCTGAGGGGGAGTTTTATCCAAGGAGTAAGTAAATCTAGATCCCTTCAGATCTCTTTTCATGGTCGAGATGATCATATCTTCATTGAGATCCCTGATCTCAAGTGTGGCGGTGTCAAAGTGGGCCACGAAGTCTCTCAGCATCTCTACTTCATCTTGTTTGATAGAGAAGAGATTGTTTGATGTTCGTGGTATTTTTCGGCTAGTGCTAAAATAGGCCACGAACGAATGTTCAAGCTACTCAAAAAAATTTATGCTTCCCGATTGGAGCTCAGAATACCAGGCTCGAGCAGCTTTTCGAATAGTAGTCAGAAAGTCATTGCATAGGAGGGCGTCGGTTGCTCCTTAGATCATCATAAGAGCCTTGTAGCTTTCTAGATGGTAAATCAGATCGGCAGAGCCGTCATATGGCTCCATTTGTAGCATCTTGAATCGAGACGGGATCGGCTCATTCAAGATACGCTGAGAGAGAGGTTGAGAAATTTGGAAGTCAAGATCGTTGAAGGACCTTCGGCCATTCTCTTGGAGTCGGATGAGTTGGCAGTCGATCTCTTTAAATTTGCGCTCGTAGTCATCGAGCCACCATTGCTGAAAAAATGCAGAGGTAGAGTCCCCTGAAGAACTTGAGAATCGAGAGGTGGAAGGTGAACATGGCCTCTTCTCTTTCTTGATGCTATGTTCATGGGAAGGAGAAGGAGATCACCATGAATGGTGGGCGACATAGTGAGAATGTCGAAAAGATAGTGGCTCGACACAGTGAGAATGTCGAGACGGTTGTCGTTTCGAGGATGGAGAGAGAGATCGATGTGGAGGCTGAATGCACCGTCGGCTCCTCCACTAGCAGTTGCTACTACTGCTATATTTGTTATTGTTGAAGGCTATGCACTGTCTCCATCAATACTTTTATTTACTGTATTAAAACAGCGATTTGGACGTTCGTAGTAACTACAGGATGTGAAGAACTAGATTCTGCCATTTGAGGTGGAGGAGGGGGGTCTTCCCAACGAGCAGATTGCCTTGCGAAGCATATGGAGTTATTTTGAGCTCTTGTTTTTGCCATAATTTTATTTTGTTAATCTCACTTTCCTCCTATCTGATGCGCCAATCTGTTGCGGCCAATCCTCCGTTGCACCTAACTCCCGCGAAGAGCAACCTGCAAAAAAAGTTCACAGACTGAAATTGTACCCTACAAGTTCACAGACTTCGGCACTTTTAGGGTTGGGGACCTGCCTGCCACCAGTGTCCGAATGTCTAAAACGAACGACTTTATGGACCCGAACGAAACGTATGAAAGCAGCGAGTTGAAGGACGCTTTAAATAAACCACACCCACGTCAGTCTCATCCGGTCCGAAAGAAAGGAAGAAAAGAAAGAGAGCGTGCGGCCACGATCGGAACGCGAGTCAGCAAGGGCCCAGTCGTCCAAACCATTGGCAAGCCCTATACAGCGGAGAAGAAGAAGAAGAAGCCAAAGAAGGCTTATTTGCAGCGTCTCCATCGCCATCTCTTCTGGTCCTTCTTCCATGAGGAAGCTTTGCGCAAACCTGGTCCGAGAAGATGGTCTGGATACCGTCCTCGAAGTCCCAATCCCTGAAGAGATGTTCTCGTCCGGATGCAACTCTAGAAGCCACAAGTCTCTGTACACCAACGTGAAGGCGTGGATGCGATCCCATGTAGACCGTCCTGCACCCTCTCCTCTCGGCCCAGGAGCCGAGCTCCAGCTCATGCTCGGCGTTATCGGTGCGCCCCTTGTCCCGCTCCCCGTCCAAGCCCAGAAATCCATCAACAGCCACCACATCAAAGAGGACCCTATTGTAAGACTTGTTTCCAAGTGATAACGTTTATTAAACAGTGAAGGCGACTATTCTTGATCTTGTTCTTCTCCTTAACCCCCTTTTTTTTAAAAAAAAAATTTTGCTCTCCTTCTGTTCCGTGTAAATGGCAGGAGGCATCTATGGCGAAATACATAATACAGCAATACATCGCAGCGTCAGGTGGCGAGCAAGCGTTAAAGTCGGTGAATAGTATGTACGCCATGGGGAAAGTTAGGATGACAGCCTCAGAAGTTGTAACTGGAAACGGCAGCAACACCGGTCATACCAGTAAGAAGGTGACTAAAGGTGGCCGTGGAGCGGAGATGGGAGGGTTCGTGCTCTGGCAGAAACAGCCGGACCTCTGGTGCCTTGAGCTGGTGGTGGCCGGGTGCAAGATCAGCGCCGGCAGTGACGGCAAGGTGGCGTGGAGGCAAACACCATGGCACCAGTCCCATGCCTCTAGGGGACCACCACGACCCCTTCGCCGGGCCCTTCAGGTATTCGACATAACAAAACATGCTGCTGCTGCTGCTGCTGCTGTTCTGGTGGTGTTAGTTTAATCATAATTAAGCAGCGGGTTGAGCGATCATTCACCCAAATTAGAACCCTGCCGATCGAAACTAAACAAATTTAGCAAAGCAAGTAGTAGGACTAAATTATTTGATTATTGTTCATGGAGGAGGCGAGCAGGTTCCCTTCTTGGACCCTGAAACTAGACTAAGTCGATCAAAATGCTGGTCGATCACATTTGGATTCAGTTGTTACGCATATATACCAAGCAATTTGACTGTCAGAAGGCAGCTAGCGGTAAGTCCGCCGGCCGTCTTCCCATCTGTTGGTACTTGGCATTGAAAGCTAAACGGAGGACAACCGCCCAACGTGAAGCCATGTGCCAAGTGCAGACGACCACATGGTGGGTGGATGTCAGCTATTTCGCCTGCTGAAACGGCAGGTTTCGTGGGTAGATACCAAAAAAAAGTCCACCGCACAGAGCACATGCAACGAACCTTACATGCCACATTTTTTTTTTTTTTTTTGGTTTGGTAACGACATGCCACACATTTTTCGGGAGCACCTTTGGGTCAGACAAGATTTAATAAAAAAAAAAAAAGGCATAACAAGATTGGAACAAGTCTTATGGTCAATCATTAAGTTTCCATCCTCCTAATCAGGAGGCAGGCATGTTTGTGCATCCTTTTCCCCTGACTTCTTGCACATTCTTATATACGTTCTTTTAACAAATTTGGGGAAGTGCTTCAACAATGATAGAAAAAGGGAGGGGGGGACCAAGCACCTGCAAGTGCAGTCTGGTCGTCACAACAATCCGAATTAAGGACATGACTGACCGATCAATCCGATGGATTTTTCATCACGTACCGCAGGGTTTTGATCCAAGGACCACGGCCAGCTTATTCTCCAATGCCGTCTGCCTCGGGGAGAAGGCAGTTAACGGCGAGGATTGCTTCGTTTTAAGGCTGGACGCGCAAGCGGCGGCCCTGCGAGCCCAAAGCAGCGGCGGCGTGGAGATCATCCGGCACACGGTGTGGGGCTACTTCAGCCAGCGGACCGGCCTGCTCGTCCAATTAGAAGACTCCCATCTCCTCCGAATCAAATCCGCGAGCGAGGGGAGCGTCGTCTACTGGGAGACCACCATGGAGTCATCCGTCGAAGACTACCGGCCCATCGATGGCATCTATATCGCGCATGCCGGGCGCACCACCGCATCTCTGTTCCGATTCGGCGACTCCAACGATGGGCACACGAGGACGCGCGTGGTCGTGGAAGAGGTGTGGGCCGTCGAAGAGGTGGACTTTAATATATGGGGCCTGTCCATGGACTGCTTCTTGCCTCCGGGGGACCTGGAAGATGATAAGAAGCAAGGCTCCAGCGATGCGAATGCGATGGTGAAGGGCGCACGTCCACCTATCGGATTCGGATCTCAGGCCCTCCCTGGGATTGGCCATTCCAAGGTTGCCGCACTTGACATCGAGGATTCGGACGAGTAAAATGGCAAGTCCTGATATCATCTGTGGGGTTGTGTAAATAATAATATTGCAAAAGTGCAATACTTTGAAGTGTTGGGTCTGATTGTAATTGTCCAGGACCAGGAATTAATTCCATCGAAAGCTCACTAGTATAAGCTGTCCTTTGGATTTTACATCATACCGGATCCCGATATCTCAATTTATCTTGCAGTCTAATTGTGTACGTAAATCGGCATTTCCTTGGGTCCCTATAATTTTTTTATGCCCGCACCCAGGAGGATCTGACCGTTGATGCTCGACGGAGTAGCATAAACCAGGGCATCACCAGCGACCCCTGAACTGAATTCAGTAAGTGCATATTGATCGGACAAATGAAAACAGATGCAGCATCCGGGAGGATGACGTGCACTTGTTACACCTACATAGAAACGTAATTTGGCTCGACTTTTTCCGTTCTGTCCAGGGTACCTGCAGTAGCTTTAATTGTTTGTTGAGAGCAATCAAACTAGGTACAAGAACGAAATCTTTTTTTTTTTTTTTTTTCTTTTTTTTTTTTTTGATGAAGGGGGAGGCTGAGAACAGCCAAGGTACGAGAACGAAGTCAGAAACCACCTGAAATTATAAGAGAGCATACGATAATGATCGGAGCTTCCCAAGAAGAAAGAGATTCTCGCATCTGAATGTGAATGCTTTGCATATTTTTCGTAATTCAGCACGAAATGGATCGTACTAGACATAGCCCATTAGAAGGAGCCGGACTGAGATGAGAGTTTACAGCCCACAACTCAGGCCAAGCACGGTCTGACATGGGCTCGATACGGCTCGCGTACTGGTTCGATTTTTTTTGAATTTAAAAAATATAAATTTTTTTTATAAATTATTAAAAAATTGAGTAAAATTAAGAATAGATGTGAGATTTTTTTTGTAAAAGCAAAAAATCACCTTATAATGATAGGGGTTTTAGCATGGATTCCTCCAGATTTATTAATAACAATCAAAATGGTACAAAGGAGTAAGGGGGTTAGGACTGACATCCAAATATAATAAGAAAAAAAAAATATTGAGGTGACTCACATTAATAATTAAAAGATAAATCTAAAAACTTACAAAGATAAATCTAATTACGAGGATGCCCCTCCTTGTCCATCCCTATAAGGGATTTGTTTGCGCGCAGCCTCAATCAACCAATAGCTATTTTAACAACTTTAATTAGTACTAATCTCGATGATTTTTTATCGGCCCATAAACCTTTTAAATTCATCTATTTGATTATAAAAAATTTTGATGGTCTCGAGAGAATTAGCCACGATAAATTAATCACACATTGAACTTAACTCAATTCATCTGTAACTATATTCGGCCTCTTTCAAGATGTTAGATAGATCTAATAATATATAATTTTTTTTAACATATAATTTAAGCAATGAAAAAATTTATCAAATTCATAGGAAAGTTTATAAATAACACATTGGCAGATCTACTTGTTATTAGCTGTTAGAGCCATCGCCAAATGTTTTAAGAATGCCTAACGGCTAGTTAGAGCATAGTAGTTGGTACGAAGTCCGTACAATGATTTATATGTACGCGCTAGCATATTTAAAAGTAGAGGTTGATGCTAGTTTAGAGAGGCTTTTCTATTTTTTTTAATATAAAAATAATATTTGCTCTAAATTCATACAGCTCATTTATCAATCATACCTTACTATCTATCTATCTATATATATATATATATAAAAAGAGAGAGAGAGAAAGAGAAGAAATTAAGAACTCCTGAATCAAAAAAAAAAAAAATAATGTAGAATTATGAAATCCTAATATTTTTATTTTTTCAAATTATCCTTAAAACTAGCCATTTTATGCTGTTAGGGGGATTAAAATGGTAAAAAACCAAAAACTAGCGGTTATCCAACCCAAAAAATTTAAAAAAAAATTGAATTAACTGTTATGGGCCGTGCCTGGCTCGTAATGACCTTGAACGGGCCGTACTTGGCAGGGCCTGTGACAGCCTTAAATGGGTTGTGCCAATAATGATTGCTTTTTTAAAAAAAAAAGAAAGAAAAAAAAATGGGCCTTCCATCAGGCCCGCGGGCCTGACGGGCCATGGGCCATGCTTAACACGGCCCGTCAGACCCCGAGCCTAGGGCCATGCTAGACACGGTCTAGTGCCCATGTATAATTTAAAATTTTAAATAATAAAAATACGTCAGCTCTTTGAAAAAATTATGACATCTTTGAAAAAAATTATGACATCCTACATGCGAAAAGTCATAATTTTTTTTCATAGGATATAATAATATAACGGAGGATGTCATAATATGCATGAAATATCATAATTTTTTTAAAATACTGAGATATTTTCGTCATTCAAAATTTTCAAACAAAAAAATAAGCTACATGCATTAAATGCGCATTAAAAAATGGTTATGACAAAAATGCCTTTTTCATATTATGATATCTTGAACCAAATTATGACTTCTTATGCGTGGGAAGTCATAATATATCACAGAATGTCATAATTTTTTTCACAAGATATCATAAATATGACGTAGGATGCCATAATATGCCACAGGATGTCGTAATTTTTTTAAACACTAAAGCTATTTTCGTTATTCAAAAATTTTAAACAAAAAAAAATTGTAAGCATTAAATGTGCATTAAAAAGCGGTAGCTACGTGAATCAATCGGATAAGATGGTACACTCCATATTGGATTTTCTACACCGCCCATGGTGTACGAAGAATTTCTTTTCTTTTATCATTCTATTGCAGAAATAACGTATGGTATGCAGATTATTTTCTAGGGGGAAATAAAAAAAACTTTTGACCTCAAATTTTAGCATTGCTTATATAAAAATCTTCAGTGATAATCCTCAAGCTAATTTGTCAGATGCAATGCGATATATCTATCCATCTCTACCAGCATAAGGGTCATCTGACCGTCGCTCGACTAATCTTAAGTCGTGATATCCCTAAAATGCCCCTAGATCCTTGTAGCTTTATCCAACTCGTTTAGGTGTTAAAAAGATGGCGCCAAATGGACTCCATTAATATATGGTTATCACGTGATTCTCTTCACCGGTAACACTTTTTCAATTCCTCGGATTAGAAACCAGAGACAATACCCTCCTCTGAAAGCCAAGGACATGGCAAGAATCTTTCATGGATACTTCAAAGGCCTCTCTGGAAATGAGTTCCTCCCTTCTTTCTCCATCAATTAGAACTTGCTTTTTGATAACGAAGCAGCAGACTTCAACTCCTTGGTTGGGGATCTCATTATGGATGAAATCAAAAGTACTCTTTTCCTTTTCGCCGGCTCGAAAGCACGGGATCCGATGGGGTCTCTTTTGCTTTTTTTCAAAGATCCCAGAAATTAATCAAAAAATGACTTGCTGATCCTTCTTTATGAGTTCCACAAAACGAGGCGCGAGCTGGATAGAATTAACTTTGCATTCATCTCCTTATCCCGGAGAAAGAGAGGTCTCACTGAAGGAGAACTTGACTACAAATCTCATGGACTGCTGCAAATCCTGGCCAACCTTTTAGATGTGTCCTATTTTGAGGCACATTGGCTGCTGCAAACCCTAGACAACACCCTTTCAAATAGGCTGTTCTTCTTCAAATAGCAGTTGCAGGCTACCAGGGCTATGGCTATTCTCATGGCACGATCCTCCCACAAGCTTGCACAAGAAAGAAAAACTGAATCTACTGATCCAACAAAAAGAAAGCTAGAGGGCGAGACCTGGACCTGCAGAGACCCACCAATGCCTCACCTGGTGTTTCATAGTATCATGGCTATTCAGAGGGGAAGTGCTTGCATTGAGCCAGAAGTGGGATGCAAAAATGAGCTTGCCTTAAGGAGCTTGTCGAACCAGGAATTAATGTTAGTGGGACTGAGGGTTTCGAGGGCACAAGTGCAATGAGTGTGGACATTTTGTATGCGGTATCACGTGTAACGTGTAGCGATGGTGATGGTGCAACAATGGTGTGGGTGCACGTAGAATTCAGGTGCAGGGCTTTTCAGTGCAATGAAAAATAGATTCTCTTACCCCCCCACCCACAAAAAAACAAAAGCTTGTCGACCTGAACACAAACCTGGATTCTGGACAACAAATGCAAGATGAACAAGGAGCTATGGGCAAATTGAAATATCATATGATTGACTAAATCTACTCCAAACCCGAGGTAGTATAAATAAACTATTTATTAAAAGTACTGAGATAATCAGAGTACTAAGACTACTCGCGGTAACTGAAGCTCATATTAAATAAACTAAAGATTTTAGTTACCGCTTGAGTAACTATTAAGTTACTTGATTGAAGTGAAAATAGATTAAAGGATTAAGTAACTATTTAAGAGACCAACTGATGCCGACTTTAAGAGATGCCAACAGCATAAGTAAACTACATTATAGATAACTACATTGCAATTGCTCAAACATTCACGGTCAATCCAACCCATTTCATAACCTTTCAGAGATAATCCAATCCATTTCATAGAGTATCCAACCACCAACAGCAAATTGATGCTGAAATAAATCAGACCAGTTGGAGCTTAAATACATACACAATAAATCCACACTATAACTTCAGGCAAAAAGAACTATTTAATCCACATTGTGCATTCAAACTTGAAATCCAATGCATTTGAAATCAAAAAATCAAATTGGTTTAAACACCGTACACGAACAAGATACAAGATCAGTGAATTTGTTGTGATTTCAAGTATCAGAAAAATTTAGTAGTCCAGTATTTCCCACCATACATCCTGTTATTCTTATCTAACCATACATGAATATTTTCACGTCCTAGTCAAAAAAATTAGCAACCATTCATCAAAAATTACATTTACTATCATAGAATGTACACTACCACCAGAAACATAACTATTTTCCTGCTAAATTTCAGAACTAGCACAAAAGCAAATCATCAACATACTTCAACCAAATTACAGTCATAAGCCCCATAAATATCACTCCAAAATGTTTATCTCTGCTTTAGTCCACGACCTAAAGAACTATAGATTTATGCACTTGATCCTGGTCTAGTTATTGGTCGCTGGAGAAGTATCCCTCGGGGGAGGCACAAGCAGTATGCTTCCAAGGCCAAAGTAGTTTCTTTGGAAAAACACAAATTTCCAAAATCCAATACAAAAGCTATATTGGTAACAACAATATTATTAACAAGTGAGGGGCCACACCAATAATGGGAGTCAGTTTACCATAAAAATCAATGGCTAACATTGGAGAGACTACAATAATTTAGGATAAAATTACACAATTAACATGCTGGGGACCATACTAGCTGTTGATTTTCCATGAATTAGAGAGCTAAAGTACTTCCACTACACAATCCACGATTAACATGCTTGGGGCCACATCAGCATTTGATTGCAATAGAATAAAAGTTAAATTACCACCATTGCTACATAACATCCCATAGTTTGGGATAATCAATAATTTATTGAAGCATCAGATATCTATTACATCTTGTTTCAAAGCATGCAAACAACTAGCATAGATAGGCTATCAGAGGTCCAAAGAGAATATATTCCCTATACATTGTCATAAAAATGAAGACCAAATCCCCAAAACAGAGCAAAATCCACATTAAAAAAAGAAAAAAGAAAAAACAAACAAACACCACCATAAATAATTAAAATAGCCACATTTTACCTATAGCCACTAAGCAAATTTAGGAGCAATGTCATAGGCCGAGCCTTATTTATCAACAATAAAGGATAAAACAAATATTTTTTCTTTGAATTTCAACAGAACCTATGAGCTCGTCTTTCAATAGCAGGATCAAAGGATAAGGACGTGATAAAGGAATGACCCAAAGATGCTCTCTAGGTTCAATTTCTGGCTTGATTGTGGGAGATCTTGTTTCATCTTTGCCGATTTTGCTTGGATCAGAACAGCAAAGGAAGAGGAGGTTTAGTTCTAGACTTTTAACCCTAATACAATTCTCAAGTACCACCCTAGATCCTCTTGGAACTAAAAGCACCTTCACTTTTAATGCTTATAATTAATAGCATTAAGAGACTAAGCCACAGCTGTATGACACTGCATCAGAAAATTACCTCGAAAGATGCAATTGAAAATATTTTTAACAAGGGTTCGAGTTGTATCTTTCGTGCGAAAGAATGATTAATCTTCTTTTGCAACCTCAACCACTGGATCATGCATTGCACACCTTTCAAAGCATGACAAACCTCTTGCATCCACCCACAGGACAAATCACAAAGCTCACATCATGCTTTGAAAGGTGCAAAGCACAATCCAATGGTTGAGGTCATGAAAGAAAATCAATCATTCTTTCACACAAAAGATACCACCCGATTCCTTTTAACAAGAGGGGGTCTACTCGAGGGGGTAAAAAAAATATCTTTCCAATTTTCTAATGAGGTAATATGACACCAAGATTCCTTAACTCCTATTCCGATGAAGTTTTTTCTACTGCTGTTAAAATTGATACAACAACATAAGGAAACCAAGTTTAAGTAGAAACAGGAACAATAGGATGCCAACCTTTGCCGATTTTGCTTGGATTAGAACAGCAAGGGAAGAGGAGGTTTAGTTCTAGACTTTTAACCCTAATACAATTCTCAAGTACCACCCTAGATCCTCTTGGAACTAAAAGCACCTTCACTTTTAATGCTTATAATTAATAGCACTAAGAGACTAAGCCATAGCTGTATGACACTGCATCAGAAAATTACCTCGAAAGATTCGATTGAAAATATTTTTAACAAGGGTTCGAGTTGTATCTTTTGTGCGAAAGAATGATTAATCTTCTTTTGCAACCTCAACCGCTGGATCATGCATTGCACACCTTTCAAAGCATGACAAACCTCTTGCATCCACCCACAGGACAAATCACAAAGCTCACATCATGCTTTGAAAGGTGCAAAGCACAATCCAGTGGTTGAGGTCATGAAAGAAAATCAATCATTCTTTCACACAAAAGATACCACCCGATTCCTTTTAACAGGAGGGGGTCTACTCGAGGGGGTAAAAAAAATATCTTTCCAATTTTCTAATGAGGCAATATGACACCAAGATTCCTTAACTCCTATTCCGACAAAGTTTTTTCTACTGCTGTTAAAATTGATACAGCAACATAAGGAAACCAAGTTTAAGTAGAAACAGGAACAATAGGATGCCAACCTTTGTAATGCACATTTTGGCCACACAGGGGTCATCTTCTCTAGCTCTGGTACCATATGTTAGCAAATAGAAGATAGCTGTAACATTTACCAAAATAGGCTAGCTGTAACTAGGGGGATGATCCATCCACCATCACTATCAACTCGTAAGTAGCTGGAAGGAGCACAACTGAAATACCATGCCCCTCACTCCAATGATCAGCGAGGCAATTAAGCCCTTCCGACAGAGAAAAGAGTTGGATGGTTTGGTGCATTACTTGCAGGATCTCCTCCTGCAATATCTCAGAACTCCTTGCAAGTTCAGCAAAGATGTGTTCCTGCAAGGCAGGTGCTTCCACTGAGTGATCGAGGCTTCCTGCTGTGGAGGGTTGCTATACAAATCGCAAAAGCCTGCAATAAAGCAATGGGTGCCCTGAAATCAACAGTATACAGGCCCTCTTTGAAGGAAATCATGCTGAAGGCATGTCTGTTTTCAAGAGATTTTCCCTGAGAAAGATCAAATTATGAAAGTCAGCAGTAAGTTCAACTGACATTAATCAGCTGGCAGTAGATACATCAAAGGAAGCAAATGATGGATCTTGATCTGCATACCTGAATGAACAATTCAAATCGGTGAGTGCCATCTGTGTTGCAACAAGCTTTGGCTGGAGAAGGGCTCCTATTCCCTTGAAACTTGTCAGTTAAAATCATTAGCAAACAACCCTCGTCCCAACCTCCACAATCACATGTTCCACCAGATTTCCATCTTTGGATCAAAGGGGATGGCTCTCCTCTGTCTGACAAGCCATGAACCCCACTTGGAAGTATGGCTGTGAGAGTAGGTAAATTTGAATCATCATTCCTCTGCTCAATCTGCAGACCATTTTGTCCACAGCAGGAACATAAATTTTCTGCCGAATTCATTGGTGATGAGTACCTGCATTTGCTGCAGCATAGTACATTAATGTTATGACTTTCTGGCCTCTCCTGAGGAACTTCAGCAATGACAGCTAAGAGCTCTGTGATGAATGGGGAACCAACAGGTTTGTGGGATGTTGCTAATGGTTCAGCACCAAGCAAAACAAACTCTCTCATGACATTATGACTCTTGGAATCATGGTTGGCCAACTTGGAACATGAAACCTTTATCTGGCCAACAACATCAGAGAGCAAGCCATGCTTTCTACTCTTGCTTCCAGGGTTAATCCACACCCCACTTTTCTTCTTAACTTCATGAACAGAGAAAATTGTATAAATGCATTCACAACTGTCTTTATCTGAGACGCATTTCTTCCTTATTGTAGCTGAGAGAATATCACTGTCACCGGATGAAAACATAAACAAAGGCAGACCATTCTTCCAAGCAAGTTGCAGAAGTGCATGTCTCATTGATGCCACCTGCCCCTTACCTTGAAGTGACCCACCGCTGTTGGCGCGCACCGGCCTTGAGGAGTTCGGGTTTCCCTTTACCTGCCAATTGGAATTAATGCCTGTATCCAATGATTTGACTGGCACACGTGATAATGCTAACTCTTCCGATATATGAGGCCTATAAGCATCATTTAATTCATAAGAGTGGTGAATAGGCAGGGCTACAACTGGAGCAGAAGTTTTCATGTGATGCTTTGGCTTTAGCAATGGATCTAGCAACCTCCTCAATGGACTGTGCCTACCTCTGTTATTAGCGCTGGTTTTATCTCTATCAGTTTTATCTGGGCAGGCAATAGACTTTGATTGTTTTACCTGTAAACCAGAACTTCTGCTCCCTGCACTGGATAGATGGTTAGGCAATTTTCTTCCTGTAACACTGGCTGCTTTTGCTTCACCTTGACCTAATCTATCTGCCTTAAATGCAGATTGATCACAAGAATATCCAGTAAAATGTGATTTAGTGGTTGCTACTTCATTTTCTTGCAGAAGAATACCAGCTGAAAAAGGTTCGTCAGCCAAAATGGAACAAGGGAGTGGACATGAGTGGGGAACATGAGGAGATAGTAAGGTAGATTGGACAATCTCAGGCAGCTATTTGAAGGACTGTTCTGGGTTTTCTCTGCCGACCTTCCATCATCAGACACAGAGAACTCAAAGCTTTTGTCTTTTGCACGAAGACTCTGCTGTAGATGTTCCCACAAGCCTTCTTTCTTTGGTGATTCATCTAAGCATTGTTTTCCTAGCCAATCTTTGGCCAAGAGTAGGCTGTTATGGTAGCCCTGATACCTTGCTTCTTTACTTGATCCACAATCTCGTGCCTGTGCAGCCTTATGTGTAAAATCTGGGGTATTATAATTTTTGTATGTTGAACATGAATTGCCAACATCTGGAGGTTGGGATACATTCTGGAATATGGCTTTGCCATCAGAACATTCTCTGTCTTTTTCACTCTTGAGCTGCAAACAATCAGTACTGGTACCATAATCTGAATCAAGATGCTGGTCATGCCCAGAAGGGAACTTTAAGGGTGAAGTTTCTGGATCAGAAAAACACAAAACATGCCCAGATATTTCCTCCTCCATCAACTTATTTTGGCAACTTATAATAGATGAATTTCCATGACCATCCATAAGAACAGAGAGCTTTGTTTGAGAAAGAGGGCTGGCTGTGCTTCTACAAGATTGGGAAGATGATACAAATGTCGAAAATGAAGAGGACTCATTACTACTAGATGAAGAATTTCCACTTCTCCCATTAATGATGTGTTTCTGCTGGTAAGTCCATTTCTCAAGAAGTCCCCAATCAAGGACTCCAAAATTCAGCGCCTTCTCCTGAACATCATATCCTCTCTCCATGTGTTGGAGAAAACTTGGAACATTTGACATGTGTTTTACTGGGTCTTCAATCCCAGTAGATTTCCTACCAGGCCATGGCTTTTGATAGCTCCGCAAGGGCATAGGTGAGACCAAGCCCCCCTTCACAGCATTGTGATCTGAACTTGTTAGTCCATTGAACTTTGTAGCTTTCAAGGCCTTATCCTTCTCTAGCAACTTCATACTCCTGCTTTGCCTGGGGGTTAACTCCCTCTCTTTCGATAATTTTGGGGACTGATGCTGAAGCGAACTTCTCTTGTCCAGTGAATTAAACCCCATCACCTTGGGTTCTGCATCCTTTGTGATTTTTGTTTCTATAATGGAAGGCATGATTACAAATATCTAATGTGGCAATTCAATCTGCTTCACTTCCGTGCAATCATCTTTCACGATGATCTATAGAATTCCATCACTGTTCCCTTGGCTGAAGCTAAGAGAGATGGATGGATTCTCAGCTGTGAATCACTTTAACATGACAGGCTGCAATGCTGAAGATTAAAAAAAAAAAGGACCAGGCTTGAGTCTTAAAAGTTGTACGAGGGTTGTAATGCATATCATTAATTGAGTTGTTATCACAGCAGAGAGACTGAATTTGAGAATAGATCATGGTAAAATCAATTTTAGGAGTTGACCAGTACCACTTGAAGAAGAGCAAAAAGACCCAAATGTTTTCTTCGGTTTTTGATGGGATAAAAACATTAGAGATTTTACTTCTTTTTGTGTTAAAAAAAAAAAAAAAAATTAGAGATATTAGACATTCTAGAGATTGTTGGGGTTTTAGAATTTGAGGGTTTAGAAAGGTCTCAAAGACCAAAAGGGTATCACCATGCCCTCATTCTACTCCCTAATCAGAGATTTAGCTTGTGTACGTGACATTGTGATCTTCGAGGATGGAAACACAAAATTAAGCTAAACAGACTCAACAAGTAAAAACTCAAGATAGCCCAGCCCTCTGGATTCACTATTCCCATCGGGACAATCTACTTGAGAAAGCAAAAGAGCCCAAATAAATCGAAGCCAAATACCATCCTGACAAACAAATAGTCCGAACGAGGATCATCCGTCGTTTTGCTTCGCACTTCAGTAACCGAGTCCACTCTTAGAAGAAGCCCTTCCTCGTACTCAAAACATATATATCAACATCGAAGAAGAAGAAGAAGAACCAGAAAACTTGCTCAAGACTTGCTAGAAAACATGCATCGTCTCAAGAAAAATGAAGGAAACAGCAATTAATCATAAAAGAGACTGAGATCAGGGAAATGAAGGCGTACCACAGATCTGCCTCTGCCTCTGCCTCCCTTTTCTGGTCCTTCAGAAGAGAGCTGGTCTCCTCGGAGTTTCGGCTGCCATCGTCTTGGCAAGAATAGATTGGGAAGAGAGAAGGCCTGCTGTTCGACCGCAAGAACCAATCAACACCAAGAAAGCGAGCAATAGAATCACAGAAAAGAAGAAATGGGAGATGGTTATGTCCAGCTGGTGGGGTTGGGGATTCAGCGCTTGGTCCTGCTTGGTGCTTTGTGCGAATTGGGAACGGAAAGGACGGTTGTTCGCCCGCAGGGACCAGGTGGGCCCGCGACGCCCGGCTCCCGTTGAAACCCGACGCTGTGCCATGGCCCGCCCATTACGTGTTTGTCTCTCTTGACTGGGCCCACCTGAAGTCGACGTTAGCCGGCCGCATAGGATTTGGATTCCTCCCGCGATCCCGCTCGCCATGGCCAATCCAATTAATTTCTCCTAAGAAATACTATGGTTGCTTTATAAAATATAATACCTACCTGTGTACTGTATTTTATGCTATTCTATCTTGATGCACCTCGGATCCAGATCTAATCAGCCGATAAATGGGAGCCCACAATATGGCCTCCGCTAAATGCACCATAAAATTGGTTAAAGCTTCTCCAACAAATGATTGTCCAATTAAATTCTGTGATATATGTTAACGTACAGATGGTTACTACTCAACAAACAATTAATGCGATTCTTAGAATTTGTGATATGAAGGAAACAAGAATTTGGTGCGAATGCTCGAATCGTTGCATAAACTGCTGGTTGCTGGAATTATGTTGGGTTCCATCTCAGCGGCCGAGCATGTTTGGACCACGCGATACCAGGCTTTATCTTGCTTTGATGAGAATGCTTTATCTCAAGCATGACATGTGGGGAGGTTAGGTGTACGAGCAAAATCTTGAGGAAGCCTGAAGCCAGTCAGTCCTGCGCAAAGTCTAATGTGTAAAGTTGCACCCAACTCCACCCCGGCTGGCTTAAAATGAAACGTTTGTCATGATGCCGCCAATCTTCTTTAAGGGAATCCTAAGAGGATGGGCACCATAAAAGAATGCGAGGGAGTTCCGTGAGGTGCTGGCTACTCATGAAGTTTTTGTTGTACGAAATCAAGGCATGTGGGTCAGAGCAAAGCTCGCATGCTTTAATTAGCAGTCCTTACATTCCCATGGCTGTTGGTGGATGCAGACCCAGAAAATACTCTGTCTGGTGCGATGCGAATGGCCAAGTGTTTTACGCATCGCATTCCACTTTTTTTTTTACTGAGAATTTCCGATGGATCGCGCATCACAAGACCAAGAAGCTGGTGTAGGTCCTGTAGGCTATGAGGCGTTTCTATATGTCCTGCGATGGAAAATAAGTCTCATCCAAGACGCAACTAAGGTGCAGGGCTGCAAACAATGGTTCCACAAGCATAGCTGAAGATGTGATGTGGGAACAAATGTAGACATTGAGATGGATCGACACCATAATATATGGATAACACACGACTACCATTTCTCAACTTAATTCTCCTCTCATGTGTAGAGCCCAAGAAATGAAATCTGGAACGAGGGGCGACATATCGACTAGTATAGTTGGAGTATGTAGGTTTTGGTAGATTAAGCATTAATCCATGCATCCGAGTCTACCAATCCTTCTTGCCTACCGAAATCTCCACGCTCATACTTACTATTCCATGTATTGCCTCTCATTTCAGTTTCGTCTCTCGAGTGCTACACATGAGAGGGGATGTTGAGTAATAGTTCTGCATTGGAGGGGTTAAGAATTTTTATGGTGTTTACATGCTCTTGGGCTATCCAGATAAGTATTTGGATTTTTAGATAGCATTTAATTGACATAGATCTTCCATCTTTATCAGCTTCGGAGGTCTCGTAGTAGTGGGTGCTGCAGGATCTATCAACAATTCGTAGCTGATTAGAAGACCAAATAGTAGCTTCATGAGCAAGATGTGAAAGGTAAGCTCTCGGACATGAAGGAAATGTGAGGGAGAAGGGAAGCTAGATGGAGAAGGAATTGAAGTAATAATGGAAGGGTAAAGAGTGGTGATTCATGTTCTATGGGAGGAGGCTAATCAGGCTGCAGATTTTTTGGTGGGCCAAATATTGGATAGCAATTTCACTCTTATAGATCAATGCCTTCCTTCTGCTCTAGCTCAGATGCTTTGGGCTGATGCGTATGGTGTTCGGACACATAAGGCTTGCTTAGTGTTTTCTGAATATTGTCTCGGATATTTTTTTTTTTTTTCCTTTGCAGTTATGCTTTTATTATTATATATACAAGTAGAAAAAGCGGAGGATTTGATTAGGTCTGCGGGCCGAGATTGTCCAAATGGCAGGAAAAAGCATGGTAGGTGGGATTTCATGCATGGATTTTCAGAGGCGGACAAAACATGTCGCATCTTTCACAAAAATGATATGCAAAGTTTCAATCTCTGTAGATAAGGAATTGTTTGTCCTTGGCGTACGTACGACTCAGCTATACGTATCTACGTGCTAGTTATCTCTTGGTTAAGGATAGCTATCAATTTAAGCAGCCAAATAAATATCCAAAATGAAGGTTAAATCCTTGGGTCCACGCCCTTCAAAGTCGGTTAACTTGATTAACTTTAAAGGATGGTGAAATAAAGTTAAACACGAAACCTGTCCCAATGCAAAGGTCCGTGAATACGTGAAAAAACAACAAGATTCGTTCAGAAAACCCAAAGAGCTATTCGGCAAAACAGTCACCTCATCCCCGTCAATGTGTCAGTCACTTGGGGGAAAGGCACACCTCAAACAACACATCTTTCATGACACACCGATGGATGTGTAGATTTATCCGACTTTTATGATAAATTTCCGCATGCAGGATGGAGACGGAATTTGAATTCTTTCCTCTGGTTCTATAAATTATATCCTTCCAATCTGGAACGAGGGCAAAGCGGAAGGCACTGGAAGCATGGTAGGCTGACTTCGACGAGGCCCGCACGAGTCGCAGAACAATTGCATGCCTCATAAGGTGGTAAACCGCGGAACCAATTGTTGCTGGATGATAAAGCCAGCCAATGGTAGCTCGCCATGTGACTTTCATTGAAAGTACCATATCCTTTATTATTTCTCCAAGAGACTTTGCCTATAGCTCACCTGACGAACGTACATCTTGTGTGGTTAAATCTAACGGTGCGTATAACATATGGATGATTTCTGACCAGTTAAGATGTAAGGTACGATAATAAATATTAATTTTTAAAAAAAATATTTATATATTTTTAAATTGATCTAAAATTATTTTTAAGTTCCTGTATTACTCGTATGAAATAAAATATATTTGAACTGCTAAAAAATTATTTTTAAATTTCTAACGTCCACTTTTGCCATCTGTTGTCGTTTAAGTCCATGTAAATGACAGAATTATTCTTGAATAATTTTGAAGGAAAAAATTATCATGTAGAAACTTATTCGAAAATGAATTTTTAATTTATTTACAAATATCGTCCCTTTAGCTCTCTCAATCAAAATTTTTCTTAACGTTGCATCTCCAATCTCTCTTCTCCTTCTCATGCCCCGTCATTGACCACGATCTTGACGGCACCGCCATCTGACCACCTGAGCGCACGCTACTATCGTCCTCCTTTCTTTTTCCTTTCATCTCTGTCAATAACCAGCATCAATAATCTCTCAGTATGTTCTCCTTTTATCTCTTTCTCTTTTTTTTTTTTTCCTCTGATCTCTCCCCCGTCCGTGAGCCTCTTGATTCCAAGCCAGCGATAACTACTCTTTTTTTTCTCCCGTATTCCTCAGACTGACACTAGTCCTAAGCTTGACGTGGCACGGTGCATGGAGAGACGTATCGGGAGATGAAGAGTTTTAAAATCTCTCTCTCAGCAGATGATGGTGCTCTTTCATGATCTGTTTTTGACTGATGAGTCTATTAGAGAACTCAATGGCTTTGGAACTTGACACAACTCTTCATCGGTTCTGATGTGTCTGGGCAAATCAGCAACCTCCTACATAGTTCAACTTGAGACTGGCAGCTTCTTTTACCATGAAAATTCATCAGATGTAGGCCAGCAAAAGTAAGAAAATGTGGATCATGTTTTGCGAATAAGTATGACAATAGAATCAGTGTAGAATGTACCAATTTTCCTTCTGGAAAAGAGGTGGACTTTTCATCTTACTGATGGCAACCACATTTTATGATAAAAAAGACAATGGTGAATGATATTAAATGTGGCAACTACATAGAGAAGATGAAATTATAAAAATTAATTTTTTATAAAACTAATTGATTGTCTTTTATTTATTTCAATTTTTTTTTTTGAATATAGCTCAACAGTTATCGAAACAATCAAGGCTCCAAAGTATCAAGAGACCATATTTTTGCTATTATTTTTATTCTTGAAGTCTGTATGTAAATATTGTGTTGAGACTCATATGTTTAGAAAAAAAAATATAGTGTATTTACGCTTGTTTTATTGAGACTATAAATTTTTAAGCTTTCATTTAAATGTAACCAAGTTGCATATAGTTTATTAATATTTTTATGCTTTATTCATTTTTATCGGTGGATTGTAGTAGTTTATTAAATCTGTAGATAGACTATATATGTAAAGAGCTTGAATAATAGTCAGATGTTATGTAACCAGAGATGAGAACCTTGTAACCAAAAAATAAAGCAGCATAAATAGACAGTATAACTATGTAACCATAAATCAAGCGCACCTAATAGGACAATACTTTTATGTACCAATTATGTAACCTGAAAATAAATCTGTAGGTGAACTAGATTTGTCTAACCAAACCAAGTATTTATATAATCAAAAATTATTTTGTGCAACCAGAAATAAAAAATGGGTAACTGGACCACTTGCGAACACTAGAGTCGACTCACTTGTGAATCGAGCTGACTCTGACACAAATAGTGATTGATACATTGGCTTGGCATGAAGCCGAGCTGACTCAGATTGAATTCGAGCCGGCTCTCTTAGAAAGCAAGGTATATATCTATGTAACCTAAATATTAACTTGCGTAACTAGTTATTGAAACCAAGTAACCTATGTAACCTGAACATAAATCTGTATAACTTGAATCTAAATCTATGTTATCTGAATATAAACTTGTGTAACCAATTATTAAAATTACGTAACTAGAAAACTGGCTCCTGCTCAAATATATCATAATCACATAGCTTTCAATAAATTCCTTTTTAACCAATCTATAATAAAAAATAAATAATATAATATTAGGTACATAATTGTATCTCAATTGTTCATCTATAAGTAAAAGTTACATTAAATTTGAACCCCCATGATACTAGCCTCATCCCCATTAGCAACAGTCTTCTCATCCTCTATGTACTAGTTAGTAGCTTCACTCTCTTTCTTCACTTCATTTACAGCAGACTTCTCAAACTGCTCTTCATCATTGACAGGCTTTTCCTCTATTATAGTTGTATTATCTTCCTTTTGTGTTGCAATATATGCATAAACACAATCATATAACCAAACAATAAAAATATATAACTAGACCAGATAACTGTATAACTAAATACCCGAATCTGATAACCATACACACTGTCACTTAAAAATTGTACATCAATATCTTCAACTCAGGTAGTTAGATCATCCTCTTCTCCGGAGTGACCAATCTGAAGCTTTGAGCATATTATGATGCTTATCCAAATATTGACAAATCTAATTTTTCTGTTATAATTAATCAGTTATTTATCAGTAATTTATATCATAACAATATGTAGAGGGTTAAGGAAGCATACCAAATTAAGTCCATTGGGATAATAGGTGGATGAAAAGAGGAAGAAGTAATGCTTGAAGCATTTCTTCTCCATATCCATCATTAGCAGGTGCCAGTGGCTGCTAGTACATAACGGCATAAAGGCCAATTTTGCCTTATTAATTTTGAATTGAAAATCTCTAAGAATACTATCCGAAAATTTCCAAAATCTCTGTTGTGCGTGTTGCTATAGGAAACACCAAAAATACATGATCAATAATAGCATACAGTATCATTTCAAAGTAAAAAAACTCTAATCAAAAACTCACTAGCAACCATGGCCTGATGAATACATAAGGAAAATGCTTATCTGGTTCAAATTCTTGATGCTCCCGAAAGAGTGCCATGAATACATCGCAAACCTGTATAATAGTTCAAAGCATTCAAAAATGTTCGTCGATCATTTTTATCCTAAATAATTTTTAGGGATCAATTTACAACGTCTTCCAACTTCTGGTTAAATAGTAGATCACGAACTTATTTTCGTGAAACAAAGCTATTACTGTTGAATCAAACTACTATCCTGTAACTATATAGAAAATTCATATAATCACATATGATCACTTGATAATCAAAACTGAAGACTGTGTAATCAAAGGTGAAAACATATAACCAAAGAAATTTTCAGTATAGCTAAAAATATATTGGTGTAACTATACGTACGTTTAAAATATGAAATCAAATTTGCTATAGAAAATTATCTATTGTTGGCAGCTTATATTTCTTAGAGATCAGCTTGCCAAAGGAGATGAGCTTGTAGCTCTAGATGGTTCATGACTTCCAATCATAATCAAACATGTTATGCAAATTCCAAAATCCAGACAGTTCTTTCTGTGCTGCTGCCATATTTAATATCATGTACCACTATCTTTTTTATCACAAAATATGGTTGCCATTAGTAAGATGAAAAGTCCACCTCTTCTCCAGAAGGAAAATTTGTACATTCTACACCGATTCTATTGTCATACTTATTCGCAAAACATGGTCTACATTTTCTTACTTTTGCTGGCCTACATCTGATGAATTGCCATGGTAAAAGAAGCCGCCAGTCTCAAGTTGAACTGTGCAGGAGGTTGCTGATTTACCCAGACACATCAGAACCGATGAAGAGTTGTGTCAAGTTCCAAAGCCATTGAGTTCTCTAATGGACTCATCAGTCAAAAACAGATCATGAAAGAGCACCATCTGCTGAGAGAGAGATTTTAAAGCTCTTCATCTCTCAATACGTCTCTCCATGCATCGTGCCACGCCAATGTTAGGATCGGTGTCAGTTCGAAAAATAGGGGAGAAAAAGGAGCCATTAATGTCGGCTCGGACTTAAGAGGTTTAAGAAGGAGAGAGAGATCGGAGGAAAAAGAAGAAAAATGAAAAGAAAAAAAAAAGAAAGAACATACCAAGAGATTATCGACGTCGGCTGCTGGTAGAGATGGAGAGAAAAGAGATGGAGGGTGGTGGCGACGTGCGCTTGGGTGGCCGGATGGCGATGCTGTTGAGATCGCGGTCAATGACAGAGCATGAGAAAGGGAAGAGGAATTAGAGATGCGGCGTTAAGAAAGGATTTTAGTTGAAGGAGTTAGAGGGCAGTATTTATAAATAAATCAAAAATTCATCTCCAAATAAGTCTCTGCAGAGTTAATTTTTTTCTCCAAAACCATCCAAGAACAGTTCTGTTATTTACATGAACTTAAACGACAGCAGATGATAAGAGTGGATGGTAGAGATCTAAAAATAACTTCTTAATAGTTAAAAAAATATTTTATTCTATTTAAAAAATTTTAAAAAAAATTCAGACCAATCTAAAGATCTATAAATAATTTTTTCTAATCTTTATCTTATATAAATAAAATCTAAAGGACATCCATGAATGCCCATTTTTATGTTCTTTTTTCTGTTATATACAGGTCAAACTCAGCTCCAAGGAGAATAGTCTGAGTGCTCCACGCTCCATTATTCAGCTCGGCTTGGATTTTGGCAGAAAGGCACCACCAAATTACCAAAGCAAAAGATCAAGAATCACCAAGTCTCACAGCTAGGCCCAAGCAAAATAAAAAGGTCAGGAAATCTTACACAATCCACCAACCGCTGTGATTATCATTTAACAAAGCAGAGAGCACGAACGTTCGATTACATGACGACCATCAATCGGCACGATCGAACATGTCTCGCACATGGTGGGCCATCAAAATGTAATATCTCTCCCTGCCATATTTTCGAGTTCACGGGAGGGACCGTGCAGCACATTCATGCAGCCCATGAATGTCAACAACTTTCTCGCTTCCCAGCGAGCTTGTACCTGCTTCCACTACAAAGTCTTCCACCCCTGCCGATCGAGACAGCTACGACTACAGTTTTTTCAAAACATACACTAAGCAACCTTCGGCCGTCTTCGCACCACGCTTTTATAATTTATTATTAGCCAGAAATGTAGACATTTTCTTTTGGTAGAGCAGAAATGTACACATTTGACCAGGTCAAACAAAGCAGTACACGCTCCCGTCCAAAGAACAACTGTGTATGAACAAATAAAAGTCCAAGAATTTTACCCAAAAAAAAAAGAGTCCGAAGAAAAGGCCAGTACGGCAAACAAGGCCAAGTAACCACCCCTGTCACATCTTTTTATAAAGAATAATTCGGGTATTATTTTCTTTCTAGAAAAAAACGAAGAACAAAACCAATCACGTCCGACATTTACAGATTCCATTTCGGGTACCTGACCAGCCTTTCTCGGTGCCATCCCGCCATCCCATCCGATGGTCCTCAAGAGGGGGACACAGACAGAAAAATCCAATGCAACACAGAGCAACAAGAAGACAAGGTCCCTTTTTTTTTTTTTTTTAACGATGATATATTAAATCCTCCTTTCCCATAAGATATAGATTGATAAAACATACAGCAGACCACTGCACAATTGTACATGACCTTCTTAACTTCCATCCTCATACCAAAATCACAAAAGAAGAAAACTAAAACCAAAGCCAACAAAAAAGACGTCTTGTTTGTTCCTCAAGCTCAAGCCTTCGCGGCGCTTGCAAAGTTAATAAGGCTGCAAAAGAGAGAAGTAGGTCAGGCTTGGTGAGTACAGAAATGAACTTCAGAAAAGTGTGTCTTATTGGATAAGCACCCCAGTACTAATTCTTCTCCAGAACACCAAAACATGACTTATTTCTTCCTCCACTGTTCCCCTTCCAGTCCCCACACCGAGGCAAACTAACTACTTGAGATCTCAGTCTTCCCTGCACTTCCATGATCCATCCCCAAATTCAATAACAGTATTCCCAGCTAGGCGCTACTAAAAGCATCACTTGATGCTGTATTCCTCTAACTTTTGGTTCACTTGCTACCAATACCTACCACACCTAGCACAACTTGCTGGGAGACCACTATTCGGTAAGCAAGAGGTTAGAAATGGAGAGAGGGTCAGTACGTCCATTCCTGTGGGAGACGGATGTCATCGCTCGCAACGACCGGGTGCTGGGGACGGAACTGGTTGCGCTTCTGCTGGGAAAAGGCGGTGTTGGCTCGGCCCAAAAGAACATCTGAGGCAATAAAAAGAGACTACTGCTAGCAAAGAATGATCCCCCTCAAATCAAAATACGTACAGTGCTCCAAATGACAGGAAATAATCAATATGCATGACAAATATTCCAAGTTTTTTGAAGAAAGAGTCTTGCCGTGATCAAGAACCCGCATAACGTTGCCGGGACCCCAATTCCTCCAGATTCAAGTTAAGAGTCTGGCCCACTCGTGCCGGAAGAAGCACGGTCCAGCAAGCTGATGAATAGAAAAACAGGGAAGGAAATCAGATATATGTGACACTAACCAAAAGTGTTAACAGGAAATTCATCTTGTGAAGAGCAGTACTAAAACATGGAAACGATGCCACCACTATAGCGGACACAAACCTCGACTAGAAAGACAAACATGGTGAAAAGGAAGAAAAAAAACAAAAGTATTAGGCTTCAACATCCCGAAACAGAACTCAAATTGCAAGCGGATATCTAACAACAACAACAACCGCATCTAATAGATTGGTTGTGTAATTTTCACGATTTCACCTCAGACCGACCTTAGGTCTTGTCAATGTAATTGCCGAGTGTACATACCTGGTTTCTCGCGTGACTCGGTTGGAACGCCGACTCTTCGGGGCAAGAAAACTCCCGTGCCGGCGGACTCCTTTCTAACGCCGGCGCCGGTCAGGAAAACCGCTCTCATCCCCGAATCGGGTGGGGGTTGCAGCTGAGGCTTCTGAAGAGGCGGCCATGCCGAAGACGGCAAGCCAAGAGGCCCGCCGTACCGCCTTTCCTCACCATAAACCCCGACGCAGCCGCTGCCCCTCGCTCTGCTCTGCCTCCCCTTCATTAACTGCTGCTGCTTCAGATGATGAAACTACAAAAGACGAGCAAAACACCAGAATTAACGGATGCAAGAATTTAAAAAAGGTGAGTACCGAAGACAGAAAGCCGCCTGAAAGAGGCTCACTTGAACCGCCCGTAACTGCTGTTGGGTAAGATGTGCGTCGTGGTAGCCGGTGCTGTGATTGTTGGAAGCGGTGGAAATCGGAGGAGGCGGCTTCCTCAAGAGCCCGCGGTCCTGAATGTTGTGCTTGTTGCTGGGGTCATTGAGCCTCAGCCGCCTCACCTGCAACGCCGCATCGTAGAGCAGATCCTCGTCCTGCTCTACTGGAGTCAACGAAGGGGAGGGGACTATAGATGGGCCAACGGGATTCCCCTTCCCTGATGCCGACCAGGGGCTCAGAGTAGACTGTGGTGAACCAGCCATAATTTCCCGTGTCTTAGGAGCAAATCAAGAAAGCCCCAAGTCAGCTGATCGGAAGGATTTCTGCTAGTACTCGCCGGAAAAAAAAAAAAAAAAAAATCATTCGGAAGGATGGTTGGAGTATGGATACCTTTACGTTGTCACCGGGCAAAAGAGGGGATCCCTCGTCGTCCTGGAGAAAGGAGTGAGCCATCTCTTGGGTCAGACAGGCCATGTAGCCCTCCTCCTCGCTCTCGGTCACGGTTGGGGTCGGAGACTCCACCACAGAGCTCGGATTCGAGTCGGAGCCGGAATAAAGCTCAGAGGAGAAAGAAGCCCCAGCAACCTCCGCATCCGCCTCTGTGGTCTTGTCTCCTTCGAGGAAGAAATCGTCACAGAGGAACTCGGACGGAAGCCAGAGCTCGACGTCCTCCATATTTTTCGCCATATCGGGTGGTAAGGACGGGTTAGAGGGCGAGGACCAGAGAGACGGTTAAAAATAAAATAGCAGTGATAGCAAGGGCCACAGTTGGGCAGGTTTGCTGGTTGGAGAAGAAATTATAATAGCCCACACTCGCTTGAGCTTGGGCCCCTACCAAAAGGCAAGAAGGGACCCGAGAGAGAGGTAGGGAAGCGAGAGCGTATCGTCTCCTCCCTCGCTCTTTCCTTTTCGAGGGCAGAGGGGGTGGGGAGAGGGATGTCCCTTTAAGAGGTAAGGTAGGGGAATGTCGACTGTTGGTTGCGATCACAGCGGCGTGTCCCGCCCGCGTGTTTTGCAAGGTCAAGATGACGAATTATTATCAACAAGAAACCAAAAAAAAAAACGAAATGAAGGAAACCCTAGCTTGAACCGTCTTACCCTTGTCCGCTTATATTTTCTCCTCTCTTCCACTTGACTTATCCGTCCTTGCCATAGAAAAGCAGTAGCTGACTTCCAAAACCCGGCAACGATAAGATCTTAATTATATTCCAGAACATTTGTGTCGCATGTTTGATAAGACTTGAAGCTAAAATCCGCAAGGTTTCTTATTTACTAATAATCAAAGGCAGAAAAACACGGTAGCGTTCCTGCAGAGTGGTCAATGTCCCGGTAGCAACACGACAGAAAATGACAAAAACAATGCTACTCCATTGTCTACCATCCCTTCCCGTTGCTTAAACCACCATCTTGCTCTGATGACTCGTATAATTCAAAATTAGCTCAACAAACTTAGAGAGAAAACTATTTGAAAAAAAAAAAAAAAAAGTGAATTTTATCTGTTTGAATATGTTATTAGAAAGGGCAGATGCATCATTAACGTGTAAAAATCCGATTTCCGGTGCGGAAAAAAGCAAAATCTCCATGCAGACGGTAGAAGGCAGTGGGGAACATGAGGTAGCCATCGTACATTCGCTATGATCTAATAAATTGGGGGAAGCTCGGCTTCCTCCTTTTCGCTGTCAGTATGTTTGTGCGTGTGTGTGTGTGTAAGATAGCTATGTCCCTCACTCCACGGTCTAAGTACATGATCCAAATCAAACTATATTTGTCAGATTCGGATACAAGTTCAAATCTTACTAAAGTTATATATCCATAGTGAATATATTTTGGCTCAAAAAAGATTAGATATTGGGTTAGAATTTTGTCACAAATGTGACGTACAATAAATTATTTTATTATATTATTTTATTATCTTTTCAAATTATTTAATGTAGCCAAAATATACTATTGAATCAAAAATAATAATAATAATGATGTTGATGACGACGATGATGATATAAACTATATCAAAAACAAGATATCCATTTAACTCTTTTAGATATTTTTATATGGTCAAAAGAAAGAAAGAAATAAAAGAATCCTAAATTAATCAAACTCAATACAAGTATTAAGCCATAACATTCGTGTGTTGCATAAGATTCATAGATGGCATGGACAAAAATTTGATAGAGTAGGATGATTTACGGTCACATCAGTCTCTACTTTATTTTTTTTCTTTATGGTTAAAAATGATAAATATGCACAAACATGTATAAATGCCTATATATATATTTATCTATTTAAATACATGTATTGTGTGTACGTGTAAGCTTTGGCTATGGGTCTGCCTACATCCATAACTGATGCAATAAAATTCAGCAACTTATTTTCAAATACAAATATAATATAATATTTATTAAATTTATTTTTATATTTAAATATATCAGAGATGGTTTCTATTTCATTAGCGGGATACATCCATATCCTATCGCCGTCCCGTGCGTCCGCCGCTCGAGCGATCCAGTTGAAGCAAATTACCAAATTTCATTCTTTGGACAGATGTGATAACTGATAGCAGCGGGAGACGAACGTCCTTTGCCGCCGTCGATCATGCAATGGCCTTACGTTTTTTTTTTTTTTTCTCTTGAATCTAGCGGTGACGTGGCAGGATGTTGAGATTTGATTCAAGACGCTGTCTGCCACCGTTGGTTTCAACGGCTGTCGCTGGGGCGGCGACGGCCAAGTCTCCAATTCGCGGACGCTACTCCAGCTTATTAAACCTACCTAAACATCCCCACCTGACGCCAAAAAAAAGTAAGAAATTATGACTATTTATATAAGATGATACACGGAAAATATGCAGGTGGTAGATGAATTCGGTGGGAAAAGTACTTCCATGCCGAAAAAGACAGGCCAAAGTAAGAAGAAATTTTGGTGATAATAAAGAAGAGGATAACATTAGTTCCATCTTACTTAATCTAACACAAAATATTATCCGCTCTGCTCTATGAATCTCATAATTTTACCTTTCTAGATTTCAATCCAAAAGATATCTCACATAAAATTTTTTTTTTTTATAAAAATCGACATCTCTTTTGACTCACAATCAATGTGAGATTAATGGTACACTTCTTTTTTACCATCCGATTTATTCGGAGATTATAGATATAAAAAAAAAAAGATCGAGAAAGGAAGGGTATTTCTGTTTAGGCTCTTGAGTTCTAAAATTTTGAAATATTGATAGAGCCCAAGGATAAAAAAAAACTAAATAAAAAAAAATAATAAGAAAATATCATACCTTCATTATGAATTTCTCATCAAAAAAGATTAGTCTCACACAATTGCAAAGACCATCGTCATCCCTCCACACATAATAGGGTTGGTATATCTCATCCAATGATCGGCAAAAGGGATGAGGGTGTATCCTCGAATTCTGAACTCGGCATTGAAAATTAGAAGGATAAATTATAAGAATATCTTTTTTATTTTAGTCCAATTTTATTTACATCTCATCGACTTTAAAATGTATCAAACTAATCCTTCTTCAAGTTTTCAAAATGATCCGATATAATCCTACTATTCGCTTACTAATAAACAGTGTTAGCTTTTTATTTTAACAGACGAAAATATCTTTTGCTCATATTGGATGGATCACCGACAGAAAAGAAATAGAGTGGGAGGTAGTTGCCATAAAGAGGAAAGGTGGAACCATACAAGGTCGGCATTGAAGGGAAAGATAGCATCAAAAGCATCATAGACAGGATTGGAGGAGGAGGAGAGGTTAGAAGGAAGAGGAGGGGAAAGGAAAGAGAGCATTCGTGGGTGTACTTAGAGAAGAAAGAAGATAATAAGGAGAAATGGACGAGAAGGAAGGAGATGAGGGAGAAAGAGGAGCTGCTGGCAAGGAAGGGTAGAGGTGGAGGGAGCTACAATGAAAGAGGAGAGGTCATGAGTAGGCTTGAAGAAAGAGGAGGAGAAGTAGGTAAAGATGAGGGGAAAGAGGGTCATGAGTAAGCTTGGAGGAGGGAGAGAAAGAGGAAAAAATATAAATGAGAAAGAATGGGAGAAAGGGAAGGAGGGGTCACCTTGAGGAAGGGACGGAGGTGGTGGGAGCCACCGTGGAGAGGGATATGGACGAACTTAGAGGAGGAGAAATGGAAGCGGAGAAAGATGAAGAGGGAGAAAAAGAGATCATTAGTGAAGAAGGAGCGAAGGTGGTGGAAGTTACTATGGACAGGGATATGGGCGGCTTTGGAAGAGGAGAAAAAGAAATAGGAGAGGAGAAAAGAGAGGAGGGAGAAGAAGGGTTCGCCGTCAAGTTGGACAAATATGGAGGGAGCCATCATGAAGGAAGAGAACTCACAAGCGAACTTGGAGGAGAAAGAGAAATAGGTGAAGAGAAAGAAGAAAAAAAATGAGAGATCCCTGAGCAGAGGTAGGAGTGCCATAGAGGAAGAAGGCCTATGGACGGGCTTGAAGGAGGAGGATGATAAAAAGAAAAAAGAGATGAGAAGCAAGAGGAAGATGGGAGAGGAAGAAGAGACATTGACGTTGAAGGTGGAGAAGGGAAGCAATTAGAGAGGAAAGAAGAGAAAAGAGATGAGGATAAGGATAGTTTAGTTATTTTACAAAATAATGGTATCATTCTATTAACGAAGATAGACGTTGGGGTCAGATATATTAGATATTTTAAAAATTTAAAGAACTAGTTTAACATATTTTAATATCAAGTGGATGTAAATAAAATTAAGCTAAAGTTGATGGGATATTTTTATAATTTATCTAAATTGGAATGGATACCCTATCGTAATGGATCCAAAGGCCGCTTGCCTGCCTACTTGTAGCTAACTGATGTTTCTTGGGAGAATTTTTTTTATTATTCCCTCAGCCGATTAAGGTGTCTTAAGTTGCTGCCGAATCCAAAAGAACCCTCCCTCCTTCCAAATTTAAAAACTTTTAAGGCACCTAACCTGATCTTTGTTATATTTATTGCATACAAGGATAAACTAGACCGACAGGACGATGAATTTTTTTGTCACGGCATCAGACGGTCTACCACTACCAGCTCGTTCATGGCGAATCAAGCAGGATCGAAATGGGATGGTGACAGCAATCAGCAGTGTCATAGGCTTCCAGTATTAGCAAGTAAGATTGGGCTACGACGGATGATCGCGATGGGGTGGAGATTGGTACTGCTGCTGATTTTCAGACGGTAGGCGAGTTCAGTAGTTTTGAGATGGACTAAGATGGTTATTGAGCTAGAGAAGCGTTAAGGAAGAAGATCAGTCCTGCAAGAAATAAAAATTATCAGAGTTGTTTTCCGATGGATATCCTTCGACATTCAAATTAACCGAGCATCAAAAAATAGTAAAAGAGAGAGAGTGTGAAAGACTTTGAGAGTTAATTTGCCTAGGACCTCTCGGTGCCTCCAGTTTATAGCGAGAGATCGATGGAGGCTGTTTCCACGGTGAGTGGCGACTGTAATTGCAGAGATCGTGATCCAATGCTAGTGTTATAGCTTGCACAAATATAGGGTACACACAGATTCGTACAATCACACAAAATAGAGAAGAGAAGGAAAAACAAACACAGGATTTACGTAGTTCAGCTGAAAAGCTTATGTCCACGGATAAGACACGAGAGAAAAATTTCACTATGATGAAAAGAGAGATACAATCACTCAAGAACTCTCCAAACCCTAGCCACACTTTGATTTTCCAAACCTCTCATTAAACTGTCGAGATTGACAGAAAATATAATATTTATACTGATCCGTACCGCGGGGGCGTTGCCCCCCGCACCCCCCAATGAGATCAGTGGTGGGCTTCGGGCATGGGCCTATTGGCCCATGTCCGCCGCTACCACCACAGACCTCTCAAAATATTTCATTCAAGTTGCAACGCGGGCTTTTCAGATTGGGTCATATTTCGAGCCCATAAAAGATATCCAAAATTCAAGCCACATTAACAATTCTTCCCCTTGGCTTAAATTTTCACTATCATCAACAAAATTATCTCAATACTCTGTCTTGCCAAATGCCCTCGCAAGGGCACTACTGAGCACTACAAACACCAACCAAGTCTAGGCAATGCCTAAACTTGCTAACTGGAACTGTCTTGGTCACCATATCTGCCGGATTATTATGTGTAGAAACTTTCTGTACAACTATAGTACCTTGTGATACAATGTCCCGAATGAAGTGATATCTAACATCAATGTGTTTTGTTCGCTCATGGTACATCTGATTCTTTGTAAGATGAATGGCACTCTGACTGTCACAAAACACTGTTGACTTGTTCTGCATCAATCCAAGATCACTCACCAAACCCTGTAACCATATAGCTTCTTTTACTGCTTCTGCTAGAGCCATATATTCAGCTTCTGTGGTAGACAATGCAACTGTAGTTTGCAATGTTGCCTTCCAACTAATAACACTACCAGAAAGAGTAAACAAATAACCTGTCAGAGATCTCTTCTTGTCTAAATCCCCTGCAAAGTCTGAATCCACATAGCCAACAACTGAATCACTCATCTTGGCCCTATCGAATATCAGACCAACATCTGTAGTACCCTTTAAATATCTTAAAATCCATTTCACTGCTTGCCAATGTTCTCTCCCAGGACACGCCATGTATCTACTTACAACACTGACTGCATGTGAAATGTCAGGTCGAGTGCAAACCATAGCATACATGATACTACCCACAGCACTAGAATAAGGAACACTGGACATGTGTTCCATCTCTTCATTTGTTTTAGGTGACATATCTGCAGATAACTTAAAATGGGCAGCAAACGGAAAGTTACAGGCTTAGAATTATTCATGTTGAAATGCTGAAGCACTTTCTCAACATAAGTCTGCTGAGACAAGAAAAGCTTTTCAACACTTCTGTCCTGGATAATCTCCATTCCCAAAATCTTCTTTGCAGCACCCAAATCCTTCATCTCAAACTCATCACTCAACTGCTTTTTCAGTATATTAACTTGTGACATGCTTTTAGCAGTAATAAGCATGTCATCTACATACAACAGCAAATAGATAAAGGAATCATCTGAAAGCTTTCTGTGATACACACAACTATCATATAAGCTACGGATAAAGCCATTACAAATCATGAATATATCAAATCTTTTGTACCACTGCCTAGGAGACTGTTTCAAACCATATAAAGATTTCTTAAGCCAGCAAACATGATTTTCCATACCTGAAATGACAAATCCTTCAGGCTGACTCATATAAATTTGCTCCTCCAACTCACCATGCAAAAATGCTGTCTTCACATCTAATTGCTCGAGCTCTAGATCATGAAGAGCAACCATAGCAAGAAGGGCTCTGATGGAACTGTGCTTCACAACTAGAGAGAACACTTCATTGAAGTCAATCCCCTCCCTCTGAGTAAAGCCTTTAGCTACCAACCGTGCCTTGTAACGAGGTGCTTCTATCCCTGGAGTGCCTTCCTTTTTCTTGAAAACCCACTTGCAGCCTACTACTTTCTGTCCCTTAGGCAATGTCACAAGCTCCCAAGTTTGATTCTTATGAAGTGATTCAATTTCTTCACCCATAGCACCGACCCATTGATCTGCATCTGAACAAGAAATAGCTTCCCTATAATTACTTGGTTCATGCATATCAACTATCTCAGCAACTGATAAAGCATACGCAACTAGATCTGCATATGCATATCTCTGTGGAGGTCTGATCTGTCTTCTCTCCCTACCAGTTGCAATGCTATATGGCTCTTGTTGCTGTTGTTCAGGTGCATCCTCTTCTTGATCAGGATCCTGCACCTCATCATCTGGATCACTGAACTGAACTGCTGAAGTATCAACCTCAAGCTTCACCTGTTCTCTGACACCATGATCTGATTCTGATATTGACTTCTCCCTCTGACCATCCAGTAAAGCAGACTCATTAAATGTCACATCCCTGCTGATTATTAACCCTGAAGACTTTATATCATTGCACCACAACCTATAGCCTTTCACTCCAGATGCATACCCTAGAAATATGCATTTCTTTGCCCTCGGCTCAAGTTTACCATCCCTCATATGAGCATAAGCAGGACAACCAAATACTTTCAACTGAGAGTAATCAACAGGTGACCCGGACCAGATCTCAAAAGGAGTTTTACACTCAATAGCTGTAGATGGAGATCAATTTACCAAGAAACAGGCTGTATTAATTGCTTCAGCCCAGAAATCCTTCCCCAAATCTGAATGTGAGAGCATGCTTCGTGCTTTGTCACAAAGCGTTCTGTTCATGCGTTCTGCAATACCATTCTGTTGTGGTGTCCCAGTACAAGTGCGGTGTCTCACTATACCTTCGTCACTGCAGAAAGCATCGAACTCACGATTACAAAATTCCAATCCATTATCAGTTCTAAGACGCTTGACCTTCTTTTCTGTCTGCTTCTCGATCATCGTCTTCCACTTAACAAAAGTTGGAAATACCTCGTCTTTTGTTTTCAGAAAATACACCCAAACCATCCGAGAGTAATCATCAATCAAAGTCATGAAATACCTGGCACCATTCTTGGAAGGAATTCTGTTAGGACCCCATAGATCTGAATGGATGTAATCCACTGTACCTCTGGTCCTGTGCACTGCCTTTTTGTTGAACTTCACCTTGGTCTGTTTGCCAAACACACAGTGTTCACAAAAATCTATAGATTATGTTTTCTATCTGTCCAATAAATCTCGCTTGCTCAATACAAATAACCCTCTCTCACTCATATGACCAAGACGCAATGCCACAGCTGAGTCTGATTCTGATTACTACTCCTAGATACTACTGCAGCTTCTCCTGAAACTATACTTCCCTGAAGAACATACAATTCTGAAACCAAACTGCCTTTCATGAGTACCATAGAGCCCTTGCATACTTTGAGAATTCCATTCTCTGCATGGTATTTGTATCCATGAGAGTCTAGTGTCCCAAGAGAAATTAGGTTCTTCTTCAATCCTGGAACATGCCAACACTCCATAGTTCTGACAATCCCATCAAACATCCTTAATCTGATGTTACCTACACCCTCCACAGGTAATGCACGATCATTCTCCAGAAATACTTTACCACTCATCTGTTTATAAGTGACAAATCAATTTCTGTGTGGACACATGTGATAAGTAGCACCACTATCAAGGACCCAGGAACTCTGTCCATGATCTGAACTCACAGATAGAATTTCTCCAGCACTATCACTGTCATCAGAATTATTGAACCTGTCAACAACATTCGCAGAACTCTCTGATTGCTTTCCCCTTTTATTTTTCAACTTGGGACAATCTCTCCTGTAGTGTCCCCGCTTTCCGCACTCAAAACAGTTAGCCTTTTTCATTCTAGACTTTGATCTAGCCTTAGATTTCTTTTTGGTTGAAAAACCTTCCCTTGACTGTGTTCTTCCTCTGCTCAACAAACCCTCTCCCTCAGATCTGTCTCTATTGTCTGAAAAATTCTTTTTCAACTCCTTCGATTTTAGTGAATTACTAACATCATCTAGTGAAATACTGTCTTTTCCATACAACAGAGTATCAACAAAAGTCTCATATGAGGGTGGCAACGAACATAACACAATCAAAGCCTGATCCTCACTATCAATATCAATATCTATATTCTTCAGGTCCATAATGATTGAATTAAATTCATCCAGATGTTCTTTAATGGGCGTACCTTCATTCATTCTAAGATTGTACAGTCTTTTCTTCAGATAGAGACGATTTGTCAGCGACTTGGCAGAATACAGCTCCAATTTCTTCCATGCTTCAGATGTCTTTTTTTCACTAGCAATCTCTCGCAGAACATTATCAGTGACGCTCATGAAAATCGCACTCAAGGCTCTCTCCTTCAGATCGGCCTTGTCCGCCTCCTTCATATCCTCTGGAAAGTTATTCTCAACTGCCTTCCATAAACCTTGCAGAATCAAAGAAGATTTTATTTTAATCTTCCACAGACTGAAACTCGATCCTCCATTAAACTTCTCCACCTCATACTTCGTTGAAGACGATGCCATCTGTGAACCCTAAACTGCACGCATACAATGCTCTGATACCAATTTGTTATAGCTTGCACAAATATAGGGCACACACAGATTCGTACAATCACACAAAATAGAGAAGAGAAGGAAAAACAAACACAGGATTTACGTGGTTCGGCTGAAAAGCCTACGTCCACGGGCAAGACACGAGAGAAAAATTTCACTATGATGAAAAGAAAGATACAATCACTCAAGAACTCTCCAAACCCTAGCCGCACTTTGATTTCCCAAACCTCTCACTAAACTGCCGAGATTGGCAGAAAATACAATATTTATATTGATTCGTACCGCGGAGGGCGCATGCCCTCCGCTACCACCACAGACCTCCCAAAATATTTCATTCAGGTCGCAACGCGGGCTTTTCAGATTGGGTCATAGTTCGAGCCCATAAAAGATATCCAAAATTCAAGCTACATTAACAGCTAGATGTATACGGGATGAGCTGTCATCCGATGGTCCTATGCATCCTATCAGTTATGATCGCCAGCCTTGCATGCAACCATCATCAAGAATCGTGAATGGGTAAGATTCCAATTATTAGCTCGATCGATTATGCACTGAGATAAATAGATCAAACAGCGCACCATGCATGTTTCCTCTCTCCACGTGCACCGCCGACTAGGATTATTTTATATGTGATATTTTCTGCTCCTAATTAAGATTGTGGAACCGAACGCGAGCCTCCGATGAGAAACCCATAAGCTGAGCAGCTTGAGGAATAGGTGACAGTGACAGCCAGCTGAGAGGTCAAAAAAGAAACAGTAACAGCCTACCAATTAAAAAGGGCAGTAGCAGCCGGCTGAAATGGTTCTTCTGGTCCTTTGCCTGGACTGCAGCTTGGTAGGGGGTTCGTGTAATGCCCCAGCCCAAAAGAGATCCCAAATTTATTTATGCACAACTTTTAAAGCAGACTTGAAAATTAAAAAAAAAAAAAGAAAAAAAGGTAGCCCGTGCACTGGAAATTCAGTGGGAAACCGGGCATGAAAGAAACTCCCGAAGATTTCTTTTCCTTCGCCGATTAGAAGACCCAAAATCACTCGAAAATTCGAGTAAAAATCAAACTAAAACTCTTCCCTTTGTGATCTATTTAAAGGCCCAAATCCCTCTGATTTTTCTCACCAAAAAATCTCTAAAAAAAAATCACCGTTTAACTCGCTGTTTCTCTTCCCTAATTTTGCTCTGTTCACCGGTGGAATAATCTCATTGTAGTCACCGAAAATCGGATCAAATACCTTCAGAAATCAGGTAAATCTCTTCTCTCTTATTCCCTCAATCTTTTAGGGGTTTTAATCTTGAATTTTGCCAAGTTAATTTGCTGAAAATCCTTTGAAAATTCTGTTTCCCTGTTCTTGTGTTCCATCTCTGGTTTCCATCGCTATTTGCCGCCACCGATCGTCGGACCCGATAGCTCGGCGTCGCCGGGGACTGCCCCACCGGCTGGAGTGGTGGTCGGCTGGGGGGGAGACCTCTTAGTTCGGGAACAAGGGGGAGGAAGACCTCCCCTGTTCCCTGAAGAACGAAAGAGAAGAGGACCCGCGGGTCCTTTGCTTCCCGTGAAAGAATAAGAAGGGAAAAAAAAAAAAAAAAAAAAAAATAATAATAATAAAATAAAATAAAATAAAAAAATAAAATATGAGAAAGAGTTTCTCTCTCTTCTCTCTCTCCTTTTAATCTGAACCCTTGCTTTCTCTCTCTAAAATATTGAACTTTCTCTCTATTTTCTCTGTCTAAAATTTCTTCTCCCTAGATTGTTTCTTTCTCTTCATGAAATTTTCTCTCTTTTGATGGATCTCTTTCTCTCTCAAAGTTATCTTTCTAAGATTAACTTAGTGAAAGGCTTTCTTTTGATGATTTTGATAGAGTTTAGTGAAGAATCCGATCCTAAGTGGGATTTTTGATTTAGAATTTATTTAGATTTAATTTTAAATTAAAATTAATATAAAAATATAATTTTGAATAATAGATGTTGAAGAATCTTTTAAAGGTTAATCGATCTGTTCGCTCAGTGATACGTGGAAGGTAAGTAATGAATCGTCTTCTCAAGATATTTCATATTTATTTTGAAAGTAAATAATTATTCTTTAAAATTATGCATGATTTATGAAATTATGTTTCGAACGAAAAGTAATACTAAAATACTATGTTTTATTAATTATGCATATGTTCAATGAAAATTATGATATGTTATGATATAAAAGTATTTTGATACAGATCAGATTTATATTCTCAACCTAACTATATTTCAATGGGCCCCGCTAATAGAAATTATACGTTGGTACTCAGTGGACCCTGTCAGTAGAGGTTGTGCGCTGGTTTTAATAGACCCTGCTAGTGGAGGTTGTGTGCTGGTATTTAGTGGATCCTGCCAGTGGAGATTGTGCGCTGCTATTCAGTGGATCCCGCCAATGGGGGTTAAATATTGATCATAGTTGAAGCTGTTGAATTATAAGTATTTTGATTCGAATCAAATTTATGATTATATTATATATAAATATTTAAAAAAAAATAGATTTGCATTGAATTAGCATGAAATGTATTTTTATGTTTATTCACAGTATTGTTCTTGAATATTATATAATATCTGAAATATCTAGTTGAAATATTTATTACTTACTGGGCTGTCTAGCTCATTATTTTTCTTTTTATTTTTTAGATTCAGATAATTAATTGCGAGCATGGATAATAATGTTAGGACAGAGCTTTTAGATGCGAGATTTAGTATTATCAATTTCATTGAACTTAGATCTATTGTTTCATTTCTAGTGAAACTTTATGATTAGATTTGATTAATTATTTAAATTAAATTTGAATAATAATTATTTGAATCTTATTCTGCTGTGATGCATTGATATCGTGATGCCTTGCATGTTTATGGAGAGAGTTCTTCATAAGTATATGGCGGTTGCCATGACCTCTGACTCGCGATCTCAGATCGGAGGCATGACAGTACGTGCATAAAAAAAATAAGAAAAAGCGGTGAACATACAAAACATCGTGACTACCTTGGTGGTTCTAGTTTGGTGAAGTCGGGTACAAGGAGAAATTGGTCATGGAGTAAGGAAGCTGGGCATGAAGACCGTTGCTGCTTGAAATCGATCGAGATTAGAGAGAGGATGATTGAGCTTCGCGCAAGATTGTTGGTGCTGAAGTAACATACAAAATAAGTCCAAACCGAAGGTTGTGGCTCCGGTAAATATCCTCTGTTTACTACAAAACAAGAGGGATGGCTTCTATTTCCTATTTCTGGATGTGCCTTCTACCGTCCACGATTGGCAACTGTGGTTCATCTTCATCTCTTAAATGTCGGGTGAAGATTGAGGCTTCATCGCCTGAGGCAAACCACAAGAGGCCGCACTAAAGGAACCTCCGATGAACGGTCACTTGGAGCAGGATTTAACAATTCTGCATGGCTTCAAGGTCCCAGATCTGAAGGAACTACTGTCAGCCCAGACACTATTTAATGTCGGCATCAGCTAGGCCGCTCTCCAAGATATATGTGGGCCGGCTGCTTAGATCTTGAATTCTTTTAATTTTCATTACTCCTCTAATAATTTGATCATCTTGGTTGCAGAGATGGTTGTTGGGAAGAGCTCGAGTCTCGAATCCATGGGTGGGCGAAGCACTCGTGTCAGAGTTGGGAGTCCTGTGCAGCCAACTCTAGAGTTAGAAGAATCCGAGCCTCCTCACACTGGTGACTCTGGAATCACGCGGGTGCATGATGGCTCGCCTGCTACATCAGCTACCGCGAGCGATCGAGAGGGCCAGTCAGACCATGGTTTGGAGGTGGTAATTCGAAGTTTGCCTGCTCCAAGTTCGTCGGCTCAACCAGTATCTTCCATTGTTGATCCCTCCTCAGGCAAGGCGACAGCTGAGGCAGCCGGTGCATCTGGAGCCGCACCGACCACTCTGAGGCTCGAGGCTTCAGCCTTAAGAGATCTCAGGTTGGCGAGTGAGTTGCTCTCCGGGATGCTCTTCTCTGCTAATGCAAACGAGCTGCTAAACGTCCCTCGGAGAGAGATGAGAAAAGTAGCTGTGAACTGCCTCATCCAGATATGCTGGAGCTCCTACAATTTTATTTACTTTATATATATGTTTATTGCTGACTCACAAGGGTATTTTTTTTTTACTAGCTCACCATTATTTAAATGGGTACATAGAGAGTTCCCATGAACTCGCGAAGGAGAAAAAGAAGTTCAAACTCAAGACTGGAATGCTCAAAAGCATAAAGGAGAAGGCTAAAAGGGAAGCTAGAGAGGCCTCCATGAGAGCTGACATTGCTGATAGGAGAGTCGAAGATGCTGAAGCTACATTAAGGGGAGCTGTCGAGAAGAACTCTCGATTGCTGGGGAGAATAAAGAAGCTCGAGGCCCAATTGGAGGCCATGGAGAAGAAGACAGTGGAGGCTGCTTTCAAGGCTGTTGAAGACTTCCAAGCCTTAAAGGAGTGCGAGGATTAAAAAGTCAAATATTCTGTTGATGCCTATGATGCTGGAAAGCAGTCAATCTGGGACAGAATCACTGTCAAGCATCCGAAATTGGACCCGAACTTTTTATATGAAATCTGGGATCCCACTGTAGTGGATGTCTCCATGGCAGGTGCCTCAGCTCCAGGCACTGTCTTGTAGCCTTCTTGTTTTTTTTTCTTTTGTAGTAGGACTCTTCATGGTCATTATAAAAACTTAAGAGAAATAAATAAAATTTATCTTAATCATACTTTATCTTTTTTACTTGTGCATGTCGATCCGAGACGATCATTTGTTAATGCCGCTCTGGAGCAATTAGTTAATAATGCCACTCCGAGATGATTAGTCGAGCGACAATTTCATTGTGCTCTTTTAATGCGGGCAGTCATGGGGAACGATGGTTATTGACCTTCCTGATAAGGTTATGCCTGGGAGAAAGCACATGACGTATAAAGACATGCCATGTGGCCATGCCCCGGTTCGCGAAACGTCATCAAAATTTATTTTTGATAGTAGGAAAGTACGTCATTAATTACTTGATGAATTTCCATGCCTTTTTCGATCGTCGATTGGCAATTGATGTAGTCGTTGGTGCTTATAAATAGAGGCTATCGAGCGGAGAAACTTAATCTTCCATCTTCTTCCTTCGCAGAAACTCCTCTCTCCTACCGTGATGGCATCACCTCTATACTCCCGTTTGCATCCTCCTTTGCCGTTGGTGAAGGTCAGGGTAAAGGAGAGGCGGCCCTTTATAAGAGAGGCCTAAAGAAGAATGAAAGCCAGGACCATAGGTCCCTTTTCCTCTTATTGGGCACCTTCCACCTCACAGTCCCCGCCAAGGCCTAGGGGTCATCGCACTCCCCAATTCGAGCAGATTTCTTCGGAGGTCTGGGCCCGTTGCATTCAGGAGTATCGGGACTCAGCGAAGTTTAGGAAGGACATAATCGACATTGCCACAGTGGATTTATCGATGGTTTCGAGAATTGCAAGGGCCTCCTCATGCTGGTGACTCTGGAATCGCACGGGTGCATGATGGCTCGCCTGCTGTTTCAGCTACCGTAGGCAATCGAGAGGGCTAGTCAGACCAAGGTTTGGAGGAGGTAATTCTGAGCTTGCCCATTCCTCAAAGTTCGCTGACTCAACTGGTATCCCCCATTATTGATCCCTCCTTAGGCGAGGCGACAGCTGAGGCGGCCAGTGCATCTGGAGCCGCATCGGCCACTCTGAGGCTCGAGGCTTCAATCTTGAGGGACCCCAGGTTAGCGAGTGAGTTGCTCTCTGGGATGCTCCTTCCAGATAATGCAAATGAGCTACTAAATGTCCCTTGAAGATAGATGAGGAAAGCAACTATGAACTACCTCATCTGGATATGCTGGAACTCCTGCAATTTTATTTACTTTATATATATGTTTATTGCTTACTCACAAGGGTCATTTTTTTTTACCAGCTCACCCATTATTTAAATAGGTACATAAAGAGTTTCCATGAGCTCGTGAAGGAGAAAAAAAAGTTCGAGCTCGAGATGATATATGTTTACTGCTCTCTCAAGGAAGTTACATTTGTAGACTTGGTTAGAGAATTTTATCAAAATCTACACTATGGCAATGGAACAGTAACTTCTACTGTTAAGGGAGTTGATATATGTTTAGATCCTATTACTTTGGGAGAGATACTACATTTGCCCTGTGAGAGATATTCTTACATGGAACTCCCAGTGAAGGAAGAGGGGATCAATGTAATTCTAGGAGGAACCTACTCGAAAAGTTTGAATAAATTGGAAGCCAAAATTTTGTCAATTGAAATGAGAATCTTACATCAATTAGTGACAAAGCTTTTCTTCCCAAGGAGTGGTAGGCATGACCTTCTTTTTGGTCGAGATATTTGTATAATATTTCATGTGATCACTCAAACCTCCTTAAACCTCCCTGCTTTAATGATTGAGGCCATGAAAGAGACACTGAACAGATCCAAGGCACATCTGCCTTTTGGTATGGCTCTCACACTAGTTTTCAAGAGGTTTGGAGTCAGTTTTGAGGGGGAGGCATCTGCTAAGCTTTCTCACGCAGACACTATCAACCAACACACTCTGCACCGTATGGGATTCACTAAGACTGATGGCGGTTGGATCAAGGGTTCTGAGGACAGAGTAGAGGACAGAGCTGAAGAAGAAGGTCCCTCATCTCCTCTCCATGACTTTAGGGCAGCATCTCCAGATATCCAGTTTGTTTCAGATCCAGAGGTTGGCCCTTCAGATTTTGCCAGGAGGTACACACCAGTTCAGCAGCCAGACAGCAGAGCACCTCCTTCCGAGTTCAGATTAGCTGATGATCAGATCGAGCAGATTTCTCAGTGTGTGGCTTCCTTGCTTTCTCGTCAGTGGAGCACTTCTACATTTGCACCGGGATCCACATCATTGGGTTCATCCGATCAGACCTTGATCTCCCATATCTTCACTGTATTTCAGTTGATCACAGATCAGTCTATTCGGATTCAGCAGCTCGAGGATTGTATTTTGAGACTGACTGAGAGAGTTCTTGACTTGCAGGGGCAAGTCTTAGCTTTGGCCCATCCTCAGCCACAGGAGAGCACTATTGAGGTCACAGACCTTACTACAGAGGCTGGCAGGCTCAGAGGTGCATTGGAGGGTGGTTATGAGTTATTGAGGAGAGAGATCAGAGGCTCGAGTGAGCATGCATCTACTCAGCTCACTGCTCTGCTTCTGTCTGTTTCGAGAGCACTGAACGTTCTTGATTCCATTAGACTCACTCTTTCAGTCCAGTCTTTGGTCTCTCAACGTTCTCAGTCTCCTAGTTCATCTCGCTCACCTGCTCGTGCCAGCACCTCCACTCGTGGCAGAGGCAGACGGGGTAGAGGACGTACTCTTGGTCGAGATCCATCATCTCCTCACCCTATCTCTGATGACTCCGATCCATCTAGTCATGAGCTTTACTAGATCCTAAGTGTTAGTCGTGTCTGTTGTTCTTTCTAGGATCTATCTTTTGGGCCATGTAATGATATTAACTGGTTGATTTTTATTTTATGAAATATGTAGTGAAAAAACTATGGTTTTAATCATCTTTTAATTATATATCTACTCTTTGTAATGGTGTCAATCATCTCTTGATTATATATCTTCTCTTTGTTGATATTCATATCTATGATAATCTATGCATATTTTGGTTAATGATTGCTGTATTCAGAGGACAAACATTAATGATTAGCACAAGAAGTTGAAGAAACACTAAAAAAACGTATCAGAAAAAGAGGGAGTAACAATGTTTGATGATGTCAAAAAAGAAATAAAGAAAAAAAACATATCAAAAAAAAAATAAATTATTAAAAGATAAAAAAAAAATGAATTGGGAGAAATAAAGAAAATATCAAAAGTAAATTATTAAATGACTTAAAAATAAATGAGTAAATGCTAATACAATGCAAATGAGCAACTTAAAATACTTCTAACATGCTCTGATATACTTTAAATTAACTTGCTCTGATACATCTTAAAATTTGACATACTCTGATATACTTTACAATTAATTCTTAGACATGCATTGGTACACTTAATTATTAAACTTGCTCTGATACTAAAACTAAATAATCAAATGAGAATGAGCAAATTTTCAAGATACAACTTGCTCTGATAACAAAAATAAATTTTCTACTCTAATACCAAAATCACATAATCAAATGAGCAAATTTTTAAATCATTAAGCAATGGGCAAACTATTTATGCAAATGAGCACTTGTATCACATGCCAAAAGAATCAATCTTCTTTTCAAGCTAATGCACTTATAATGCATCCTTTTGAAATTCATGATTCACATAGATGCTTTTGTTCAAGTGTTTTGTCATCATCAAAAAGGGAGAGATTGTTGCTCCCTAGATTGATTTTGATGATTACAAAGCAGTTGAAGGGGAACTAATAATTTTCATTTGAAAAAGACATTGCTCTTCAGGAGCAAAATCGTAATTTTATTAAAATCCTAATTTGAAAGTATCAAATGATAGAACAAAAGATTTGTGATCCATTGGCGAAAATTTCATTATTTTTGGACTTGTATTTTGAAAGATATGCATGTTTGAAAATCATCAGTCAACTCATGGCACATGAGCTGTTTGGCACGCAGATTTTTTGGCTTGGCACAACCTGTGAGTCGACCCATGAGTCGAACCCCAAGGCATGAGTCGACCCATGAGTCGACCCCTGCAGTTTTTAGGCCAAAAATTACAGAACCCTATTTTCTGGTATTCTTCCACAGAGGTCGACCCATGAGTCGACCCCCAGGCATGAGTCGACCCATGAGTCGACCCCTGTGATGAAATTTCTCCGCAATTGCTAGTTTTTAACCTATTTTAAGTACTTTTAATGCTCATTTAATGTGGTCTAACAGCTCTTTTTCAGCCTAGAATATTTTTCTCTATTTCTTAAAGCTATAAAAGGATCCAAAAGGTGGGAAACAAGGAGGAGATTGGAAGAGTTAAGAAGAGCATTCAAGAGAGCATTCAAGAGCATTCAAAAGAGAGATTTT